>NC_057801.1:753492540-753857804 GCF_018294505.1 Triticum aestivum
CTAAGAATTCTAGATTGAGCATAATTCTAGATTCTTGTTCAAAACATCTTTTTTTAGTGAAGATGATGTATAATTCTAGATTGAGCATAACGAATTTGGACTCCCAGTTTATTAGTAGATTAATTAAGAAACCATCTAAGAATTTTTCAGAAGATACTTACTCTTAAGATTATAAATGATGTATTATATACACGTTTAGGAAGATACAAGGATGTTGTCAATACAAAATCTTATTTGTCATTATTTTCGAAGAAAGAATTGTTGTCATCTACTCACTCCTCTGTCCCATAATAATAAGACCGTTTTTGTCGGTCTAATGTAAAAAACGCTCTTATATTATGGGACGGAGGGAGTATGTACTAGTGGGCATGTCACGTGAGATATCCGCTATCTTGTTTGATATTTTTGATTTATGGAAAAAGTCCAAAATAAACCTTGAACTTGTAGATCAAAGCTAAATCAAACCCCGAACTTCAAATCCTTGAAATCAGCACACCGAACTATATAATCCCGGTCTAAATTAAACCTTGTGCGTTTTTCCGGAGGGAATGTCGACGTGGCAGCTGGTCGAACTGAGATCGCTGGCGACTGGGCCGGCCCACCAAACGTGAAACATGTTGTTCTTTTGACTGAAAAATACCAAAAAGAAAAATACAAGTGGGGAATCAAACCTGAGATCCGGCGCTACTAAACTCACGGCGTAACCTCTCCACCTAATTACCGTTAGTGACAAGTGAAAGGAGCGAACATATTTAATCAGAGTAATTAGCATCGAGATTCGAAAACATTTAAAAAATTTGAAAACATTTTCTTTAAAATAATCAACGATTTTGAAATCCGGATATTCTTAAAAGCAAAATACAGTTTTTTAAAATTCCGAACATGTTTTGCAAAAGTGTAAACAAATTTTGGAATTATGATTTTTTTAAAACACAAACACATTTTCAAACGTGACCATTTTGAAATCCCTGAATATATTTATGCATGAACCATTTAAACGTGATTTTTTTTTTCAAATCAGTAACAATTTTAAACCTGATTTTTTTGAATTGAGAACAATTTTGGAAAGCATGACTTTTTTTAAACATAATCATATTTTTAAAAAATCGGAACAAATTTTGGATCCTGAATAATATTTTAGAATGTGAACATTTTCTAAAAAACTTAATAATGGGGAAGGAATCGTATTTTTTTCAGGTTTCAAAATTGTTTGTGTTTTCAACAATTTTTCCTTTTTTTGCCAAAAAGGGTTCACACTTTAAAGAATGTTCGGGGCTTTTAAAAAATGGTTCATGTTTAGAAAAGTCATGTCTTTCTAAAACTGCTCGTAATCGAAAAAATGTCAATTTTTTTGGAAAAATTGTATTTAAAAAATTGATTTTTTATTTCAAGAATATTTGGATTGCGAAATTGTTTAAAATTTTCAAGAAAATGTTTCAGACAATTGTAGATTTTTTTTTCAAATCTCCACGCTGCATTGGTTTAAATATTTTCACGCTTTACTTGTCTCAGCAACGGCAATTAGTTAGAGTGGCTAGCAGGAGAACTGTACTAGCGTCAGGTCGGAAGTTCGATTCACAATTCTCTTCTTTTTCAACGTTTTTATGTGGCACGGTTCGGAAAAAATGTTGAAAAAAAAACATGCTTTGCCCTGCCTGATCGGCCGGCCCAGTCTGGCCGCAGCCAACCATCCCGGGTTCTGGATGATCCCTGTTTGGGGAAGGCACTTAAGGTTTAAAATAGACCGGGATTAGATAATTCAGTGTGCTAATTTCAGGGATTTAAAGTTCAGGGTTTGATTTAGCTTTGGTCTACAAGTTTAAGGTTTGTTTTGGACTTTTTCCTTGATTTATATATGCACGATACGTGTAGAAATGATATTTATTACAGTTTTGCTAAAGCACGTCTAGATGTGCAATAAGTTTTATTTTAGGGATTATTATAAGGTAATACGTGTAAAAATGATGTCTACATCAGTACACCCTCAAAAAACGATGCGTGGTAGATGTCGCCGAGGTTCACGACCCATCATACACGAGGTCCATGACCATTCACCGGGGGAGGTGGGTGCGGCAACAAGCAAGAAACGACGGCACATTCGACGGTGCGCGGCTGAAGATCGAGCGTTGGGCACTATAATAACGTCCGTTCGTTGAGCAGAAAAGTCGGCCAAAGCAACCCGATGAAACGCCCGAATTTGGCAAACCACGTGCAAGCCGCGGCAGATGTCGCCGAGGTTCCGGTGTACAGTATGTAGCAGCAGATGTCGTCAAAAAAGACCACCTAACAGATTGAAATGACAAAAAAGACCATCTCTGAATTAGATTGACAAAAGAGACCACCCTCGCCGTGACGGCAAGCGCGCCGGCCGACACGTGGCACCTGCCGCCAGGCGCGGAGGCGGCCGGCCCTGCCGCCATGCTGCCAGGCGGCCAGTGGCTCGCAACAGGATTCCAGGCCGGCGACGGAACATGGACGGGCGAGGTGGGCCTGGCCGCCACCGTATGAGGCGGCCACACTGCTGCGGGCTGACAGCACTGCTGCACGCGCGACGAGAAGGCGGGCCCTGCCGCCACGCCCTGTGCCGGCCGCACTTGGACTCGTAATTTGCCATCCTTGTGACGAGCAGGTGAGACAATAAAAGACGCGCATGCATCCTGAGAAGAGTGTGTGAGCCAATTTCGCACCGATTTTTCAACAGTGACCCAATATGACAAGACGCGCATGCATCGATTTTTCAACAGTCACCCAACTAACTTGCTGAATGCACTCTGCTCAGGATGCCAAAATTATGAGCCGAAGTGCGGCCGCCACAAGGCGTGGTGACAGGGCCACCTGCTCGTCGCGCGTGTAGCAGTGCGGCCGCCTCATACGCTGGCGGCAGGGCCCGTCCCTGTTCCGTCGCCGGCCTGGAATCTTGTTGCGAGCCACTGGCCGCCTGACAGCGTGGCGGCGGGGCCGACCGCCTCCGCGCGTGGCGGCAGGTGCCACGTGTCGGCTGGCGCGCCTGCCGCCACGGCAAGGGTGGTGTCTTTTGTCAACCTGACTCAAGGGTAGTCTTTTTTGTCATTTTAATCCGGCAGATGGTCTCTTTTGATGAAAAATCCGCAAATCGGTGGACCTGCCGGAGAGTGACACGTACCTATATTATGTTTTGGACCATGCGGCCCCATCCCCTTGGAAGTTTGGCACGCGACGCGAGCGCCATCGCCCAGCACCAGCATCCGCAGCCAGGCAGGCACACACGTCGCCTCCAGAATATCTCATCTCATGCATCCTCCCTCAAAAGAATTGAAAAATCGCACGAACGAGACCACGAGGTCCACGACGCATCCGTCATACACGAGGTCCACGCCCCGTCGTCTGCCTCTCACGAGCATTTGCCTGATGTAATCCTCCTCATCAAGAAAAAAAAAGAAAAAGGAAAAACGAGCGTTTGCTTGAGCCGTTTTATGTGGGAAGGTGGCACTCCGCACTCAACAACAGAGATAATACCGACGCACTTCCTTTTTGGAGGGGGATAAGGCACACTCCTTTTTCTCTATTATTTTTTTTTGCGGAAACTCCTTTTTCTCTATTAAACAGTGAATATAAACCTTTTTCTTTTCTAGCATGACCAATCAGAGAGAGAGTGCAATGCGTCTGTTGTCACACCCCACGACCAATCAAATTTCACTAAAGGGACGACGGTGAGAGATTCTGCATCAGAATTTTGATTGAAAGGGACCAAAAGTCAACAATAATAGTAATATTCTTCCCGTTCCTAAATATAAGTCTTTTAAATATTTTAATATATACAACTCCATCTGTTCCATAATATAAGAGCGTTTTTTACACTAGTGTAGTGTCAAAAACGCTCTTATATTATGAGACGGAGGGAATACATACAAAACAAAGTGAGTGTTTTTTTTTCTGTAGGAACAAAATTAGTGAATCTACTCTTTAAAATATGTGTATATACATGCACATGTAGTACGTATGTATTTAAACCTCTAAAAAGAAGGGTAGGGAATAATATATGGGTCTGTTTAGGACACATCTAGATGTGACATGGTTACGTCACTTCTAACCTGATGTCCATTATGTTTGTGGTCGATTTTTTTTGTCCCAGTTTATTTTGTTGTTTCTTATTGCTGTGTTATTTGTGGGAGGTTAGATGTGATAGTCTTAGAAAACATCTAGATGTGAATTAGACAAACTCATAATATGTATATAGACGCCCTACGTACCCCGCATATAAATAATATGGACGCCTTACTTCAACGACAGGGCTCGGCTGGGGTCAAAATTAGAGACCACTGATTGACATAAGCTCGAGCCAAAAAGGGGTCAGAAATGTGGAAACTGAAAAGAAAAGAGCGCGATTTATGGATCAGTACAAAGATACCGCCTTCGGCCGAGAGGAAACGGAAACGGAAACCTGGCCCGCTCGCCCGCCCGCCCACCACCGTCCGAAGAGCCAAAAGGGAGAGAGGCGACAGACCTGGCCTGGCCGCCTCCTTCCCAGAAGCCAGAATCCGGAAGCCGCCCCCGCCCAGGCCCGCCCCCTCGTCCCTCTGCGCGCCGCCGTCGCCATGGGCGCGGGCGCGGGCGCGGCGGAGGAGCCGTCGCAGACGCGGCGGGCGCTGGTCGACACGCTCGCGGGCGCCATCTCCGGGGGCATCTCCCGCACCGTCACCTCCCCCCTCGACGTCATCAAAATCCGGTTCCAGGTCCCCTCCCCCTCCCCCTTGAACCCACCCTCCAATTTCGGTTGCTTCCCCGTCGCTCAATTCGGGAGCCGGTAGCCTCGAATTCGTCGGGCCGCCAGGCTGGGGATGTTTGGGAGAATTTCCGTGGTTTCGGGTATGAGGAAGCCGTGTGGATTGCGCGTGCGCTGGATGGATGCGGCTGTCTCCGCGTCTTCACGCGTGCATTTGTTTGTCTCCGGGAAATCGGGGCCGAGGGGCTTCAGGAGGCCCCGGGTGTCCGCGTCTGCGTGGATTCGCGACGGGCGTGGGGGAGCTGCCTGGTTTGGGGAATTTTGCGGGTGCATTTGGTCCATTTGGTACTGCTTGAAGGAACGGGTAGCACACGCCCACAATTTAGTTAAGCATGGTGGGGTTTCGAATAATTCTCTACTGTTTAGCGTACCTGGGCGTCACTGTTTGAATCCTTTAGTGCTCAGTTTGATGTGTCAGAGCTGCTGTTGAATTATGATGTGACTGCGAGAATCGGTATTTCTGGAGCATCACTTCGGTAAACCGACTTATGACGAGCTTACCTAACGCTGACACTCCATACTCGTAAGGATTTCCTTGGAGGGATAATGTAGCATTCTGGCAGCTCCCTTAACACTTTGGGATGCTGAAGAGCTGCCTCCTGTTATGTACCTTCTTAATACCACTTCTTATTACCGTCCTATTTGTGGTTTGTTCACCCTTGATTCCACACAGAGCTGCCTATTCGTTTGCAAATGTTTCGTGTTACATCACCATTTTTGGTTTGAACACTGTTACATAAACTCAGATGATCATTTTGTGGGAGTTTTGGTTGATTTTGTTTTAGGGGTCTTATTTGTCAGACCATTGCAATATGGTGGAATCTATTTTAGTTGGATACCTACTGATTACGCTCTTTATACAGCAGAATAGTATTTTCCGACGTGTTTTCTTCACTAGATTGATGACTTCTTTTCTAAATCTTGACCGTTGTATTGAAGCACTCATAACTGCGTTGGGTGCAGCCTAACTGTAGCAATCTATAATCATATTTTGGTTACTGATATGCTCTTCAATGGCTTTTTCAGGTTCAATTAGAGCCGACGGCAAAATGGGGTGTACTTCGGAGGGATGTCTATGGACCTTCCAAGTACACTGGACTTATGCAAGCAACTAAAGATATTCTGCGAGAGGAAGGTTTGCCGGTATCTGCTTTTCTTCAAACACTCAGCTCATGCTTTATTTAGAGAAACTTGTCCATGGACAGTGATCATTAACTTGTTTTCTCATGCTAAATCTCAGCCTTAATATTTGTCTGTGAGGTTTGTTCTGTGAATCTTACCAGGCTGAACATGGGCCTAGAATTGAGGGTTACAGTCATGTTAGTTCTTAGTTGTAAATTATGCTTGGGGAAGGGAGTCCAATGCTATAGTCGGTATAGAACAATGCTAACTGCTATGATCAGTATTTAGTGGACTGGTCCAATTCTTGGTGGGGTCTTAATTTAACGAGTAAATTACAAAAAACGACCACATTCAGGAAAGCGGTAACAAAGAAATACCCTTTTGGGGGCTGGGTCATGAAATAACACTGTTCCTGGGCTGAGAGCGTTTTGACAGTGAATCTGATTACCTGGGCCTGTATGTCCGGGCCGATGTGGCGTTTCTGGTGCCACATGAGTTTTTTACTAGTCTACCTGTACGTCCCAACTGCCATGTACTCTCCTGTCTCTCTCTCGAGACGACGTGCAGCCGTGGCTCAGCGAGGCGCAGAAGTCTCTCTCTCCCTCCCTCCCTCTCTCTCTCTCTCTCTCTCTCTCTCTCTCTCTCTTGACGACGTGCAACCGTGGCTCAGTGACGCTCAGAAGACCTCATCATTGCTGAACTGCTTCACGTCTCCTGAGGTGGGGCGCCCGAAATGTTGTCTGGCTGCTTGTGAAGAATCTTCAATCCATCAGTTCTCCACGAATATATCAAATGGCTGACATGTAGTGTTAATATTGCTTTTACTTATGAGGTGATGTCATTGGTTGCTGCCTTTTTTGGGAAGTGTTTATTCCCTAGATTTCTATTCTGATATCTACTTTGCTTCTTTTTCACCCCCGGCACTTCTTTTGGTTTATCTACCTTGGGTTTATGCATGCTCTATGTTTGATTTAAATAGTCCATCTAAAACAATTCCGTGAAATATGCTCTTACTGTGCAAGATGCTGATGTTTCAGGGATTCTGGAGAGGAAATGTTCCAGCCTTGTTTATGTATATGCCGTATACTGCTATACAATTCACAGTTCTACACAAGCTAAAAACATTTGCATCAGGTTCATCGAGAACAGGTATGCCCTTTCAGCTTGGTTTTCAGTCTATATTTTAAAATCGATTACAAATGTCATCCTAGAACCTTGTAAGTGCTTGCAGTAGATAATAGTTTTTTACCCAAACTTTTAATTTATACAATTGATACATTATGAAATTTGATACTCCCAGAATTATATTGCTATTTGGGATTCTCATCTCAGTGCAATGATAAATGTTCAAATCCATGTTTCAGAACTGAAGCTTTAATATGATTTTTCACATCTCTTTAGTACTTATCTGGTCTATTGTTTCTTCGCAGAGGATCATCTGCACTTAAGTCCTTACTTATCTTACGTAAGTGGGGCTATCGCAGGAAGTGCAGCAACTGTAGGGTCATATCCATTTGACCTTCTCAGAACTATTCTTGCGTCACAGGGTGAACCGAAGGTAAATCTGATCTTATTTGTGATTTCTGGAACTGTTTGTTTCCTTGGAGTGTGAACATTTAAACTTAGTTGCAAACTTATGGTGCCACTAGTTTGGTTTTGCAAAATTGTAGTTAGATCCCTGGTCATCTTTCTTTACATTGAGTACTTGCAGTGATTTGTAGTACTTCTGTACTTTACTTCCATGCCGATAGTTAGTACTCACTTTACTCATAATATGGATATATCATTGTTAGATTGCATTAAGTTGAATCCTTTTGTTTTACGGTAGAGTTTGATTCAGTTTCATTTTGAACACAACAGACTTCCCCTTGCACCTTTTTTGGTTTTGTCATGAAGCCCAGGCTTCATTTTTTTTCTTATTTTCTTTTCTGATCTTTTTTTAGTTTTGTGTTCCATCAAGTGTCAACTATCTGCACAAAAAAATTGTTGTTAAGTTATACTCCCTCCGTCCCAAAATAAGTGGCTCAACTTTGTACTAGCTTTAGTACAAAGTTAGTACAAAGTTGAGTCACTTATTTTGGGACGGAGGGAGTACATGGCAAATCATTTTGTGTTAGCAACAGTTCAAGTCTTCAAGGTAGCCTTGAACAGAGAATTTATCTTCTGTATAGAACTTGATAGAACATTGATAAATTATTAAATGAGAACACCTAGGAGCAAAGATATTATTATTCTTTCCTTGAGAAGAAATATCACCCAATTCTGAAGTAGAGAGGACTGCAACCTGAGTTGGGAGTGTATACCCACACCTCCCACCAACCGAGCTAGGCTCAGTGTACAATGTTGATTTGTTTATAAAAAAAAAGGGCAACCTGGTGCATGTAGCTCCCGCTTGCGCAGGGTCCAGGGAAGGGTCCGACCACTTTGGGTCTATAGTACGCAGCCTTTCCCTACATTTCTGTAAGAGGCTGTTTCCAGGACTTGAACCCATGACCTCATGGTCACAAGGCAGCAGCTTTACCACTGCGCCAAGGCTCCCCTTCAATGTTGATTTGTTTATGTGATTCTAAAATAGAAACCGATATTGTTAATTCATAATATGAGCTGTTTTCATTCATAAATGTATTCACAATATGGAATACAATAAATCTTATAACTGCAATATACAAAATACAAGTACACTCCTTGTCTTTTTTGGACTGTGCGTGATCTTGCTCTTAAATGTTTTTTGCAGCTGTGTGTGTTCTATAATTTTGTATTTTGAGATGCACATGTGAATACAAATCAAGTGCACACATTATATTACTATGCACTTATTCCCTGTGATTGATTTTTTGCACAATCATTGTAAGCCAACTGCTTGATGGATACTCTTGAGTTGACAATTCTATCATGATGCTTTCTTGTTGATTCACACAAAGTTTTATTTTTCTCTCTAGGTTTACCCCAATATGCGGTCTGCACTTGTTGATATAGTTCAAACTCGTGGTGTTCGAGGGCTGTATGCTGGTTTAACTCCAACTCTTGTTGAAATTATACCATATGCTGGCTTGCAGTTTGGTTCATACGACACTTTCAAACGTTCAATGATGGTAACAAAGCTAAACTCACAGTTTTACATGTACCCTCCAATGATTTTGAGATGATCTATAGATGATCTCAGCTGCGAGTTTTATCATATGATCGTATTAGATGT
Organism: Triticum aestivum; assembly: GCF_018294505.1. Lineage (NCBI taxonomy): Eukaryota > Viridiplantae > Streptophyta > Magnoliopsida > Poales > Poaceae > Triticum > Triticum aestivum. Next base: position 753,501,621 of record NC_057801.1, read on the forward strand.
TGTACTCTTTCCTTAGTTTGTTATCCTTCTAGAATATGGGATATTGAGGTACCAAGAAATGCATTTTTTATGAAACATAAAGTATATAGCATGCTCATATAGGTAACAAGAAACTACTGGTGTTGTAACAATTTATTCAAGACAAGCTTGTTTCTTCATAAGAAAATTACACTTGATTTTTGTTCTCAACTTTGATTAGTATGTATCTCTGAATTTTGGTTACGCCATGCTTCCCTGACCGCCATTTTTTCCCATATAGTCATGGAATAGATACAGATATGGAATTGAGGAGGATGACTCGGCATCAAGCTTCCAGCTATTTCTTTGTGGATTCGCAGCTGGAACATTTTCAAAAGCTGCATGTCACCCACTTGATGTTGTTAAGAAGAGATTCCAGGTAATGTGCATGTCTATTTTGTGGTGGACACTCTGTTCCAGTTCAGTACTAGCCTATTTAGATGTGCCTATGAATCACTTGGGTATGATTGTGAGACAATGCCGAGCCCTTTGTATATTTTGGAGCTAATATTTCTTCCAACATTTTGCAGATTGAAGGATTAAAACGTCATCCTAGGTATGGGGCGCGGATTGAGAGCAGCACATACAAGGGCATGTACCATGCCCTAACAGAGATAGTTGTTAAGGAGGGGTTTGGAGGCCTCTATAAAGGGCTTTTCCCATCGGTGGTGAAATCGGCTCCTGCTGGTGCAGTGACATTTGTGGCCTACGAATACATCTCGGACTGGTTAGAGTCATTACTCATGTGAAAGATCGCCATGCAGTATTCTTTCTCTCCTCGATTTGTTTTGAATTGTCCATAGTCCTTCTCGGCATCTGTATTAGTAAATGGATTTGTGTCTGGAAGAGGCTGCATTTCCCTTGGATCTTGTAGCCAATTCAAGATTTTGGGAGCCTACAAAACCAGCCGGATCATTTATGCTTGTAAGCTTCTTTCATGCAATTTTGAAAACAACCTAAGTTACTCAAAATAAGCAGTCAAATCCATGATTAAGCATTTGCCTTGCTAAGTATCTACTCAGCCAGGCATGCTGTTACTCCCTCCGTTCCTAAATATTTGTCTTTTTAGAGATTTCAAATGGACTACCACATACAGATGTATATAGACATATTTTAGAGTGTAAATTCACCCATTTTGCTCCGTATGTAGTCACTTGTTGAAATCTCTAGAAAAGACAAATGTTTAGGAACGGAGGGAGTACAATTTAATTGCCTGTGCATCATGTCACACATGCAAGTTACTGAATCTGAAATTGTTTTACAGGATAGGGGCCAAGGCCGGAGTTGAGTGAGTCCTTCAATTGGATAAAGGAGCTAACAGCACCCGCATTCTCGTCATCAGCGGGAACTTTCAGTTGTTTGGAGACCGCAAGGTCGATGGAGAAAGAAAGTGCATACGATCATTCGTTGAGAGTTGATACCTGTAAAGCCTTACACATAGAGCGAGCTATTTTGCCGTTTTCTCTCCCTTGATTTTTTTTGTCCCCCATCGCCTAATGTCGTGATAGTGCATTCCTTGAGCTGTAACAGTGAGGCTGAGTAAAACTGATATAGAGCCTGTGACTTGTGATAAATGTCAAGAGCAGCAGGCATTTTTGTTGAGATGCGATCATCGTACGCTTGACTGCTTTTCACTTAACTGTTATCTTTGTCGATCTGCGGTTGCACTTGTATCTGTTTAAGCCATTTGCTTGCTTTGTTGCGTTGGTTATGTTTTTGCATATGGCTCGGTACCGTGGAAGGCTGGAAATGAGTCGCTATGATTACACAAGCCTGCGCGCTGCCAAGAGGTTCACTGCTGCAACCTGCATTTGGTACCGGTCATGGCCTGTCTCTCCACGAATGAATGGGCAGCGACGTGGCGATTTATATGCAAATCATGTGCAATTCAGGCTTTCAGCTATCTGTTCACTGCATCACAATGGTGGCAATGCAGGATTTCACATCTCCTCATCAAACTTCTATTTTCGTTCGAACTTACGCTCTGCATAAGAGCATCTTCAGCAGGCGCGCTAAACAAGCGCCGCGCCGCAAATTTACCCATTTTAGCGCGCGCGCAATCGCTAGTGTGTCCAGCGAGCACGCAATAACCGTGCGCGTGGCATATAAGTTGGGTGCGCGGTCTGAATCGTTATTGCGCGCTGCATATTTGGGGCGCCCGCTTCCGCGCGCGGCACACACGAACGCTCGCGCCGCACTCTCTCTCCCGCGCCACCTTCGCCCCACACGCACCGGCGCCGACGAGTTGACTCGATGGACGCACGCACCGGCACTCCCCTAACCCCATCCTACAGCCGCGAACCCTCCAGCGCTGCCTCCGCCGCAAACCCTAGCGCCGGGAGCGTTGGCCACGCCTCCGCCGGAGCTCCTCCGAGCATCGGCCTCGTGCGCGGCCTCTTCATGCCGCCGCGGATGACCTCGACGGCTGGTGGCGTCGCGCTGTCGCCCGCCGTGATGAAGAACAAGGCGGCGGACGGCTCTGGCACCTCAAAGCTCCCAAATGCGCCGCGGCCGAAGAAGTTGAAGACATCCGCGAAGAAGTACAAGGCGGCGGACGGCTTCGGCACCTCGAAGGCGCCAAGGAAGAAGCTTGCAAGGCGTGTGACGAGCGTGGCGGCTACCGAAGCGCCCGCGAGCTCACTTGTTGAGCCGACGGCCGGCGCGCACCATGTGTTGGAATGGGAGAAGCACTTGTTCTTCTTGGACACATCTTTGTTCAATGATGCGCAAAAGGAGTATGTCAACCTTGCCCGTGCAGAAGTCTTGATCCAAAAAAGAGCCATGATTCACACAATGGGTGGCGGTGGCCTTGGCGGCATGGTGGCGGTGGCCTTGGTGGCATTGGTGGCGGTGGCATTGGCGGCATGGGTGGTGGTGGCCTTGGCGGCATGGGTGGCATTGGTGCCATGGGTGGCTTTGGAGCTATCATGGGCGACATGGGTTCCATGGGTGGCTTTGGAGCTACCATGGAGACCATGAGAGGCATAGGTGGCTTTGGAGCACCTCCGGGCGGCTTGGACGGCATGAGTGGCATGGGTGGCATGAGTTTTACGTCTCTCATTGGGGGCATGGGTGCACCTCCGGGCGCCGGTGTGCCACCTTTGCATGAAGATGCCGTTGAAGATCTTGGCAACACCTTTCGAGCTTCACGTGATGAGGATACGGTGCGCAACAATGAAGAGCAGGAGGAAGAATCGTCTTCGGAGGAGTCGGATGAATCAGAGGAAGAGGATGAAGATGAAGACGAGGACGAGGCTTGATTCTTGTGCCTTTCGTTTGTGTCATCATAACTTGGTTTTCATGTTGAACTTGGTTTAATTATGTTGTGGGCATGAACTTTTGGGCATAAACTTGGTTGGAATGAAGCTTGTGATTCAATATATGCCATGTGTTTTGTGTTGATGTGTGAAATTTGGGCCCAAAATGAGAACAAATGTGTGCGCCGGTTGCTCGCGCGCGCTGCATTTTAACGCTATTGCTGGAGCAAGCGCTGCGCGACGCGCCAAATTTGACGATGGAGATGCTCTAAACCAGGCTGCAAACCAAATTTTAGCGCACCGCGCGTTGGGCGCCTGTTGCAAACCAGATTTTAAGTGGCATCTCCAACAAGGCTGCAAACCAGATTTTAGCGCACCGCGCGTTGGACACATGTTGCAGATGCTCTAAGTAACTATCTTAGGCAGACTTGAAAATGTATTTTTTTCAGTCAGTATTCAGATACATACAGTAATTTTTACATGTCACTTAAAACTTGCGAAAACCTGTGTTTAATTTAAGATAAACCCAATGGAAAATTGATCTATTGCAAGATCTGTATCATCGATTCCCAAACCGCGCTGTAACACATCAATGCCAGTGCGGGTTGTACATGTGCAACGGTGTTGAGCACATAAGAGCATTTCTAACTGATCCCATGTAATTTAGAGGGGCAAACGGTTGAGTATCCTTCGTATTAGTATATTTGCTCCTCTAAAAATGCGGTTTCTAACAAAACCCTTAAACTTAACTCCCTAATAACTTTTGCCAAATCTTTTTAGTTTTAGTTTAAATACTACATTTCAACTACATATTTGCACGCATATTAAATCCAAATATGATGACTAAGGTTATAGGACAGACCCAGTGCATAGGAGCTCCCACACAAGGTGGGGTATGGGGAGGATTATTTGAACCTAGTCTTACCTACCTCTTGGCACAAGTGGGGAGGAGTTCACCACTGCGCTAGGCCTGCCTCTATGATAACTAAGGTTCGAACAACCAAATTATTCAAATTCAAACACATCGAAGGGTTAACATGAAGTAAAGAGCATGATAAAAACACAACTATGAAGTGCTATGGAGATGCCACTGAGGCTCAACAAGATCATCTTGGAGCTGGATATGAACTTCTCGGTTCTCGATACTTCAATGCACTGCGAGGAAACTCTGTATCTTGTTTGCCTCGTGCTCCGGCTCAACAGCATCTCCATTGGGGATGTACCAAAAGTTCTCAAGCATGTCTCTCTCATCTTCAATGGTCATGTTATGCAAGATGGTGTAATATGTCATTATTTGCCATAGGATCTTGGGGTTCCAATACCCTACAGGGCCACGAATGATGCCAAAGCGCATCTGAAGCACACCAAAAGCTCTCTTCACATCCTTCCTTGTCGACTAACCAAGTTTGCAAGGGTGATCCAACTTGTTCATGGAATGCAATGACATGGCATTTGCAAGGGTGATATGCAACACAATCTGAAGCAATAACCAAGTTAAGTGAAGTGTCGACTACACACAATGATACTTCATATTTAGGAAGGGTTCCATCTCGTTTAGCTACAAATCAAGTTTGTTTAGCTTGAAACGGGGTGAAACGGAGGTAAACTACCATATCTAGTCAATTTAAATGGGGTGGGAAACATATATATATTATTTCCCAAAATACCCCATATTAAATAAAATGTTAGTTAAGGTTCTGCACTAAAAAAATTTAAGGTGGTCAAACAGGAAAAGTAATAGCATGGTTACAATCTACACATTTTCCTGATCATTTTACATTTATAACATGTCTCACTACAAGTTACGGATGAAAAGATATAGCATGTGCAAGTTCAATCATGTTCCTGTAATTACTCGTATAAAGGATCCTGGAATACCTGCCACTTTCGATCTGCCTAAACGACGTGCACCCGTGCGACCCCCCCCCCCCCCGGGGGGGGGGGCTCCATGAGGGGTGGACCCCCAGCCGGAAGGCCCCACCAAGATGGGGCGACTTTGTTCACGCCCGCGGGGCCTCTTCCGTGCGCCCTCTCGTGCATGATGGGAGGATGGCTGTCGGCGTCCTTCGGCCCCGGGCTGGTTTGTCTCTTGCGCCAGCCGACCAGATGTGTGCACCCGGCTCACGCGAGTTGCTTGCTCGGCCTTGACGTTTGGGGTTCTGAGAGGTTTGGATGATCGGCTTTGTTTGCGTGCACCCGGGCATGCGCTTTCACCTTGGCTATGTCGGGCCGGACCCTTGCCGCAATGCTACTTCTTGAGCTTGCATTGATTTTTCCCTTGAAGAGAAAAAGGTGATGCAACAAAGTAGAGATAAGTATTTCCCTCAGTTAAGAACCAAGGTATCAATCCAGTAGGAGGTACAAGCAAGTCCCCAATAGATGCATCTGCACAAATTAGCAAACCCTTGCACACAACGCGAAAAAGGGCTTGTCACTAGCAAGAGTGAGATCTGATAGAGATAGATATAAAAGATAAGTAAAAGGCAAAATAAAGTAAATATAAATAAATTGCAACAAGGTATTTTTGGGGTTTTGGTTTTATAGATCTGAAAATATATGATGAGAAATAGACCCGGGGGCCATAATTTTCACTAAAGGCTTCTCTCTTGAAAGAACACATACTATGGGTGAACAAATTACTGTTGAAGAACTGATAGAAAACGCAAAGTTATGACGATATCTAAGGCAATGATCATGAATATAGGCATCACGTTCATGACAAGTAGACCAACTCCTGCCTGCATCTATTACTATTACTCCACACATCATCATGATTTGGGTCTAGGGGAATGCATTGGGAAGCAATAAGTAGATGATGGGGTTGTTAGAGTGATAGAAGGTTAAACCATAGTTTATGCATTGCTTCGTAGGAGGCTGATTTGGATCCACATATTTCATGCTATGGTTAGATTTATCTTAATTCTTTTTTTGTAGTTGCGGATGCTTGCAAGAGGGGTTAATCATAAGTGGGAGGCTTGTCCAAGTAAACACAACACCCAAGCACCGGTCCACCCACACATCAAACTATTAAAATAATAAACGTGAATCATATGAGCATAATGAAAACTAACTTGACAATAATTTTCATGTGTCATCGGGAGCGCTTTGCTTTATATAAGAGTTCGTCCTGACATCCTTTGCTACAAAAAGGATTGGGTCACCTTGCTGCATCTTTATTACAATTGTTACTTATTACCCGTTACGGATTATCTTATCATCAAACTATTTGTTACCGATAATTTCAGTGTCTGCAGAAAATATCTTGCTAAAAACCGTTTGTCATTTCCTTCTACTCCTCGTGGGTTCGACACTCTTATTTATCAAAAGAACTACGATTGATTTCTTATACTTATGGGTCATCAATACTCTTGGTGTATTCTATGTCAGGTTATGCCGGGTATCTCTCGTGAGGTGTTGCCTGGTCGATGTAGTATCCTTGCTCCCTGGGTCCAGTGTGTCCTCATCGGTTGTAAGCGCTCTATGAGGGGTCATGCTTGTACCTCTCGCGAGCTATTGCCGGGAGAGCGCAAGCCATTGAGGAGATTAAAGAACTTATATTATAATTAGCAAGATGGTTGTGCTTCGTAGGATGATTTCCTGTGTATTTGAAGCATATGTACCGCCCGTGGTGTTTTTGGTGTCAGCCTTCAGTCGCAATGGAGGTTGTTCGGCCACTCCCAATCCACTTTGTGTTGCAATTATGTCATATCAACCATCCAAAAATTAATCCATGATGCTCCCCGACGCGGGGGTGGGGGTGGGGGGGGGCAGAATGGTGGTCCTTCCTAGCCGCGGAGCGAGCCTGCGGATCCAGGCGAGAACACCGTGAGGCAATGATGTCAGAACATTGGAAAGGTAGTAACACATGCAACCAAGAGATGTGCTATATGTCCTATTCCACGACAACATATATTAGTATTGTAAGGACCAAAAAACTAGATGCGGTTTTCTTGCATATGCAATTTTTTTGTTTGTTTCTGAGGAAAGCATGCATGTATGAGTTGCCTGTTGGAAATATGCCCTACAGGCAATAATAAAATGATTATTATTATATTTCCTTGTTCATGATAATTGTCTATTATTCATGCTATAATTGTATTGACCGGAAACCGTGATACATGTGTGAATACATAGACCACAACATGTTCCTAGTGAGCCTCTAGTTGACTAGCTCGTTGATCAATAGATAGTCATGGTTTCCTGACTATGGACATTGGATGTCATTGATAACGGGATCACATTATTAGGAGAATGATGTGATGGACAAGACCCAATCCTAAGCATAGCACAAGATCGTGTAGTTCGTTTGCTAAAGCTTTTCTAATGTCAAGTATCAGTTTCTTAGACCATGAGATTGTGTAACTCCCGGATGCCGTAGGAGTGCTTTGGGTGTATCAAACGTCACAACGTAACTGGGTGACTATAAAGGTGCATTACAGGTATCTCGGAAAGTGTCTGTTGGGTTGGCACGAATCGAGACTGGGATTTGTCACTCCGTATGACGGAGAGGTATCTCTGGGCCCACTCAGTAATGCATCGTCATAATGAGCTCAACGTGACTAAGTAGTTAGTAACGGGATCATGCATTACGGAACGAGTAAAGTGACTTGCCGGTAACGAGATTGAACGAGGTATTGGTATACCGACGATCGAATCTCAGGCAAGTAACGTACCGATTGACAAAGGGAATTGCATACGGGATTGCCTGAATCCTTGACATCGTGGTTCATCCGATGAGATCATCGTGGAACATGTGGGAGCCAACATGGGTATCCAGATCCCGCTGTTGGTTATTGGCCAGAGAGCTGTCCCGGTCATGTCTGCATGATTCCCGAACCTGTAGGGTCTACACACTTAAGGTTCAATGACGCTAGGGTTATAAAGAAAGTTTGTATGTGGTTGCCGAATGTTGTTCGGAGTCTAGGATGATATCCCGGACGTCACGAGGAGTTCCGGAATGGTCCGGAGGTAAAGATTTATATATGGGAAGTCTAGTTTCAGTCACCGGAATAGTTTCGGGGGTTATCGGTATTGTACCAGGACCACCGAAAGGTGTCCGGAGGTCCATCGGGTGGGGCCACCTGCCCCGGGGGACTTAATGGGCTGAATATGGGAGGGAACCAGCCCCTAGTGGGCTGGTGCGCCCCTCCCCAAGGGCCCAAGGCGCCTAGGGTTGAAAACCCTAGGGGAGGGGGGCACCTCCACCTTGCTTGGGGGGCAAGTCTCCCCCTCCTGGCCCCCACCCCTCCCCTCTAGATGGGATCTGGAGGGGGCCGGCCCCCTCTCGCCTTCCCCTATATATAGTGGGGTTTTCTGGGGCTGCCCAACAGATGAGTTTTCCTCTCCCTGGCGCAGCCCTACCCCTCTCCCTCCTCGTCTCTTGCGGTGCTTGGCGAAGCTCTGCTGGAGTGCCACGCTCCTCCACCACCACCACGCCGCCGTGCTACTGCTGGACGGAGTCTTCCTCAACCTCTCCCTCTCCCCTTGCTGGATCAAGGCACGGGAGACATCATCGGGCTTCACGTGTGTTGAACGCGGAGGCGCCGTTGTTCGGCGCTTAGATCGGAATCAACCGCGATCTGAATTGCTATGAGTATGACTCCTTCATCCGCGTTCTTGTAACGCTTCCGCATCGTGATCTTCAAGGGTATGAAGATGCACTCCCCTCTCTCTCGTTGCTAGTATCTCCATAGATTGATCTTGATGATGCGTAGAAAATTTTGAATTTCTGCTACGTTCCCCAACAGTGGCATCATGAGCTAGGTCTATTGTGTAGATTCTATACACGAGTAGAACACAAGTTGTTGTGGGCGTTGATTTTGTTCAATATGCTTACTGTTACTAGTCCTATCTTGTTTCGACAGTATTGTGGGATGAAGCGGTCCGGACCGACCTTACACGTACACTTACGTGAGACAGGTTCCACCGACTGACATGCACTTGTTGCATAAGGTGGCTAGCGGGTGTCTGTCTCTCCAACTTTAGTCAGATCGGATTCGATGAAAAGGGTCCTTATGAAGGGTAAATAGCAATTGGCATATCACGTTGTGGTTTTGGCATAGGTTAGAAGCGTTCTTGCTAGAAACCTATAGCAACCACGTAAAAAACTTGCAACAACAATTAGAGGACATCTAACTTGTTTTTGCAGCATATGTCGTGTGATGTGATATGGCCAAGAAGGATGTGATGAATGAAATACATGTGATGTATGAGATTGATCATATTCTTGTAATAGGAATCACGACTTGCATGTCGATGAGTATGACAACCGGCAGGAGCCATAGGAGTTGTCTTTATTTATTGTATGACCTGCGTGTCACTGAATAACGCCATGTAATTACTTTACTTCATTGCTAAACCGTTAGCCATAGTAGTAGAAATAATAAGTTGGTGAGACAACTTCATGGAGACACGATGATGGAGATCATGATGATGGAGATCATGGTGTCATGCCGGTGACGATGATGATCATGGAGCCCCGAAGATGGAGATCAAAAGGAGCAAAATGATATTGGCCATATCATGTCACTATTTGATTGCATGTGATGTTTATCATGTTTATGCATCTTATTTGCTTATAACGACGGTCGTAAATAAGATGATCCCTCATTAAAATTTGAAGAAAGTGTTCCCCCTAACTATGCACCGTTGCGAAAGTTCGTTGTTTCGAAGCACCACGTGATGATGGGGTGTGATAGATTCTAACGTTCACATACAACGGGTGTAAGCCAGATTTACACACGTGAAACACTTAGGTTGACTTGACGAGCCTAGCTTGTACAGACATGGCCTCGGAACACAAGAGACCGAAAGGTCGAGCATGAGTCGTATAGTAGATACGATCAACATGAAGATGTTCACCGATGATGACTAGTCCGTCTCACGTGATGATCAGACACAGCCTAGTTGACTCGGATCATGTATCACTTAGATGACTAGAGGAAGGTCTATCTGAGTGGGAGTTCATTAGATGAACTTAATTATCCTGAACATAGTCAAAGGTCTTTGCAAACTATGTCGTAGCTCGCGTTTTAGTTCTATTGTTTTAGATATGTTCCTAGAGAAAATTTAGTTGAAAGTTGATAGTAGCAATTATGCGGACTGGGTCCGTAAACTGAGGATTGTCCTCATTGCTGCGTAGAAGGTTTATGTCCTTAATGCACCGCTCGGTGTGCTGAACCTCTAACATCGTCTGCGGATGTTGCGAACATCTGACATACACGTTTTGGTGACTACGTGATAGTCCAGTAATGTTAAAGGGTTTAGAATTGAGGCGCTAAAGACGTTTTAGAAACGTCGCGGAACATATGAGATGTTCCAAGGGCTGAAATTGGGATTTCACGCTCGTGCCCACGTCAAGAGGTATAAGACCTCCGACGAGCTTCTTAGCCTACAAACTAAGGGAGAAAAGCTCAATCGTTGAGCTTGTACTCAGATTGTCTGGGTACAAAAATCACTTGAATCGAGTGGGAGTTAATCTTCCAGATGAGATAGTGATGTTTCTCCAAAGACATTGCCACCAAGCTACTAGAGCTTCGTGATGAACTATAACATATCAGGGATAGATATGATGATCCTTGAAATATTCGCGATGTTTGACACCGCGAAAGTAGAAATCAAGAAGGAGCATCAATTGTTGATGGTTAGTGAAACCACTAGTTTCAAGAAGGGCAAGGAGGGATACTTCATGAAATGGCAAATCAGTTGCTGCTCTAGTGAAGAAACCCAAGGTTGAACCCAAACCCAAGACTAAGTGCTTCTGTAATGAGGGAACGGTCACTGAAGCATAACTACCCTAGATACTTGGTAGATGAGAAGGCTGGCAGGGTTGACAGAAGTATATTGGATATACATTATAATAAATGTGTACTTTACTTGTACTCCTAGTAGCACCAGGGTATTAGATACCGGTTCGGTTGCTAAGTGTTGGTAACTCGAAATAAAAGGCTACGGAATAAACGGAGACTAGCTAAAGGCGAGGTGACGATATGTGTTGGAAGTATTTCCAAGGTTGATGTGATCAAACATCACACGCTCCCTCTACCATCGGGATCGGTGTTAAACCTAAATAATTGTTATTTGGTGTTTGCGTTGAGCATAGAAATGATTGGATTATGTCTATCACAATACGGTTATTCATTTAAGGAGAATAATGGTTACTCTGTTTATTTGAATAATACCTTCAATGGTCTTGCACCTAAAATGAATGGTTTACTGAATCTCGATCATAGTGATACACATGTTCATGCCAAAAGATATAAGATAGTGATGATAGTACCACATACTTGTGGCACTGCCATTTGAGTCATATTGGTATAAAACGCATGAAGAAGCTCCATGTTGATGGATCTTTGGACTCAGTCGTTTTTGAAAAGTTTGAGACATGCAAACCATGTCTATTGGTATATACGCATGAAGAAACTCCATGCAGATGGATCGTTTGGACTCACTTGATTTTGAATCACTTGAGTCATGCAAATCATACCACATGGGCAAGATGACTGGAAGGCCTCATTTTCAGTGAAATGGAACAAGAAAGCAACTTGTTGGAAGTAATACATTTTGATGTGTGCAGTCCAATGAGTGCTGAGGCACGCAGTGGATATTGTTATGTTCTTACTTCACAGATGATTTGAGTAGATGCTGACTATATTTACTTGATGAAACACAAGTCTGAATTATTGAAAGGTTCAAGTAATTTCAGAGTGAAGTTGAAGATCATCGTGACAAGAGGATAAAATATCTATGATATGATCATAGAGATGAATATCTGAGTTACGAGTTTGGTACACAATTAAGACCTTGTGGAAATTGTTTCACAACTAATACCGCCTGGAACAACATAGTGTGATGGTGTATCCGAACATCATAGCTACACCCTATTGGATATGGTGCATACCATGATGTCTCTTATTGAATTACCACTATTGTTTATGGGCTAAGCATTAGAGACAACCGCATTCACTTTAAATAGGGCACCACGTAATTCTGTTGAGATGACAGCATATGAACTATGGTTTAGAGAAACCTAAGCTGTCGTTTCTTAAAAGTTTGGGGTTGTGACGCTTATGTGAAAAGGTTTCAGCCAGATAAGCTCGAACCCAAAGCAGATAAATGCATCTTCATAGGACGCCCAAAATAGTTGGGTATACCTCCTAATTCAGATCCGGAAGCAAAAGTGATTGTTTCTAGAAGCGGGTCCTTTCTCGAGGAAAAGTTTCTCTCGAAAGAATTGAGTGGGAGGATGGTGGAGACTTGAAGAGGTTATTGAACCATCACTTCAACCAGTGTGTAGCAGGGCACAGGAAGTTTTTCCTGTGGCACCTACACCAATTGAAGTGGAAGTTGATGATAGTGATCATGAAACTTCGGATCAAGTCACTACCAAACCTCGTAGGACGACAAGGACGCGTACTGCTTCAGAGTGGTACGGTAATCCTGTCTTGGAGGTCATATTGCTAGACAACAATGAACCTATGAGCTATGGAGAAGCGATGGTGGGCCCGGATTCCGACAAATGGCTAGAGGCCATAAAATCTGAGAGAGGATCTGTAGGACCTTGAGAAGAGGTGTCTAGAGGGGGGTGATTAGATACTAAGTACCAAAGTTGCAGTTTTTAGCCTTTTTAAAACTAAGTGGAGTTTAGGCACAAGTTTAACATTCACAACACATAGCAAGCAAGCATGCAAAGAGTATATGAGCAGCGGAAAGTAAAGCATGCAACTTGCAAGAATGTAAGGGGAAGGGATTGGAGGATTCAAACGCAATTGGAGACACGGATGTTTTTGGCGTGGTTCCGATAGGTGGTGCTATCGTACATCCATGTTGATGGAGACTTCAACCCATGAAGGGTAACAGTTGCATGAGTCCATGGAGGGCTCCACCCAAGAAGGGTCCACGAAGAAGCAACCTTGTCTATTCCACCATGGCCGTCGCCCACGAAGGACTTGCCTCACTAGCGGTAGATCTTCACGAAGTAGGCGATCTCCTTGCCCTTACAAACTCCTTGGTTCAACTCCACAATCTTGTCGGCGGCTCCCAAGTGACACCTAGCCAATCTAGGAGACACCACTCTCCAAGAAGTAACAAATGGTGCGTTGATGATGAACTCCTTGCTCTTGTGCTTCAAATGATAGTCTCCCCAACACTCAACTCTCTCTCATAGGATTTGGATCTGGTGGAAAGAGGGTTTGAGTGGAAAGCAACTTGGGGAAGGCTAGAGATCAAGATTCATATGGTAGGAATGGAATATCTTGTTCTCAACACATGAGTAGGTAGTTCTCTCTCAGAAATGGTAAGTTGGAAGTGTAGGTTTAGTCTGATGGCTCTCTCCACGAATGAAGAGGAGGTGGAGGGGTATATATAGCCTCCACACAAAATCTAACCGTTACACACAATCTACCAAACTCGGTGGGACCGAATCGTTAAACTCGGTTAGACCGATTTAGCAAATAATGTGACCGTTAGGGTTTTCGGTGGGACCGAAATGCAACTCGGTAGGACCGATTCTGTTAGGGTTAGGGCATAACATAATCTCGGTGAGACCGATTACACAAACTCGGTAGGACCGATTTTGGTAATAAGCTTTCCAGAGAGTTGGTCGGGCAAACTCGGTTTGACCGATTATCAAACTCGGTGGGACCGATTTTGATAATAAGTTAACCAGAGAGTTTGCATTGTAATCTCGGTAGTACCGATTGCTCAAACTTGGTGAGACCAATTTTGATAATGGACATACACAGAGAGATTACAATCCCATCTCGGTGAGAACGAGATCCCTATCGGTGAGACCGATTTGCCTAGGGTTTGTGGCAGTGGCTAAGACATCCAAACTCGGTGGCGCCGGATAGAAAGAATCAGTGGGGCCAAGTTTGACTTTAGGTTTAGGACATATGTGTGGAAGTGGGAAAGTAGTTGAGGGTATTTGGAGCATATCACTAAGCACTTGAAGCAAGAGGCTCATTAAGCAACACCTCATCCCTCCTTGATAGTATTGGCTTTTCCTATAGACTCAATGTGATCTTGAATCACTAAAATGTAAAAATGAAGAGTCTTGAGCTTGAAGGTTGAGCCAATCCTTTGTCCTTAGCATCTTGAAGGAGTTCCCACATCCTTTAGTCCATGCCACTCCATTTTTGAACTTGTCTGAAATATACTAGACAAAAGTGTTAGTCCAATAAGAGACATGTTGTCATTAATTACCAAAACCACCTAGGGAGCACTTGTGCTTTCAGGATCCATATATGAAAACAAAGTGTGGACTTTGGAAGAACTACTTGATGGTCGTAAGGCTGTTGGGTACAGATGGATTTTAAAAGAAAGACGAACAATGATGGTATTTGTCACCATTAAGAAAGCTCGACTTGTCGCTAAGATGTTTTCCAACAAGTTCAAGGAGTTGACTACGATGAGACTTTTCTCACTCGTAGCGATGCTAAAAGTCTGTTGGAATTATATTAGCAGTTACTGCATGATTTATGAAATCTTGCAGATAGGATGTCAAGACATTATTTCCTCGACGATATTCTTGAGGAAAGGTTGTATGTGATACAACCAGAAGGTTTTGTCAATCCTGAAAGATGCTAACAAGTATGCAAAGCTACAACAATCCTTCTAAGGACTGGAGTAAGCATCTCGGAGTTGGAATATACGCTTTGATTAAATGATCAAAGATTTTGGGTTTATACGATGTTTATGAGAAACTTGTATTTCCAAAGAAGTGAGTGGGAGCACTATAGAATTTCTGATGAGTATATGTTATTGACATATTGTTGATCAGAAATGATGTAGAATTTCTGGACAGCATATAGGGTTATTTGAAAAGTGCTTTTCAATGGAAAACCTGGATTAAGCTACTTGAACATTGAGCATCAAGATCTATAAGGATAGATAAAAAATGTTCAATAGTACTTTCAAATAAATACATACCGTGACAAGATTTTGAAGGAGTTCAAAATAGATCGGCAAAGAAGGAGTTCTTGGCTGTGTTATAATGTGTGAATATTGAGTAAGACTCAAGACCCGACCACGGCAGAAGAGAGAGAAAGGATGAAGGTCGTCCCCTATGCTTCAGACGTAGGCTCTACAGTATACTATGCTGTGTACCGCACCTGAAGTGTGCCTTGCCATGAGTCAGTCAAGGGGTACAAGAGTGATCCAGGAATGGATCACAGGACAGCGGTCAAAGTTTTTCCTTAGTAACTAGTGGACTAAGAAATTTTCTCGATTATGGAGGTGGTAAAAGAGTTCGTCGTAAAGGGTTACGCCGATGCAAACTTTGACACTAATCCGGAATTCCGGATTATTCTAAGTAGTAAACCGGATTCGTATAGTAGAACAGTTATTTGGAATAGCTCCAAATAGAGCGTGGTAGCTGCATCTAGGAGATGACATAGAGATTTGAAAAGCACACACGAATCTGAAAGGTTCAGATCCGTTGACTAATAACCTCTCTCACAAGCGAGATATGATCAAACCCCATGGATGTTGATTCATTACAATCACATAGTGATGTGAACTAGATTATTGACTCTAGTGCAAGTGGGAGACTGTTGGAAATATGCCCTAGAGGCAATAATAAAATGATTATTATTATATTTCCTTGTTCATGATAATTGTCTATTATTCATGCTATAATTGTATTGACCGGAAACCGTGATACATGTGTGAATACATAGACCACAACATGTCCCTAGTGAGCCTCTAGTTGACTAGCTCGTTGATCAACAGATAGTCATGGTTTCCTGACTATGGACATCGGATGTCATTGATAACGGGATCACATCATTAGGAGAATGATGTGATGGACAAGACCCAATCCTAAGCATAGCACAAGATCGTGTAGTTCGTTTGCTAAAGATTTTCTAATGTCAAGTATCAGTTTCTTAGACCATGAGATTGTGTAACTCCAGGATGCCGCAGGAGTGCTTTGGGTGTACCAAACGTCACAACGTAACTGGGTGACTATAAAGGTGCATTACAGGTATCTCTGAAAGTGTCTGTTGGTTTGGCACGAATCGAGACTGGGATTTGTCACTCCATATGACAGAGAGGTATCTCTGGGCCCACTCGGTAATGCACCATCATAATGAGCTCAATGAGACTAAGTAGTTAGTCATGGGATCATGCATTATGGAACGAGTAAAGTGACTTGCCGGTAACGAGATTGAACGAGGTATTGGGATACCGATGATCGAATCTCGGGCAAGTAACGTACCGATTGACCAAGGGAATTGCATACGTGATTGCTTGAATCCTTGACATTGTGGTTCATCCGATGAGATCATCGTGGAACATGTGGGAGCCAACATGGGTATCCAAATCCCGCTGTTGGTTATTGGCCAGAGAGCTGTCTCGGTCATGTCTGCATGATTCCCAAACCCGTAGGGTCTACACACTTAAGGTTCGATGACGCTAGGGTTATAAAGGAAGTTTGTATGTGGTTACCGAATGTTGTTCGGAGTCCAGGATGAGATCCCGGATGTCACGAGGAGTTCCGGAATGGTCCGAAGGTAAAGATTTATATATGGGAAGTCCAGTTTCAGTCACCGGAATAGTTTCGGGGGTTATCAGTATTGTACCGGGACCACCGGAAGGTGTCCGGAGGTCCACTGGATGGGGCCACCTGCCCCGGGGGACTTAATGGGCTGAATATGGGAGGGAACCAGCCCCTAGTGGGCTGGTGCGCACCTCCCCAAGGGCCCAAGGCGCCTAGGGTTGAAAACCCTAGGGGAGGGGGCGCCTCCACCTTGCTTGGGGGGCAAGTCTCCCCCTCCTGGCCGCTGCCCCTCCCCTCTAGATGGGATCTGGAGGGGGCCGGCCCCCTCTCCCCTTCCCCTATATATAGTGGGGGTTTTTGGGGCTGCCCAACAGATGAGTTTTCATCTCCCTGGCGCAGCCCTACCCCTCTCCCTCCTCGTCTCTTGCGGTGCTTGGCGAAGCTCTGCTGGAGTGCCACGCTCCTCCACCACCACCACGCCGTCGTGCTGCTGCTGGACGGAGTCTTCCCCAACCTCTCCATCTCCCCTTGCTGGATCAAGGCACGGGAGACGTCATCGGGCTGCACGTGTGTTGAACGGGGAGGCGCCGTTGTTCGACGCTTAGATCGGAATCAACCGCGATCTGAATTGCTACGAGTACGACTCCTTCATCCGCGTTCTTGTAACGCTTCCGCATCGTGATCTTCAAGGGTACGAAGATGCACTCCCGTCTCTCTCGTTGCTAGTATCTTCATAGATTGATCTTGGTGATGCGTAGAAAATTTTAAATTTCTGCTACGTTCCCCAACATTGCCAAGGTTGTCTTGTTCAATAAAAGGAGTTTCCGAGGGAAAAAGGAGAATGTCAAAGCGGCCGACCGACCAATGCAATCACCTCTTTGTCATTGGTCAATGTTTTTATATATAGGATATGGAAGTTAAAAAGTGTACATCGAGATCCAATCCGAGGAAAATGGCATGAAAACTGGATCAGGCCACTCCCCTCCACACACTCACCTTCATGAAGGAATTGAGCGTTTCTCGTATATATCTAGGTCGCTGAAGAGAACCAAATGTGTGGTGTCATGGTGGAGGAGGAGCACACCGTCGGAGAGTCATGGTCTTCGCCGCCTCGAGATCACAAGTGTAACGAACGTGCCAGCGTGCGACACACGTCATCCTTTTTGTGGGCCAACATCGATTCGTTTCGTACTAAAATGAACATGATCAAGAAAGATCTCTTGGCGCTAATTCTTAATCCTTACCTAATAAAAAACGCGGCGGAATGAAACATAGCCATAAAAATTCTTATTTTAAATACTAAAGCGCACTGGCCGAGTTATGCCTATACGCGTGGCAGCTCATGGACAGAGAATACCGAATAATACCTTGTTTCCAATCATGAGTTGTCAATTGTTCTAATGCCCGGGCCAGCCCAGTCAAGCGTTCCTCAATCATCATCCTCTTCTCTAGATTCTATATAAGCACACACGACCCCGAGACGTAGACAAACACGAATCTACCTCCTCTCATCTTCCTTTCCCTGAGCCAGCCAACGAAGGAGCAATGGTGTCGAAGCAGAAGGGTAATGGGCGGCAGAAGATTGCCATCCGGCGGATCGAGAAGGAGAGCGCCCGACGGGTGTGCTTCTCCAAGCGGCGGCAAGGTCTGTTTATCAAAGCCACCGAGATGGCGGTGATGTGCGGCGCTGAGGTAGCCATCGTCGCCTTCTCACCCGGCGGCAAGGCCTTCTCCTTCGGCCACCCCTCCGCCGAGGCCGTCATTGACCGCTTCCTGGCAGGGGGCGGTGCGGGAGTCCCGAGCGTCGCTAACGATAACGAGCTGAAGAAGTTGCACCTTCAGCATGGCGAGTTGCGCATGTTGCTAAAGGAGGTGAAGGGGCGCAAAGAGTGTGTGGAGAAGGCCATGGCAAAGGAGCGCGCTGCGGGGGACCAGATTGCGATGTGGCTCAACCCCAAACTATGCGACATGGGGGAGAAAGAGATGATAGCCTTCGCCGCGAAGCTGATGGTGGTGCGGGCTGCCATCTTAGAACGCACAAACCAGGCGCTCCTGGATGAGCAGAACATCCATCGCATGCTCCAGGCGCCCGCGCTGCCGCTACAACCACTTTTCGATGGCAGTACCTTTGAGTTTGGTAGCAGCAGCGCCAACACTGGGATGGAGATGCAACAGATGCATATGGCGATGCCTCCAATGCAGGGGTTCGCTGCCGGAATGGATATGCACCATATGCCAATGGAGATGGCTCCGCCACTGGGTTCGGCCTACGAGATGGATATGCAGCAGATTCTTATGCCGACTCCTCCGCCATCCAGGTTCGACGCCGGGATGGAGATGCAGCAGATGGTTACAGTGATGTCGCCGCAGCTAGAGTTCGCCACGGAGGCAGAGATGCAGCAGATGTTTATGGCGATGTCTCCGATGTCGGAGTTCTCCGCCGGGATGGAGATGCCACCTCCCACGGGAATAGCCGCGGGGGTAGAGATGGTGCAGCAGGGGGCCGGGCCGAACATGGGCTTTCCGTCCGGAGGAGAAGGAGACGAGACCCATACCGAGTCCGAGTCCGAATCCGAGTGTCTTAATCAGTCCGAGTGAGACTATCCATTGATCTATTGCATGCATGGATGGATGCCGATCTATTAGTTCATTGCCACTCAAGTTATATTATTCATCGTACTTGATCGATCTACCTGGGTGCAAGATTTGTCATCGTAGTATTAATTAAATTAATGGCTTGTAATCTTCATATCGGTGGCACCAGAGAAAAAGTAAAGAACGAAATACTATTAAGCCTTTTCTTTGGTTCTCTCTGCTAGCAACAACACAAGAATGAAATGTGATGTAGTCGTGAATCTTGACCATTCGAAAAAAGAACAATTTATATCCCCGTCGTACTTAAATGTTTTCTTAGAATATATTTATTGGACATGTGAATTGTGTTTATTTCAGTAGATTTGGAACATGGAGAAAATTGTGATGGTATATGTTAGTATTGTAAGGACCAGAAAACTAGGTGCGGTTTTTTTATGTTTGAATGAGTTTTTTTTAGAAAAGCATTCATGCATTAGCTGCCTGTGTTGTGTTATTGAAAAGAAAGAAAGGAGTTTTTGAGGAAAAAGAAAAGAAAGAAAAGGATGGAGAATGTCAAAGCGGCTGATGGACAATGTTTTTATATATCGGAAATGGAAGGTAAAAAAAAACATATGACTATTAGGCCAGTGACTGGGCCAAGGTTCTGGGCTGCACCCAGCAGCAGGCCTGACACTCGTTCTTAATCCTTGTCTAATGAAAACGCGTGGAGTGCGAACTAACCTGTGGTTGCATGATTAGAGGGACAGTGGTATCCCCAACCCACCAGATTTAAGTCCTGGTGTTCGCATAATTCCTGGATTTATTTCAGGATATCCGGCGATGCACTTTCAGTGGGAGGAGATGTTCCCGTCGACGACGAGGCGCCTGCGGTGACTCCGTAAATCTCAAGATGATATGTCTGCTCGGTCTCTCAGATGTGCTCATAGTGGTAGGGTGTGCGTGTATGCATTCATAAAGATGAGTGTATGCGCATATATATGAACGCTTGCGTCTGTATTGTGTTAAAAAAATGAAAACACGTGGAGTGTACCTTTCGAGTTACGCTTATACATGTGACAGTTCACCGGTAGAAAACATTGTATAATACCGCTTTGAGACTTTATTTACGCTAAATTGCTTGTAGGAATACAAATAATTTTGGGAGCAGATAAAAGGTAAGCATGATGACTTGCTTTTTCGAGGGAAATGATGACTCACACTACAAAATTTAGGAGTGTGAGCTTTGATTTTTGTCTCCTTCAATTCATGGCATCGAAAGTATAACCAAATATTGTTGAGATCAACTAGTTGATGACGAGAGATCTCCTTGAACTCTATGCACCACTTCTTCGATCTCCTCCTTTTCTCATTGGAGTAGGAGAGAAGGAAAGAGGAGGAGAGGGAAAAGGAAAAAGGGGCTGCACCCCTTGTCCAATTCGGACCAGAGGGGAGGGGGGGCGCAGGCCTCCTTCCTTTTGGCCTTTCTCCTTTATTCTCGTATGGCCCAATAAGGCCCATATAGTCCCTGACGAATTCCCGTAACTCTTCGGTACTCCGAAAAATACCCGAATCACTCGGAATCTTTCCGAAGTCCGAATACAGTCGTCCAATATATCGATCTTTACGTCTCGACCATTTCGAGACTCCTCGTCATGTCCCCGATCTCATCCGGGACTCCGAACTCCTTCGGTACATCAAAACTCATAAACTCATAATAAAATTGTCATCGAAACCTTAAGCGTGCGGACCCTACGGGTTCGAGAACTATGTAGACATGACCGAGACTCGTTTCCGGTCAATAACCAATAGCGGAACCTGGATGCTCATATTGGCTCCTACATATTCTACGAAGATCTTTATCGGACACACCGCATAACAACATACGTTGTTCCCTTTGTCATCGGTATGTTACTTGCCCGAGATTCGATCGTCGGTATCTCAATACCTAGTTCAATCTCGTTACTGGCAAGTCTCTTTATTCGTTACGTAATGCATCATTCCGTAACTAACTCATTAGCTACATTGCTTGCAAGGCTTATAGTGATGTGCATTACCGAGAGGGCCCAGAGATACCTCTCCGACAATCGGAGTGACAAAACCTAATCTCGAAATACGCCAACTCAACATGTACCTTTGGAGACACCTGTAGAGCTCCTTTATAATCACCCAGTTACGTTGTGACGTTTGGTAGCACACAAAGTGTTCCTTCGGTAAACGGGAGTTGCATAATCTCATAGTTATAGGAACTTGTATAAGTCATGAAGAAAGCAATAGCAACATACTAAACGATCAAGTGCTAAGCTAACGGAATGGGTCAAGTCAATCACATCATTGTCCTAATGATGTGATCCCGTTAATCAAATGACAACACATGTCTATGGTTAGGAAACATAACCATCTTTGATTAATGAGCTAGTCAAGTAGAGGCATACTAGTGACATTAAGTTTGTCTATGTATTCACACATGTATCATGTTTCCGGTTAATACAATTCTAGCATGAATAATAAACATTTATCATGATATGAGGAAATAAATAATAACTTTATTATTGCCTCTAGGGCATATTTCCTTCAGGCTTAGGTTGGCTATGGGCTTACGTCAAGAAAAAAAAGAAAAGGCTGGGTGCTGGGCTTAGCCTTTCACGCAGACGCACAAGCGCAGAAAGCAGCAGGCCGATCGCCCACGCATCGATCGGTTTGTTTGTTATTCCATCACGATCAGCGGGGGCCACGTCCTTCACGTGAAAAAAGGAGCGATCCGTGCGAGCCCTTCCAATTCCATCACGGCAATCAGGTAGGCGCAACTATTCGAGCCCTAGGCCGCCGACGCCCGACATTTGTACTGGTACCGCCGCCTCCTCCCTCCCGTGTCCTGGTAATTTCGTACCTAATTAGCTGCTGATTCAGTTCCTAGGCTCCCATCCGTAATTCTGTATAGGCACTTAGGGACACATCTAATCTAGTTCTCAACTGATTTCAATTCCAGGGATCCCCATTTGTAATTTTGTGCAGGCACATGCACAAACTCTCATCACCGAATCGATCGTCAGGTACATTATATTACCGTTCCTTGATGCATAAGCCAGTACCGTTCAACAATTGATGCAGCATTTGTTTTTGTTTTCAGCCTTGTGTTTGTCTCCAGAAACAACAGTACGTATGCATCGGGTAGTGACAAAAGGAACAGTAAGAAGGCCGTGGACAAATTGGTACAATCACAATGTGGAGATATGCACAAATTTCTCAAGAGTAATAATGGTGCTTTTACTTCTTTGATAAACCAAGCTGATTAGTTGGAGATGGTTGCCATAGAGGAAGAGCAGTAAACTATTGGGATTTCAGAATATGATCAGCGAGAAGAAAATGTTGACACCAATAACAATGTAAGTGGCTCCGAGATGTAGGTAATTCATTGGATGCACATGCACAATCTACTAGTGTTTATGAATAACCTATTCATAATCCGGATATTTACTATCCAAGAAATTAAGATAATCTTCATAATAAAGCAGGAGACATCTTAGTTGAGAAAGGGCCTATGAGGGGGGGGGGGGGCAATAGAATTCTGAGTAGATGAAGCGGGAAGACATTTTTCAAATGCTCATTATCATAGGAAATTAAGCAATGGAGAGCAACACTATAGAAAGTAGCTAGTTTAATGAAAAGATGTCGACAAAGTTGTTTTGCTTTTATTGTAAGATCTTTTCTTGTAGAGTATGCAGATTTTCAAGCATGTCAGTGAAGTTGGTTGCTATCCTAATATCTCCATTGCTACATTATGCAATGAGAAGAAATTATTGGATGAAATTGACATCGACGCCATCATAAGTGATTTTGCATCGAGAAATGTTAGAAGAAAATTTTAAGGTAATATGTATTAACTATTTGATTTTGCATACTGATTTAGAAATCATTAAAGTACTATTGAGACATTCTATTTATACATATTTCATTGTTATTATTACGATGTCTATACTAAGGGCCCCGTGTTTTAGTTTCGTCCCGGGCCCCCAAAATCCCAGGACCGGCCCTGAATCCTTGACATTGTGGTTCATCCGATAAGATCATCGTGGAACATGTGGGAGCCAACATGGGTATCCAGATCCCGCTGTTGGTTTTTGGCCGGAGAGCTGTCTCGGCCATGTCTGCATGATTCTCGAACCCGCAGGGTCTACACACTTAAGGTTCGATGACGCTAGGGTTATAGGGAAGGTTTTACGTGGTTACCGAATGTTGTTCGGAGTCCCAGATGAGATCTCGGATGTCATGAGGAGTTCCTAAATAGTCCGGAGGTGAAGATTTATATATGGGAAGTCATCATACGGTCACCGGAAGTATTCAGGGGTTTATCGGTATTGTACCAGGACCACCGAAGGGGTTCCGAGGGTCCACCTGCCCCGGAGGGCCCTTATGGGCTGTATGTGGAAGGGAACCAGCCCAAAGTGGGCTGGGCGCCACCCCCCTAGGGCCCATGCGCCTAGGGTTGGGGGGAACCCTAAAGGGGGCGCCCCCTTGGCTTGGAGGGGGGGGGGCAAGCCCCTCCCCTTGGCCGCTGCTCCCCCTCTAGATCTCATCTAGAGGGGCCGCCCCCCTTCCCCCTTCACCCTATAAATAGAGGGGAGAAGGGAGGGCAGCCGCACCACATCCAAGGCGCAACCCTCCCCCTCTGCAACACCTCTCCTCCTCCGTTTGAGCTTGGCGAAGCCCTGCCGGAGAACCGCTGCTCCACCACCACCACGATGTCGTGCTGCTGCTGGAGCTGTCTTCCTCAACCTCTCCCTCCTCCTTGCTGGATCAAGGCGCAGGAGACGTCACCGGGATGCACGTGTGTTGAACGCGGAGGTACCGTTGTTCGGCGCTTAGATCGGAATCCACCACGATCTGAATTGCTACGAGTACGACTCCTTCAAGCTTCCGTGTCGCGATCTTCAAGGGTATGAAGATGCACTCCCCTCTCTCTCGTTGCTAGTTTCTCCATAGATTGATCTTGGTGATGCGTAGAAAATTTTAATTTCTGTAACGACCCCAACAGTGGCATCATGAGCTAGGTCTATGCGTAGTTTCTATGCACGAGTAGAACACAAGTTGTTGTGGGCGTCGATTTTGTCAATTTACTTGCCACTACTTGTCTTATCTTGATTCGGCGGCATCGTGGGATGAAGTGGCCCGGACCGACCTTACACGTACGCTTACGTGAGACAGATTCCACCGACTAACATGCACTAGTTGCATAAGGTGGCTAGCGGGTGTCTGTCTCTCCCACTTTAGTCGGATCGGATTCGATGAAAAGGGTCCTTATGAAGGGTAAATAGCAATTGACATATCACATTATGGTTTTGGCGTAGGTAAGAAACGTTCTTGCTAGAAACTTATAGCAGCCACGTAAAAACTTGAAACAACAATTAGAGGACGTCTAACTTGTTCTTGCAGCATATGCCATGTGATGTGATATGGCCAAAAGAATGTGATGAATGATATATATGTGATGTATGAGATTGATCATGTTCTTGTAATAGGAATCAGGACTTGCATGTCGATGAGTATGACAACCGGCAGGAGCCATAGGAGTTGTCTTAATTTATTGTATGACCTGCGTGTCATTGAATAATGCCATGTAATTACTTTACTTTATTGCTAAACCGTTAGCCATAGTAGTAGAAGTAATAGTTGGCAAGATAACTTCATGAAGACACGATGATGGAGATCATGGTGTCATGCCGGTGACGATGATGATCATGGCGCCCCGAAGATGGAGATCAAAAGGAGCAAAATGATATTGGCCATATCATGTCACTATTTGCTTGCATGTGATGTTTATCATGTTTTACATCTTATTTGCTTAGAACGACGGTAGCATAAATAAGATGATCCCTCATAAAATTTCAAGAAACTGTTCCCCCTAACTGTGCACTATTGCGAAGGTTCGTTGTTTCGAAGCACCACGTGATGATCGGGTGTGATAGATTCTAAAGTTCACATATAATGGGTGTAAGCCAGATTTATACATGCAAAACACTTAGGTTGACTTGACGAGCCTAGCATGTACAGACATGGCCTCGGAACACAAGAGATCGAAAGGTCGAACATGAGTCGTATAGCAGATACGATCAACATGAAGATGTTCACCGATGATGACTAGTCCGTCTCACGTGATGATCGGACACGGTTGACTCGGATCATGTATCACTTAGATGACTAGAGGGATGTCTATCTGAGTGGGAGTTCATTAAATAATTTGATTAGATGAACTTAATTATCATGAACTTAGTCTAAAATCTTTGCAATATGTCTTGTAGATCAAATGGCCCACGCTAATGTTGCCCTCAACTTCAACGCGTTCCTAGAGAAAACCAAGCTGAAAGACGATGGTAGCAACTATACGGACTGGGTCCGGAACTTGAGGATCATCCTCGTAGCTGCCAAGAAAGCATATGTCCTAGATGCACCGCTAGGTGAAGCACCCGTTTTCCCAGCAACTCAAGATATGAATGCCTGGAAGTCGCATAGTGATGATTACTCCCTGGTTCAGTGCGGCATGCTTTACAACTTAGAACCGGGGCTCCAAAAGCGTTTTGAGCAGCACGGAGCATATGAGATGTTCCAAGAGTTAAAAATGGTTTTCCAAGCTCATGCCTGGGTCGAGAGATATGAAGTCTCTGACAAGTTCTACAGTTGTAAGATGGAGGAGAATGGTTCTGTCAGCGAGCACATACTCAAAATGTCTGGGTTGCACAACCGCTTGTCTCAGCTGGGAGTTCATCTCCCGGATGACGCGGTCGTCGACAAAATCCTCTAGTCGCTTCCACCTAGTTACAAGAGCTTTGTGATGAATTTCAATATGCAGGGGACGGTGAAAACCATTCCTGAGGTATATTCAATGCTGAAATCAGCGGAGGTGGAGATCAAAAAGGAACATCAAGTGTTGATGGTCAATAAAACCACTAGTTTCAAGAAAGGCAAGGGTAAGAACAACTTCAAGAAGGACGACAAGGGAGTTGCCGTGCCCGGTAAGCCAGTTGCCGGGAAGAAACCAAAGCATGGACCCAAACCAGAGACTGAGTGCTTTTATTGCAAGGGAAACGGACACTGGAAGCGGAACTGTCCCAAGTACTTAGCGGACAAGAAGGCCGGCAACACCAAAGGTATATATGATATACATGTTATTGATGTGTACCTTACTAGTACTCGTAGTAGCTCCTGGGTATTTGATACCGGTGCGGTTGCTCATATTTGTAACTCGAAACAGGAGCTGCGGAATAAGCGGAGACTAGCGAAGGACGAGGTAACGATGCGCGTCGGGAATGGTTCCAAGGTCGATGTGATCGCCGTCGGCACGCTACCTCTACATTTACCTACGGGATTAGTTTTAAACCTCAATAATTATTATTTAGTGCCAGCTTTGAGCATGAACATTGTATCTGGATCTCGTTTAATGGGAGATGGCTACTCATTTAAATCCGAGAATAATGGATGTTCTATTTATATGAGAGATATGTTCTTTGGTCATGCCCCGCTGGTCAATGGTTTATTCTTAATGAATCTCGAACGTGATGTTACACATATTCATAGTGTGAATACCAAAAGATGTAAGGTTGATAATGATAGTCCCACATACTTGTGGCACTACCGCTGAGGGAGTCCTGGACTAGGGGGTGTCCGGATAGCCGAACTATCATCATCGGCCGGACTCCAAGACTATGAAGATACAAGATTGAAGACTTCGTCCCGTGTCCGGATGGGACTTTCCTTGGCGTGGAAGGCAAGCTTGGCGATACGGATATGTAGATCTCCTACCATTGTAACCGACTCTGTGTAACCCTAGCCCTCTCCTGTGTCTATATAAACTGGATGGTTTTAGTCCGTAGGACAACAACAATAACAACAATCATACCATAGGCTAGCTTCTAGGGTTTAGCCTCCTTGATCTTGTGGTAGATCTACTCTTGTAATACCCACATCATCAATATCAATCAAGCAGGACGTAGGGTTTTACCTCCATCAAGAGGGCCTGAACCTGGGTAAAACATCGTGTCCCTTGTCTCCTGTTACCATCCGCCTAGACGCACAGTTCGGGACCCCCTACCCGAGATCCACCGGTTTTGACACCGACATTGGTGCTTTCATTGAGAGTTCCTCTGTGTCGTCACCGATAGGCTCGATGGCTCCTTCGATCATCAACAACGACGCGGTCCAGGGTGAGACTTTTCTCCCCGGATAGATCTTCGTATTCGGCGGCTTTGCACTGCGGGTCAACTCGGTTGGCCATCTGGAGTAGATCGAAAGCTACACCCCTGGCCGTCAGGTCAGATTTGGAAGTCTGAACTTCACGGCTGACATCCGCGGAGACTTGATCTTCAATGGATTCGAGCCACAGCCGAGCATGCCGCACTCTCACGATGGGCATGATTTAGCTCTGCTGCCGGACAATGCCCTGGAGGCCGCACACGAGTCCGCTCCGACCTTCGATTCGGAGCCGGCTGTGCAGATCGAGGACGGGTGGTTAGACACCGCCTCGGGGGCTGCAACCTCTACGGCGATAGAGCCGAATACTGACTTTGTCCCTTCTGAAGCTCGTGACTCCAAGGTGCCAGACTCCTTGCCGGACTCCGAACCTCCCGCGCCCCCACCAATCGAATCCGATTGGGCGCCGATCATGGAGTTCGCCGCCGCAGACATCTTTCAACACTCATCTTTTGGCGATGTCCTGAGTTCGCTAAAGCATCTCTCGTTATCAGGAGATCCCCGGCCGGACTACGGTCAGGACGGTTGGGATGTGGACGACGAAACTCAAAACCCACCCACCACCCACTTAGTAGCCATTGTCGATGATTTAACCGACATGCTAGACTTCGACTCCGAAGACATCGACGGTATGGATGACGATGCCGGAGACGACCAAGAATCAGCACCTACTGGGCACTGGAAAGCCACCTCAACTCACGACGTATACATGGTGGATACACCAAAAGGAAGTGATGACGAGGAACACCGGGACGCAGCGAAGGATAATTCCCCCGAAAAACAACAAAAACGGCGACGCAAGCGTCACCCGAAGTCCCGCCTCAATAACAACGACACCCATACTGACCCAGCCATAGAGCAGGGCGCACCAGTGGACGAGCAACCCATTCCCGGCGAAAACAATAGTCCAGACGATCTCACGCCGGACACATCACCGAAGCATAAGAACCTTCACAGAAGGCTCGTCGCCACTGCAAGGAGTTTGAAGAAGCAAAAGTGAAAGCTCAAAATGGCGGAAGACGTACTCAGAATAAGATGGAGCAAAGTACTCAAGACCGCAGATAAATACGGCGATAGTCACCACGCAAAGAGCTACCCGAAGCGCAAACTGTTGCCCGAATTTGACGAGGAGGCCATAGAGCCCCCACAGTCAAAAAAGAAAGAGGCCGCCTGGCCGGATAGACGACCAGATAACAGGCTAAGAGCGGCAAGCGGCGCCGCACATAATGCGGCACACTTTCCAAATAAGGATCCTAGCAAAAAGGATGGCCCAGTTAGGTCCATTTATGGGCCCAAAAAGAAGGCTCCAGGAGGCAACACAACCCGCCGAGTGTTCGAAGATAACGGCACACCTAAATACAGGGGCGCCGCACACCCACTATGCTTCACCGACGAGGTACTGGATCATGAATTTCCAGCATGATTCAAGCCCGTAAACATAGAGGCATATGACGGAACAACAGACCCCGGAGTCTGGATTGAGGATTATATCCTACATATACATATGGCTAGAGGAGACGATCTCCACGCCATAAAATACCTACCCCTCAAGCTCAAAGGGCCAACTCGGCATTGGCTCAAAAGCCTCCCAGAAAACACCATTGGAAGTTGGGAAGAGCTTGAGGATGCGTTTCGAGCAAATTTTCAGGGAACTTATGTCCGCTCTCCGGACGCAGACGATTTAAGTCACATAACTCAACAACCCAGGGAGTCAGCACGCAAATTCTGAAACAGGTTCCTCACCAAAAAGAACCAAATAGTCGACTGTCCGGACGCCGAAGCCTTAGCAGCCTTTAAACATAACGTCCGAGACGAATGGCTCGCCAGACACCTCGGCCAGGAAAAACCTAGAACAATGGCCGCACTGACAAGCCTCATGACCCGCTTTTGCGCGGGGGAAGATAGCTGGCTAGCAAGATGCAGCACCAGCTACCCGAGTACATCCGAGGTCAGGGATGGAAATGGGAAATCACAATGCAGAAAAGATCAGCGCGGGAATAAGGAAAGCAGCCCAAACAGTACGGCGGTCAACGCCGGATTCAAAAGCTCTCGGCCGAACAACAAAACAATGCCCCTTAAGCACAACAGTGATGAGCTATCCAACCTAAACAAAATCATGGATAGGATATGTCAAATCCACAGTACCTCCGGGAATCCTACAAACCATACCCACAAAGATTGTTGGGTCTTCAAACAGTCCGGCCGACTTAACGCCGAACACAAGGGGCTCGACACACCAAGCGAAGACGATGACGAATCCCACAAGCAGCAGACCGGAGCACAGAAGACCTTCCCACTAGAGGTCAAAACAGTGAACTCACTTCACGTGATAAATTGTGCGGAAGTGATATAAACCTGCTATACCAGGACACCATCCGCAGAATGGGGATAGACCCTACCAAAATTCGCCATAGCAACACTTCCTTCAAGGAAGTGACGCCAGGCCCTTATGCCGAGTGTACAGGCTTTGTACTACTAAAAGTTGTGTTCGGTTCACCCGACAAATTCCATCGCGAAAAGCTAATCTTCCATATCGCCCCATTCAAAAGTGGCCATCAAGCACTACTGGGACGCGAAGCTTTCGCCCGCTTTAACGCAATACCGCATTTACGCGTCTCTTACACTCAAAACGCCCGGTCCACGCGGCATCATCCCATTAAAGGCAAACTCCGAGTGTTCCTCGACCATGGAAAACGTGAGACTGCCTTGACAGCCGCACATTAATCCAACCTTCCTGATCAAAGCCCCTAAAAACAGGTCATTTAGACCTCGGACACGGTTAGGCGAGTCCGACATAAATAAACAAGGGGCTTCCCAGCCGCATACCTCTTTACAAGGGGCTGCACGTATAAACAATGAGAGCCAATAAAGCTCAATCTTTCCAAATCATACTCTGTTTTAAATACATCTTTCGCACGATATTTTTTCCAAACTAAGTTCTTCTCTTTTACAGATGAATCACGTGCTACACCCGTCCAGGATACAACACAACGGAGACACAGGCGCAGACGTGCAGCAGGGACCCGTTACAAGGATTCTTTTCAGATTAAGACCCTGCGTAAACCTTTCTTACTGTCTCTTGTTGATACTCATCCCCCGGTTTCCTACCATAACCGAGGAGGAGGCTGGCGTTTTGGCATCGGCCGCGTCAGAAGTTTTCCCGTGTGCCTGGACATTAGGGGCTTAGGGCACTGTTCTGCCCGTTATCATAAAGTTCGAATACCTTAGGGAGTGTTCGGCGTCTCGAGTTAGGCCTTATATGCATCAGCTCCGAATCATGTCTTTGGTCAAATGTTGGGTTTGCCCGACTCCTGTGTTTTGCTGCCTTATGTTCCGCTCCATCGGCTAACGTGGCACCAGGAGAACTACTGCGATTGTGCCCCGGTTCGGCCGGGCGAGCACCTCAGTAGAGAAAGCCGAAAACTGACTGTTATGATACAGCGAGAGACTGGTCAACCACTCGCTCGACTATTGGAATGTTTAGAATTCCTCCACTTTGACGAAAGACCGCTTCCCGGTCAGGCACACACGCGCCCCGAGTTCGGAGAGTGCGGTGCCTCTAGGGGCTATATCGTAGCCCCACCATCGAGCTCCTATGGCTAAGTGAAAGTGATAAAGCATTATAGTCCAGTTGCCTAGTTTGCTATGCTATCACCTCCTTCAAAGGACCAAGACGTTGGATTAAGTGTGAAAATGCGCTTTTCTTTTTTTGCAAACACCCCCGCACTATGTGCGTGGGGGTTGAAGCCAAAGACTGCCATCTTTCAGGTTATACATACATATACATTAACGGCCGCACAGGAGATATTTCAATACTTGAACGCACAAGTATAAAAAGTCGTTATATTATAAATATGATCTCACAAATCATACACGTCATTTGAACATGATATTTTTCGAGCACTGCGACTCTATTAAACGAGCGCCCTGCAGGACTTCCTCAAAATAGTGCTCGGTGGGTAATCGGCTCTCGTCCGAACCCCGGGACGCAACATCGGTGGCATTCATCTCCGCCCAGTATGTCTTAACACGGGCAAGAGCCATCCGTGCACCCTCTATCCAGGCCGACTGCTTCATCGCCTTGATATGCGGCACCGCCCCAAGGAATTGCTGCAATAAACCAAAATAACTCTTCGGCTTGGGCCTTTCCGGCCACAGATGAGCCACCACATCTGTCATGGCTAGTCCGGACAATCTATTCAGCTCAGCCCACTCAGCTAACTGATCGGTCAACGGCAGTGGACGCTCCGGACTATGGAATTGAGACCAAAACAGCTCTTCCATTTGATGATCCTTCTGACTTCAGAAGTGCCGAACTGCGTCCGCCGCACTCACCGCCAAATCCAGATAAGGATCCTCCGCACTCCACAGCTGGCCCAACTGAGCATACTTCAGATCCATGAATTTCCTACGCAACAGGAAGGGCTTTCCAGCCACAATGTCTCCGGCCTGACGCAGTTCCTCCTTTATAGCCCGCATTGCAGAACGGGCATCCTTGGCTTCGGCCGTGGCCTTCTTCAGGTCCTCTTGCTCCGCTTGGCGTTCTCCTTCAAGAACCTCATAGCGGTCGGTAGCATCTTTTAATTTCACGGCCATTGCGGCCATTTCCTCCCTGCTTCGGCACTGAGCAGCCTTCTCGGCTTTTAGCTCCTCTGCTGCCTTCAAGGCAGCCGCATCACTTTTTCTGGCTTGGTCCTTGGCTCGAGCAAGCTCCGCCCGAAGGTCTTCCACAGCAGCGGCACCATCTGCATCAAGCATACATGTTGTAAGGAATGGGCGTCAGCTCCCTTACCAGGTGACCGCAGAAAAACCACTTACCTTGCGACTCGTCAAGTCGTTTATTGACCAGCGTGATGTCCGCATCCGCAACGTCGAGTTGCCGCTTCAGTTCGGCAATTCTATCAGTCCGGCTGGCCACCGAACGCTCTGCCACCTGCATAGGCAAGGCAACATTTTGTAACTGAGATTATGATCCTCGGCACGCTGTCGCTTTCGACAACATACCGAGTCTCAGGGGCTACTATCTATACAGGGCGCACCCTATGTGCAACACTGTCAAAAGGTATGTCATTTTTTTTGCGTACCTCAAACCCCGTCAGTAAACTTCCGACGACCTCATGTAACCCGCTTTCGGCGGATGAGATCCTTTCAATCACCGCACTCATTAATGCACGGTGATCTTCTGAGAGAGACGCCCTCTCGAGCAAACCCTACAGCTCCACCGGCCGCACTCCAGTGGGTGCCGAACTCCCAGGCCCCGCCGGACTCGGGGAGACCCTCCATGACGACACCTCAGGGTCGTCCGCCCCGCCTAATGGGACGGCAAAGGGAGGCATTTCGCTCTCCATCATCTCCGGACGAAGGTCCCCCGAGGATGAGCTCTGCTTGGAAGGGCTGAGATCCGAACTACAAGGTAAAAACTTCGGTTATCCTTAGAAATAAAATAGGGATGCCTCTTATTGTAAAACTTCCCTTTTTTCTACTTACGACTCGCTGGAGGGCTGATTCCTTTGGGGAGACTGTACGGCCGGGACTCCTCCCGGCGCAGGACCTTCCGGTGCAGATTTCTTTCCCTGCTTCGAGGCTTTGGCCTCCGGGTTTTCGGAAGCGGTCCTCTTCTCCCCCTGGAGGGAGTGATTCTTGGTTCCCCCCTTTCTAAGAGCCTCCTTAACCGAGGTGGTAGTTTCCCTGTTCTCCCCTTCGCCTTCCTCCGAAGGCGCAACCTCCAACATTTTGATTAACGGGACTCGGCGTGGTCTCAGGGAGGGGGGCCGAACACCGTATCAGTTTCGCTTGCGCTATCCACTCCTGTTCAAGGGATAGCTGGTTAAAAGGCAAATCCATGATAAATAAATGGATGATATGTCTGGTTACAGGGCTACTTACTTGAGTACCCGGGCGATTGCAGCTTAGGCCAGCGTCCTCGGTCAAGTCCGGACACACTTCTTGTGATCCGAAGAACAGTTTGTACATCTCCACGGGTTTTGTACCCATAAAGTGTTGGAGAGCTCGTGGTCCCTCCGGATTGAATTCCCACAGGCGGAGGGGGCGACGTTTGCAGGACAGAAGACGCCGAATCAGCATGACCTGCGTCACTACGACCAGATTGATCTCCTTCTCTTGGAGATCTCGAATCCGGCCCTGCAATAAGGGTACGTCCTTGGACGGCCCCCAGTCGAACCCTTTGTTGACCCATGATGTCAGCCGTGGTGGAGGGCCCGGGCGAAAGGCGGGCGGCGGCCTCTGCCTGCTGCCCCTGGGAGCGGTGATATAGAACCACTCCTGTGCCACAAACCGAGCTCCTCCTGAAAAGAGCCCTTGGGCCATGGAGCATCGGCCCTCTTGCTTATAACCGCCCCGCTGCACTCTGCCTGACGCCCCTCAATCATCTTCGGCTCCACATTGAAGGTTTTGAGCCACAAACCAAAGTGAGGGGTAGTGCGGAGGAAGGCTTCGCAAACAACAATAAATGATGAGATATGGAGGATAGACTCCGGAGCCAGGTCGTGGAATTCCAGCCCATAGTAAAACAGGAGCCCCCTCACGAAGGGATCCATCGGGAAGCCTAAACCCCGACGGAGGTGAGGCACGAACACGACGCTCTCGCCAGGCTCAGGGGTGGGAATGACTTGCCCTTGGGTAGGCAACCTATGCGAAATCTCGTAGGTTAAATACCTGGCGTCCCTAAGCTTTAGCACGTCCTCTTCCATGACGGAGGAGGGCATCCACCGGCCCTGAAGGTCGGAGCCGGACATTGTCGAAGGTCCGAAGTACCCGAATCTGGAGCCCTGGGTGTTGGAACTTGGGGCGAGGGGCGGATTCGATTGAGGATTGAAGAAAAGGAACGGGCCTTGGTCTCGTTATAAAGAGGGAGAATACCAAGAGCCGTCTCCGTGAGCGTTTAGAACTCGCCCTCGATGGAGGAGGCGTGGCAATGGGCACGGTTGGGTTACCCACGCCCGTATTGATGAGAATCCCGGAATAAGGAGAACACGATCTCTGCTTCGACAAGACGTGCCAAGGAAACCGCTTCGCTAAAAGCGGTATGATAAAAACGATTCAAGTAAAGGCTTGGTTGTGGTGTGACGCCGCGCCATGAAATACGTCACCAGATTGAACTTGTGTAAATATTATTCTCTCTACGGTGGAATGTGGAATTTATTTTTGCAGAGCCGGACACTATCCTGGTGTTCACAATCTTCTACAAATTATTCGGAGAAGGAACCCGCCTTGCAATACCGAAGACAATATGCGCG
Organism: Triticum aestivum; assembly: GCF_018294505.1. NCBI lineage: Eukaryota > Viridiplantae > Streptophyta > Magnoliopsida > Poales > Poaceae > Triticum > Triticum aestivum. The sequence goes on from NC_057801.1 coordinate 753,536,465, forward strand.
TCGGACTCGTCGTCATTGAAGCCTAGTTCAGGGGCTACTGAGGGAGTCCTGGACTAGGGGGTGTCCGGATAGCCGAACTATCATCATCGGCCAGACTCCAAGACTATGAAGATACAAGATTGAAGACTTCGTCCCGTGTCCGGATGGGACTTTCCTTGGCGTGGAAGGCAAGCTTGGTGATACGGATATGTAGATCTCCTACCATTGTAACCGAATCTATGTAACCCTAGCCCTCTCCGGTGTCTATATAAACCGGATGGTTTTAGTCCGTAGGACAACAACAATAACAACAATCATACCATAGGCTAGCTTCTAGGGTTTAGCCTCCTTGATCTCGTGGTAGATCTACTCTTGTAATACCCACATCATCAATATCAATCAAGCAGGACGTAGGGTTTTACCTCCATCAAGAGGGCCCGAACCTGGGTAAACATCGTGTCCCTTGTCTCCTGTTACCATCTGCCTAGACGCACAGTTCGGGACCCCCTACCCGAGATCCGCCGGTTTTGACACCGACAACCGCCTTGGTCACATTGGTGTCAGACGCATGAAGAAGCTCCATGCAGATGGACTTTTGGAGTCTCTTGATTACGAAACATTTGACACGTGCGAACCATGCCTCATGGGCAAAATGACCAAGACTCCGTTCTCCGGAACAATGGAGCGAGTAACCAACTTATTGGAAATCATACATACTGATGTGTGCGGTCCAATGAGCGTTGAGGCTCGCGGAGGCTATGGTTATGTTCTCACCCTCACGGATGATTTAAGTAGATATGGGTATGTCTACTTGATGAAACACAAGTCTGAGACCTTTGAAAAGTTCAAGGAATTTCAGAGTGAGGTGGAGAATCAACATGACAGAAAAATAAAGTTCTTACGATCAGATCGTGGGGGAGAATATTTGAGTCACGAATTTGGTACACACTTAAGGAAATGTGGAATTGTTTCACAACTCACGCCGCCTGGAACACCTCAGCGTAATGGTGTGTCCGAACTCGTAATCGCACTCTATTGGATATGGTGCGATCTATGATGTCTCTTACCAATTTACCACTATCATTTCGGGGATATGCTTTAGAGACAGCTACATTCACTTTAAACAGGGCACCATCTAAATCCGTTGAGACCACACCGTATGAATTATGGTTTGGGAAGAAACCTAAGTTGTCATTTCTAAAAGTTTGGGGATGCGATGCTGAAAGATCGTGGATGTCGCCTAGGGGAGGGGGGTGAATAGGCGTTTTAAAATAATTATGATAGAGGCTTGAACAAATGCGGAATAAACCTAACGGTTAATTTGTCAAGCACAAAACCTACAACAACTAGGCTCACCTATGTGCACCAACAACTTATGGTAAGCAAGATAAGTAACTATGTGATAGCAAGATATATGACAAAGAACAATATGGCTATCACAAAGTAAAAGTACATAAGTAAAGGGCTCGGGTAAGAGATAACCGAGGCACGTGGAGACGATGATGTATCCCGAAGTTCACACCCTCGCGGATGCTAACCTCCGTTTGGAGCGGTGTGGAGGCACAATGCTCCCCAAGAAGCCACTAGGGCCACCGTAATCTCCTCACGCCCTCGCACAATGCAAGATGTCGTGATTCCACTAAGGGACCCTTGAGGGCAGTCACCGAACCCGTACAAATGGCGACCCTTGGGGGCGGTCACCGAACCCGTACACTTTGGCAACCCTTGAGGCGGTCACCGGTACCCATCAAATTGCTCGGGGCGATCTCCACAACCTAATTGGAGACCCCGACGCTTACCCGGAGCTTTACACCATAATGATTAAGCTCCGAATAACACCAACCGTCTAGGGCGCCAGGGCACCCAAGAGGAACAAGCTCTAGGGTGTCCAAACACCCAAGAGTAACAAGCTCAAGGGTACCTGATAACCCACAAGTGTAGGGGATCGCAACAACTTTCGAGGGTGAAGTACAACCCAAATTTATTGATTCGACACAAGGGGAGCCAAAGAATATTCTTGAGTATTAGCAGTTGAGTTGTCAATTCAACCACACCTAGATAACTTAGTATCTGCAGCAAAGTGTTTAGTAGCAAAGGTGGTATGATAATAAAGGTAACGGTAGCAAAGGTAAAGATAAATGTTTTTGGGTTTTTGTAGTAGTTGTAATAGTAGCAACAGAAAAGTAAATAAGCGAAGAACAATATGTGAAAAGCTCGTAGGCAATGGATCAGTGATGGATAATTATGCCGGATGCGATTCTTCATGCAATAGTTATAACATAGGATGATATAGAACTAGCTCCAGTTCATCAATGTAATGTAGGCATGTATTCCATAAATAGTCATACGTGCTTATGGAAAAGAACTTGCATGAAATCTTTTGTCCTACCTTCTCGTGGAAGCGGGGTCCTAGCGGAAACTAAGGGATATTAAGGCCTCCTTTTAATAGAGAACCAGAACAAAGCATTAGCACATAGTGAATACATGAACTCCTCAAACTACGGTCATCACCGAGAAGTATCCCGATTATTGTCACTTCGGGGTTGTCGGATCATAACACATAATAGGTGACTATAGACTTGCAAGATAGGATGAAGAACACACATATATTCATGAAAACATAATAGCTTCAGATCTGAAATCATGGCACTCGGGCCCTAGTGACAAGCATTAAGCATAGCAAAGTCATAGCAACATCAATCTCAGAACATAGTGGATATTAGGGATCAAACTCTAACAAAACTAACTTGATTACATGGTAAATCTCATCCAACCGATCACCGTCCAGCAAGCCTACGATGAAATTACTCACGCACGGCGGTGAGCATCATGAAATTGGTGATGGAGGATGGTTGATGATGACGACAGCGACGAATCCCCCTCTCCGGAGCCTCGAACGGACTCCAGATCAGCCCTCCCGAGAGAGATTAGGGCTTGGCAGCGGCTCCATGTCGTAAAACGCGATGAAACTTTCTCTCTGATTTTTTTCTCCCCGAACGTGAATATATGGAGTTGGAGTTGAGGTCGGTGGAGGTCCAGGGGGCCCACGAGATAGGATGGCACGCCCTGGGGGGCGCCCCCTGTCTCCTGGATAGCCTGTGGGCCCCCTGGTGTTGATTCTTTCGCCAAAAATTCTTATTAATTCCAAAAAGTGCCTCCGTGGATTTCCAGGACATTCCGAGAACTTTTCTTTTCTACACATAAAACAACATCATGGTAGTTCTGCTGAAAACAGCGTTAGTCCGGGTTAGTTGAAAGGGTTAGTTTCATTCAAATCATGCAAGTTAGAGTCCAAAACAAAGGCAAAAGTGTTTGGAAAAGTAGATACGTTGCAGACGTATCAACTCCCCCAAGCTTAGACCTTTGCTTATCCTCAAGCAATTCAGTTGATAGACTGAAAGTGATAAAGAAAAACTTTTACAAACTCTGTTTGCTCTTGTTGTTGTAACATGAAAAGCCAGCATTCAAGTCTCAACAAATATTATGAACTAACCATACTCACAATAACACATAGGTCTCACAATTACTCATATCAATAGCATAATCAGCTAGCGAGCCATAATAATAAAACTCGGATGACAACACTTCCTCAAAACAATCATAACATGGTATAACAGAATGGTATCTCGCTAGCCCTTTCTGAGACCGCAAAACATAAATGCAGAGCACCTTTAAAGATCAAGGACTGACTAAACATTGTAATTCATGGTAAAAGAGATCCAGTCAAGTCATACCCAATATAAACCAATAGTAATGAATGCAAATGACAGTGTGCTCTCTAGCAGGTGCTTTTAATAAGAAGGGTGATGACTCAACATAAAAGTAAATAGATAGGCCCTTCGCAGAGGGAAGCAGGGATTTGTAGAGGTGCCAGAGCTCGATTTTAAAATAGAGATTGAATAACATTTTGAGCGGCATACTTTTGCTCTCAACGCAACAACTATGAGATGGTTGTATCTTCCATACTACATGCATTATAGGCAGTTCCCAAATAGAATGGTAAAGGTTTATACTCCCCCAACCACCAACAAGCATCAATCTATGGCTTGCTCGAAACAACGAGTGCCTCCAACTAACAACAGCCCTGGGGGAGTTTTGTTTAATTATTTTGATTTGCTTTGATCTTTTTGGATCATGGGACTGGGCATCCCAGTTACCGACCCTTTCCCGTGAATGAGGAGCGGAGTCCACTCCTCTTGAAAATAATCCACCTAGCATGGAAGATATAGGCAGCCCTAGTTGAAACATGAGCTGCTCGAGCATACAAAACAGAATTTCATTCGAAGGTTTGGAGTTTGGCACATACAAATTTACTTGGAACGGCAGGTAAATACCACATATAGGAATGTATAGTGGACTCATATGAAACAACTTTGGGGTTTATGGAGTTTGGATGCACAAGCAGTATTCCCGCTTAGTACAGGTAGCAAAAGACTGGGAAGCGACCAACTGAGAGAGCGACAACAGTCATAAATATGCATTAAAATTAATTCACACCGAATACAAGCATGAGTAGGATATAATCCACCATGAACATAAATATCATGAAGGCTATGTTGATTTGATTCAACTACATGTGTGAACATGTGCCAAGTTGAGTCACTCAATTCATTCAAAGGAGGATACCATCCCATCATAACACATCATAATCATTCTAATAGCATGTTGGCATGCAAGGTAAACCATTATAACTCATAGCTAATCAAGCATGGCACAAACAACTATAATCTCTAAATGTCATTGCAAATATGTTTACTTCATAATAGCTGACTCAGAAACGATGAACTCATCATATTTACAAAAACAAGAGAGGTCGAATTCATACCAGCTTTTCTCATCCCAATAAGTCCATCATATATCGTCATTATTGCCTTTCACTTGCACGACCGAACGATGTGTATAATAATAAGAGTGTACGTGCATTTGACTAAGCTGGAATCTGCAAGCATTCAACTCAAGAGAGAAGACAAGTAATATGGGCTCTAAGTTAAATAAACAATCATGCATATAAGAGCCACTAAGCATTTTCAATATAGTCTTCTCGACCCCCAAAGGAAAGAAAATAAAATAAAACTATTTACACGGGAAAGCTCCCAACAAGTAAGAAGAAGAACTAGAAATCTTTTTGGGTTTTCATTTTAATTCTACTACAAGCATAAAAATTAAACTAACTATTTTTTTTTGGTTTTTTCTAAAGTTTATCAAACACACAAGAAGAAAACTAGAAAAAGAAATTTAAACTAGCATGGATAATACAATGAAAGAGTATGAGCACCGACGACTAGTGTGTGAACATGAATGTAAAGTCGGTGAGAAATATGTACTCCCCCAAGCTTAGGCTTTTGGCCTAAGTTGGTCTAGTACCAATAACCGCCTGGCTGATATCCATAAGTGAAACTGGGGTTGTACTAAGATGCAGAGGCGTCCGCCTCCTGAGTAGCAGCATGTTGGCAAGATGCCTCCATTCCCCTCTCATATTCAGTTGCTTCTTCCCTGATGACAACATGTCTTCCTTTTGCTTGATAATTAAAAAGGTAGGGAGCAGGAAGAGTAACAGGGACGACATTGCGTCTGTCATAGATTAGTCGATAATGGAGGAATTGTTCATCCTCTCAAGAAAATGATGATCGAACATAGCTTCTTTATCCAAATAAACAGGAGGTAAAATCATATCCCCCTCTCGTGGGGCTATATTAAGAAAATTAGCCACACGGGTTGCATAAATTCCTCCAAATAAATCCCCCCTTCTACTATTATTCTGCAACCTACGTGCAACTATTGCCCCCAAGTTATAACCTTTATAACCTGACACAGCACTCTTGAGGACACAAAGATCAGGGACACACATGTGACATGCTTCGTCCTTACCGTTAATGCATCTACCAATAAAGAGAGCAAAATAATGTATAGCAGGAAAATGAATGCTCCCTAAGGTAGCTTGTGCTATGTCCCTAGATTCTCCCACAGTAATACTAGCAAGAAAATCTCTAAATTCAAATTTGCGAGGATCATTAATATTACCCCACTGCGGGAGTTTGCAAGCAGTTGTGAAATCCTCTAAATCCATGGTATAAGATGTATCATAAATATCAAACATGACACTAGGAGAATTACGCGCACAGATATATTGGAACCTCCGCACAAAGGAATCAGTCAATTGATAGTATTGAGGACACTTATCTTGTAAGAAGTCCTCCAGCTCGGCATTACGCACATACGCGTAAAATTTCTCCTCGAAGCCTGCTTCGACCATAAAATCATCGGATGGCCACTCACAAGCTCGTACATTTGCGTCCCTCGGCAATTCAACATCTTGCTCACGTATAGCAATCCTTGGCCCTTTCTTTGCCGAGGAACCACCTTGTTACATTCTTCTAAGCATATTTCTTTTTCTGAAAATTTCTAAAATTTTAGTAACTTCAAAATAAAAGTGAATAAAACTAAACAAGATTGATAGCAACTACTCCTACAAGTGCCTAGAGCCTATATCATGCATTAAAATTGCTTGGGACCTCATAAATTTAACATGCAAGCTCAAGAACATGGTCACCTATGCAACCAAAATTTGCAATGAATAAAGCACTAGAACAAAAACTAATTGGACCAATGGAGGAGTCAGATACCAAGCAACAATCTTCTAAAGCAGTTTTGTGAATGGAGCTTTGAGCAAGGAGATCGAAAATCGCAGCAAAATGAGCTAGAACTCGTGCTTGAGCTGGATGGGGATTATTTTGGGTAGAAGATGAAGTGTGTGGATGCTGGCATAAGTGGAGGGGGGCCACCAGGGGCCCACGAGACAGGGGGCGCGCCCTAAGGGGGGGGGGCGCCCTCCACTCTCGTGGCCTGGTGCTTGCCCCTCCTGCAGTGTTTTTAGTGCCTAAAATCCTCAAATATTCCAGAAAAAACCATACTAAATTTGCAGGGCATTTGGAGCACTTTTATTTTCGGACTATTTTTAATGCACAGATAAATCAGAAAATAGACAGATAATACTATTTTTTCTTTATTTATTCTAAATAACAGAAAGTAAAAAGTAGGGACAGAAGGTTGTGCCTTCTAGTTTCATCCATCTCGTGATCATCAAAATGAATCCACTAACAAGGTTGATCAAGTCTTGTTAACAAACTCATTCCGAATAACACGGAACCGGAGAAACTTTGAATAACACTATGTTACCTCAATGGGGATATGAAAATCCCCAACAATAAGAATATCATACCTTTTCTTGACAGTAGGGAGAGGAAATTCAAAACCTCCAATAATAATAATTAGAGCTTTTTCAATAGAATTGATGCTATGAACTTGAGATTGTTTCCTCGGAAAGTGTATCGTATGCTCATTACCATTAACATGAAAATTGACATTGCCTTTGTTGCAATCAATAACAGCCCCTGCAATATTAAGAAAAGGTCTACCAAGGATAATAGACATACTATTGTCCTCAGGAATATCAAGAATAACAAAGTCCGTTAAGATAGTGACATTTGCAACCACAACAGGCACATCCTCACAAATACCGACATGTATAGCTGTTGATTTATTAGCCATTTGCAAAGATATTTCAGTAGGTATCAACTTATTCAATTCAAGTTTACGATATAAAGAGAGAGGCATAACACTAACACCGGCTCCAAGATCACATAAAGCAGTTCTAACATAATTTCTTTTAATGGAACAAGGTATAGTTGGTACACCCGGATCTCAAGTTTCTTTGGTATTCCACCCTTAAAAGTGTAATTAGCAAGCATGGTGGAAATTTCAGCTTCCGGTATCTTTCTTTTATTTGTAATGATATCCTTCATATACTTAGCATAAGGATTTACTTTCAGCATATCAGTTAAACACATACGTAAGAAAATAGGTCTAATCATTTCAGCAAAGCGCTCAAAATCCTCCTCGTCCTTTGACTGGATGGTTTAGGAGGAAAGGGATGGGTTTGTGAACCCATGGTTCTCTTTCTTTACCGTGCTTCCTAGCAACAAAATCTCTCTTATCATAACGTTGATTTTTTGATTGTGGGTTATCAAGATCAATAGCAGGTTCAATCTCTATATCATTTTTTTTGCTAGGTTGAGCATCAACATGAACATTATCATTAAGATTATCACTAGGTTCGTGTTCATCACCTGATTGTGTTTCAGCATCAGAGATAGAAATATCATTGGGATTCTCAGGTGTGTCTACAGTAGGTTCACTAGAAGCATGCAAAGTCCTATCATCAGATGCCTCTAAATTATATCTCTGAGAATCTTGCTCGATTCTCTTAGGGTGGCCTTCAGGATACAAAGGTTCCTGAGTCATTCTCGGAGTTGGAACATTCGCTTTGATGAAATGATCAAAGCGTTTGGGTTTATGCAGACTTATGGAGAAGCATGCATTTACAAGAAAGTGAGTGGGAGCTCTGTAGCATTTCTCATATTATATGTGGATGACATACTATTGATGGGAAATGATATAGAACTTTTGGAAAGCATAAAGGCCTACTTGAATAAGTGTTTTTCAATGAAGGACCTTGGAGAAGCTGCTTACATATTAGGCATCAAGATCTATAGAGATAGATCGAGATGCCTCATAGGTCTTTCACAAAGCACATACCTTGATAAGATATTGAAGAGTTCAATATGGATCAGTCCAAGAAGGGGTTCTTGCCTGTATTGCAAGGTGTGAAATTGAGCTCGGCTCAAAGCCCGACCACGGCAGAAGATAGAGAAAAGATGAGTGTCATCCCCTATGCCTCAGCCATAGGGTCTATTATGTATGCCATGCTATGTATCAGACCTGATGTAAACCTTGCCGTAAGTTTGGTAGGAAGGTACCAAAGTAATCCCGGCATGGAACACTGGACAACGGTCAAGAATATCCTGAAGTACATGAAAAGGACAAAGGATATGTTTCTCGTTTATGGAGGTGACGAAGAGCTCGTCGTAAAGGGTTACGTCGATGCTAGCTTCGACACAGATCTGGATGACTCCAAGTCACAAACCGGATACATGTATATTTTGAATGGTGGGGCCGTAAGCTGGTGCAGTTGCAAGCAAAGCGTCGTGGCGGGATCTACATGTGAAGCGGAGTACATGGCAGCCTCGGAGGCAGCACATGAAGCAATCTGGATGAAGGAGTTCATTACTGACCTAGGAGTTATTTTCAATGCGTCGGGCCCGATGACTGTCTACTGTGACAATACTGGAGCTATTGCCCTTGCCAAGGAGCCCAGGTTTCACAAGAAGACTAGGCACATCAAGCGTCGCTTCAACTCCATTCGTGAAAATGTTCAATATGGAGACATAGATATTTGTAAAGTGCATACGGATCTGAATGTTGCAGATCCATTGACTAAACCTCTTCCACGAGCAAAACATGATCAACACCTGAACTCTATGGGTGTTCGATTCATCACAATGTAACTAGATTATTGACTCTAGTGCAAGTGGGAGACTGTTGGAAATATGCCCTAGAGGCAATAATAAAATGGGTATTATTATATTTCCTAGTTCATGATAATTGTCTATTATTCATGCTATAATTGTATTGACCGAAAATCGTAATACATGTGTGAATACATAGACCACACCATGTCCCTAGCGAGCCTCTAGTTGACTAGCTCATTGATCAACAGATGGTCATGGTTTCCTGACTATGGGCATTGGATGTCATTGATAACGGGATCACATCATTAGGAGAATGATGTGATGGACAAGACCCAATCCCAAGCATAGCACAAGATCGTGTAGTTCGCTTGCTAAAGCTTTTCTAATGTCAAGTATCATTTCCTTAGACCATGAGATTGTGCAACTCCCGGATACCGTAGGAATGCTTTGGGTGTACCAAACGTCACAACGTAACTGGGTGGCTATAAAGGTGCCCTACAGGTATCTCCAAAAGTGTCTGTTGGGTTGGCACGAATCGCGACTGGGATTTGTCACTCCGTATGACGGAAAGGTATCTGTAGGCCCACTCGGTAATGCATCATCATAATGAGCTCAATGTGACTAAGTAGTTGGTCAAGGGATCATGCATTACGGAACGAGTAAAGTGACTTGCCGGTAACGAGATTGAACGAGGTATTGGGATACCGACGATCGAATCTCGGGCAAGTTATGTATCGATTGACAAAGGGAATTGTATACGGGATTGCTTGAATCCTCGACATCGTGGTTCATCCGATAAGATCATCGTGGAACATGTGGGAGCCAACATGGGTATCCAGATCCCGTTGTTGGTTATTGGCCAAAGAGCTGTCTCAGTCATGTCTGCATGATTCCCGAACCCGCAGGGTCTACGCACTTAAGGTTCAATGACGCTAGGGTTATAGGGAATGTTTTACGTGGTTACCGAATGTTGTTCGGAGTCCCGGATGAGATCCCGGACGTCACGAGGAGTCCCAGAATAGTCCGGAGGTGAAGATTTATATATGGGAAGTCATCATACGATCACCGAAAGTATTCGGGGGTTTATCGGTATTGTACCGGGACCACCGAAGGGGTTCCGGGGGTCCACCTGCCCCGGATGGAAGGGAATCAGACCCAAGTGGGCTGGGTGCCACTCCCCTAGGGCCCATGCGCCTAGGGTTGGGGGGGACCCTAAAGGGGGCTCCCCCCTTGGCTTGGGGGGCAAGCCCTTCCCCTTGGCCGCCCCCCTCTAGATCTCATCTAGAGGGGCCGGCCCCCTCCCCCCTTCACCCTATAAATAGAGGGGAGGAGGGAGGGCAGTCGCACCATATCCAAGGCGCAGCCCTCCCCCTCTGCAACACCTCTCCTCCTCCGTTTGAGCTTGGCGAAGCCTTGCCGGAGAACCGCTGCTCCACCACCACCACGCCATCGTGCTGCTGCAGGAGCTGTCTTCCTCAACCTCTCCCTCCTCCTTGCTGGATCAAGGCGCGGGAGACGTCACCGGGTTGCACGTGTGTTGAACACGGAGGTGCCGTTGTTTGGCGCTTAGATCGGAATCCACCACGATCTGAATCACTACGAGTACAACTCCTTCACCCGCGTTCTTGTAACGCTTCCGTGTCGCGATCTTCAAGGGTATGAAGATGCACTCCCCTCTCTCTCGTTGCTAGTTTCTCCATAGATTGATCTTGGTGATGCGTAGAAAATTTTAATTTATGCAACGATCCCCAACACTTATTGCAATACTATGTTTTTTATAAACTTAATATCTTGAGATGCATGGTGGATAGCGATCTCGGGTGGAGTATTAGTAGTAGACGTCAGTAAGTTTAACGGTCTACTTATCACGATGTAATGCCTATATGAGATTATGCCATTAATGATCATTGTCGTAAAGATTGTTTTTCTTGTCAATTGCCCAATTGTAATTTGTTACTATGCCACTTGCCCGCTTTCGAGAGTACCTCCAGTGAGCCTATGGCCCCCAGGTCCATTCTCCATTAATACTTTCTTCTACGAAATTTTCTATTTATTTGCCTTTAACATTTGCCCTTTCGCTATACCATTATCTATCTATCTATCTATCTATCTATCTATCTATTTGCTTTTAACCTTGTAACTAGCAAGACAAGGGGCCCCACAAACCCCTTGTCACGCTGGGTGCAAGTATTATTTTTGTTTGTGTGTAGGTGCTGCTTATCTTGTTGACTCTTACCGATTTGATTAAACCGTGCTTCTTAATTGAGAGAGAACCTTTGCTGCTATTTATATCACCCTTCCTCTTTGAGGAAACCCAACCCGCGGGAATAGCAACCGCTGAGGCGATGTTGTCATCACTCCCATTCTAGAGCCAGCTTGACCTCGTCGGCGACAACCGAAAAACCTTTGTGCACGTGCCCCTAAGTACCATCGCCCCGAAGTCTTAGTCTTCACTGTTGAACCCTTGAGTTGTTCTAAAAAAATTGACACCAAATCTCACAGTTGCGTATGCGCGACGAAAAACCCTTATCTCACTACCCTGAGAAGCTGGCATGATTTTACACCAAAACTCCGTCTAATCCGTCCCAGTGGAGAAACTCAAGAATGCTCAAAAGTTTTTTTTGTTAGAGTGAGAAGTACAAGCCCCCCCTTTTAAGATAGATGTGAAAAAAAAATGAATCAACAATCTCGGCACGAAGTGAGCATAACTCACATGGTTCGACTCAATCTAAAAAAAATCCACCGACTCAGTCTTTCGAAGATGTTCATAGGGGTATGACGGGTGTACATGTACTTAAGGATGGGTGTATGTGAATATCTGCGTTTGTATATATTGTGTTAAAAGGCAATACTACATTTTTTCGACATTACAAACACAAATGCTCATACCCTATGAAGGCATGCACACACTATATCCCTAAGAGCATCTCCGAGAGATCGAACCGGCACATCATTTTGAGATCTATGAAGTCCGCCCAGAAGCATCGTGTCAAATCTAAGACTTGATTCCTCCTAACTACCCAACCACATATTGGTTCACAAAAGAAATAGTATATGAGGAGTGTAAATAGTCAAAAAAAAGAGAACATTTTTTAATTAAAAAAAGAAAAGTTATATCACGAAGACTGTTTTTCATCCCTGTTCATCGCAAGAAAATATTGGCACTGACACTGGGGCCCACCGTTCAGTCCAGTACCAGGCTAACGAAAAGGGGTAGAAAGAGAGAGCGAAAAAAAAACTCCGCACCTCATCTGTCCATCAGCCCCTGTCGCGTCCCCGTCCCGTCCCCGTCTCCGTCCGCTCGCATCACCTCCCCCTCGTGAGCCGCGCGCCCCGCCGCCAAACCCTAGCAGCCCCGGCGCCGACGGAGAGCGGGGGGCGGCGGCAGCCTGATGCGCAGCCGCCCGCGGGCGCCATGGAGCTCGCCCCCTTCAAGCCCGCGGCCGGCGCCCTCGTCGAGTGGGGCGGCGCGGGCTCGATCCCCGCGATGGTGGCGGCGCAGCAGCAGCAGCTGCACGCGCAGGCCGACCAGCTCCAGCGCCTCGTCGTCGCCCAGTGCCGCCTCACCGGCGTCAACCCGCTCGCCCAGGAGATGGTCAGCAGCTCCTCTTCTCCGCTCTCCTCTCCCACCCCGCGTCTTTCTCGATCTGCGCGCCTGTTTTTCTTCCCTCGCGCGGCCAGTTTCGTGCCTGATTGGGTGCCTGTCAAAGCTTAGGTTGGATAGTTCCAGTTTCTCGGGCTTACCTCATTAAGTTTTCTCCGGTAGCTGTAGTTGGTTATTGCTGTCGTGCTGTGTGATGTAAATTCCATAGTTCTGCCCAGATTGTCACTGAATTTGTGCGGCTGCGCGGTGCTTTACTACACCACATGTGTTTATTTCTAATATCTAGGCCCTAGTACATCCAGAATATAATGTATTTATTGATTCTGATGACATAGTACTTGTATAAAAGCAATTACCAAAGTTGTGACTTTGAGACAATGGGGAAACCAGAAGCTACGCGTATCCAAGGACATCAGGATATTGAATATTGAAATCCTAATGCATCCATAATATTATGTACTTTCTGATTCTCATAACAATATAACATGTAGTAGTACTCTGGTAGTAAACGCCAAATCTGTAACTTTGAGACACCGAGAAATTGGAAGCTACACATGTTGAAGGACAATGGGGGTACTGAATACTGATTTCGTTGCTACTCTGATGTTCATGATGGTCTTAGACAGGCAAACAATTTTCTTCACTTTATCATCTGGCAAAGGAAATTGTAAAATTACTTCTCTCTTGTAAATCATGGTTTTCAAGAAACGAACTTTATAAGTTGTTTGAATGTATTTGGATATACTTTTGTAATATTGCCAGTTTTGCATGTTTGCCATCTTGCTGTGTCGTTACCTTGCTTTAGACCCTCGATGTATGCTACAGCGACCCTCTTTTACCCTTCTAGGAAATGGTTAATCTATTGACTAATCTTAAATTTGATTGTTTCTTACAGGCTGCTGGTGCATTGTCTATCAAGATAGGTGAGTTGTTTCTCTGCATCAATTGGATTCAGCTTGGCATAATACTTCTTTTGATACATCAGTAAAAACACAATAAACTGACACAAGCATCATGAACTATAATATTGACAGACACTGAATTTTTTATTGGATTTAAGGAATTAAGGTTGAATCCTTCACTCGTCACTCATGTCACCGCTGGCAAAATTAGATGACTAGTGCTCAGGCAACAAAGATTTTTTAAAGATTATTGCACAATATTGTAGTTATTGCCTGCTATTGAAAGCATTTCTTTTATAGCGTTTCAAATTTTGTAGGTAAAAAACCAAGGGATCTGTTGAATCCGAAAGCAGTTAATTCCATGCAGTCACTTTTTGCTGTGAAAGATACTCTTGGCAAGAGAGAAACTCGTGAAATTAGCGCACTTTGTGGGCTTACTGTTACACAGGTCTGCTCTTTTTCTCGCATGTGCTGTTATTCTGTTTGTACCTTTATGTCTTATGCCTATTTATGTGCTCTTTATACACTTTTCTTATGGTTGGTTTGGAATGGAATTACACCTTCATCTTTTCACCATATACAAGTGAACAGTAGCCATTGAACTGGGTTCAAGTTTCAACAGTATCTCTATATTTCCCCCCTTTTTATTTTAGCTTGATTGGTTGCAATGTGTTTGGTTCCTGTGTCAAACATGAGCTTATGATATCATTTGAATTCCCTTTTCCGTGAGTTGTTATTGACAAGCTCTACCTCAATGGTTATTAGGTAAGGGAGTTTTTTGCAAGTCAGCGTACACGAGTAAGAAAAGCTGTCCGTTTGTCACGAGAGAAAGCACTCAAATTGGAGGCATCCAAGACGGCACTCAAATTGGAGGCATCCAAGACGGCACTCAAATTGGAGGCATCCAAGACGGCTACCAATATATGCTCCTTGAACACTGAGCAGACACCTCTTGACATTGAGACACATGCTCAAGTTGTCGAACCTTTGAGTACTTTAGAACCATTGGAGATGTTTCAAAGCTCTTCACAACTAGCGGAGGCCCCTCAGAGCTCTCTACAACAACCAGAGGTCCAGCAGTGCACTGCAACCCCAATCCCTGTCACCCCTACGGGAACAATCCAACCAACTGATGCTAAGATTAATCCAGATTCTGTTCAAAAGGAAACCAAACAAGAGGAAGTTGCTCCTGGTGTTGAGTCAGAAGATAAAAAGTTTTTGGATAGTATCTTTGCCCTAATGCGAAAGGAGGAAACGTTTTCTGGACAGGTCAAGTTGATGGAATGGATTCTTCAAATAAATAATGCTACGATTCTTAGTTGGTGAGATATAGGCCTTATAGTATGTACAGAGCTTGAAATGATTATATCATTCCTAGCTTCATGTTTCTATTAACTTTGCAGGTTCTTAACAATGGGTGGTTTGACTATTGTGTCAACATGGCTGAGCCAAGCAGCTACTGAAGAGCAAACAACTGTTATTCTCATCATTTTCAAGGTTCTTATTTGTGCCATCTGAGCATGTATGTATATGTGTATAGCATGCATTTTTAACTACCATCTCATTTTTGTAGGTGCTTCTTCACCTTCCACTACATAAAGCTTTGCCAGCCCACATGTCAGTTGTATTGCGAACTATCAACAGATTGCGGTTTTATAGGACACAAGGTGTGTAGAAACTGCCACAAGACTTACATTTGTATTGCATGATCTTTGACATGTGAAAGACGATTTCTAGTTTGAGAACGTTTCAACTTTCAAAGGCCTAATTATGTTGTTAATTTCTATTTTTGCTTGTCCAGTACAGTGTTGTTGAGATGCATTTTTCCATCAGAATTAGTTCTAGCATTTTTTGCATTTCTTATTGCACAGTTGTATGAACTTATGCATTTATTGATTTTCTTAATTTCTCGTGCTGCTTACTAATGCATATCTGATTTTTGAAGATCAGACATATCTGGTAGGGCCAGAAACCTGCTCTCCAGATTGAGCAAAGTGCTCGTACGGAGTCAGGCATCGAAGAAACCTCAAAAGGATTTAATCTGTAAACAAAGGTGAGTTCTACATTGTTTGCTATTACCTTTTCTCTAGGTTTCCATTGTGGTAATTTATTTTCTATTACAGGATAAGTGAAATTCTCCATGATGAGTCCTGGAGATCTGAAGTTGATATTACTGTAAGTATCTAATCAATGATATGTATATTTATGGTAGATTCACATGTTCTGCAATTTAATCGCTGTGGTCTATCAGGAGGAGATCCTTGCCTTGACTGAAGGTGCAAGTGAGAGCAGGTGCATTTTAACTTCTCACTTCTTTGAATAAGTTTAAACTGTAGTAGTGCATGTGATTTCCATTACCTCTATTTTGGTTGGTAAAATTTTGTTTGACTTGGTTTGTGTGGCATTGTGCAGAAAGCCTGAGCCCAAGAAAACTCCACTGCTGCTCACTGCTTCTGCTGATGAGTCGTATAAAAAGAGTCCTGTGCAGACAAGTATCCTTTTATTATGTTTTAAGTCCACCATTACAAGTTTTACTTCTCTTTCTGAACATATTGTTGTCTGTTCCTGTGTATAATATGCTATTATAGGATATTTTTTTTCCGATCACATTCATATTATAGTTCATCCTTAGCAAATAGTAGTGTCTAATTAACTAATCTGTACTAGATCTGGTGGCTTTGGTAGTCTCATCAGTATCTTGCACTTCTTACATAAGGACCCTTTAGGAGCTTCTCGATTTTTATTTTGTCCCTTGTTGGTGTGTGTTGTGTCTGTTTTTTTTTATAACGTGTCTTGTTAAATTGGTACTACTAATAGCTTCCTTTTCAGTTTTCTCTTTAGTTACAGCTTCTGGACATATAGGTCCTCAAAAGGCAGTGTTGCTGTCTATTGTTGCTTTAACTGTGTAAATTGGATGGTTCATGAATAAAAATAATAATTTCATAATTGTGCATGTAGACTTCATATTGGTTATTACTCATTATGATTGAGGTCATCTTCAAATTGATTTTTTTACTTTGTTACTAAAGTTATATTGACATTTATCATATCTCAAACTGTGTGTGTGAATTTCCTTAGCTAATCTACAGAGTCCAAAGAAAGAAGAAAAGTTCAACTTGTAGAACATCCAAATCGGAAAGCTGCCGGAAAGAACGCTCATTCTGCAAGGAGCACATGTACAAATAATAGCAGACCATTATCTGCAGATGATATTCAAAAAGCAAAGATGCGTGCCATGTTTATGCAGGAGAAGTATGGCAAGGTTGACACAAGTAAAGTGTCTGATAAACCTGAGACGACAGAAAATAAAAAACCCTCTGGCTTGGTCAACTCAAATGAGCCTCGTATGCCCAGAAGTCCCCTCACATCAACTGCTAAGCAACCTGTTGACCCAAGCCCATCAACTTCTATACAAAATGCTGTACCTTTGTCTGATAATCCAGAAATCCTGGCCACTCCGAAGCTAAACATAGCTCCCAGAGAGACCCCCATAGAGAAATTGGATTCCAAGAGGGTTCATTGGCAGATACCACCAGGTATACCTTTGCTTTGTGCTCCCTCACTTGCCCAATTTCTTAGAGTGTTGGGTCTAATCCAAGTTCAATAAACTTCTTTGGACAACAAGAACCAGTGAAGTCGTATGGTTAATGGAGTGTTCGGTGGCTTAAGAACTTGGGAGTGCATTGCCTTTTATTTGTAACAACACCCCAAGCTTTTGTGAATGGCGTAAACCATAGCTTATATCAGGTTTGATCTCCAAAATCATTATATGGAGATGAATCACCTTCAGTTGAAACTTGAAACGGAGAAAACTGCACCTCAACATACCTTTTGTGTCACACATACCTTTTGTTTGATCTCATGCGCACCAGTTATATGGGCATTTTCAACGCTATGAATAACTCATCTAAGATGTACATTTGAACCTAAGACGGGTAATCGAATGAAGGTTATCCAAGACACAGGGTCAATGTTGGTGTACAATTTTCTGCAATGGCACAGGAAATTAACATTTATGGTTTCCCATGTATCATATGAACATGCGTGTAGTACCATGCTTTCAGGCTGCATCACTAGTTACTTGGTGTACTTGTAGGAAGTATGCTGAGTAAATCCACAACGGTTTATACTTGGACCAATGTGTTTATACAGTTCCTGAGCATATCGATCTGGAAGAACACAAATAATGACGAAAGTCGATCATGTGCCTGGCATAGCATGTGACCTGAAAATCTGTATCACATATGTTGCGTCCAAATTTTTGCTCATTCAAAATTCGTACACAAGATGACAAACAAGTACTGCTCTCAAAGGACATTGAATAGTTGTGGTTTGGCCTGGCACATGCCATGGCGGTGCCCAGTGCATGTGACCTTCTACACATATATTATGCATCCAGTTCATAAAAAATATCCAGCATAATCCACTAATAGCCACTTTGTGTATTAATGTAAAATTACTTGCTAAAAGCAGTAGACATTCAGGAGGTGTGTTTAACTTCATAATTCGCTATTTTCTGGCAGTTGTAAACTGTTCAATTTCTGTTCTGGGAGTTTGCAGAGCAGATGAAAAGCTCTGGGATCCTTTGCTTATATCAAATACTACCCCATGCTGAAGTTACATGGACCATCAAGAAATACAATGTTGTTTATTTAACTATAGATCATGTTGCCTTTTCCTTAATTTGCAGTGCATATGGGGAGTTGTAATGCAAGTGTTCTTATAATTTGGTCTTATTTGACCTGCAGCTGTTGTTGTGTGATGACTGACTGTGGTAGGCTTACCTGTTTCTGTATCAGAAGCAGCCACTTCTTGGCCCTTTGAATTTTGATACTTATTTGCAGCAGTACATATTACCTGACACTTAACATTGACGTAAATGGACTACCTAGCGATTTTGTTCATTATTACTTCTCATATAAACAACTCGGCTCACTAGGAAGATATTTCCCAGAGATACGGTTATGCTGTCGGCGATTGCTGTTTCAGCAACTGTTAACAAAATAGAAAAGCTGCGAAATTAGGTTTAAAATAGCTGCGAATTTGATAAATAAAATAACTAAACTGAGGATCTTGTTAGCCAAACCTTAACATGAAGAAGCAACGGGTTGAATGATGTGATCCAGATATTTTAGTCAGTTGAGATTAAATACAAGGAATCTACCAGTTGATACCATTGCGTTTTGCCTGTTGCAGAGATTAAAATGTTCTTCCTTTCTTCACTTTCCAAGTCTAATATTTTATTAGGCTGTTACCTGGAACATGACCTATGCTCGATTGGTTTATCTGTTCATTGTTTGAAGTTTATTATCTCCTATTGCAGAGGTGTGGATAGACCCCTCGTGGAGTGTTAGTGCTGGGGAAAACAGCAAGGAGCTTGACGTTCAGGCACAGAGAAATCGACGCGAGAAGGAAACCTTTTATGCAAGTCCAAAGGACATCCCATCGAATCCCAAGGACCCATGGGATTTGGAAATGGACTTTGACGACAGCCTGACCCCAGAAATTCCAATTGAGCAGCCACCAGATGCTGACACTATGGAGGTGGATAGCGTGGGAGCTGCCCCTCCAAACGTTGTTGTTCCTGGTGAGATCCAGCAAGTTGGATCAACCTCGTCATCGTCTCTGACAGTCGCTGCTGGTGCAAATGGTGCAGCTTCTGAGCCAGATCTTGAGCTGCTTGCAGTGCTGCTCAAGAATCCACAGCTTGTATTTGCTCTATCATCTAACGAGGTGGGGAACCTGCCAACCGAGCAGACCGTCGCGCTCCTGGACATGCTGAAGCAGACTGGCCTTGGACTTTCGGAGCTGGTCAATAGTCTGCCCAACGGTGCGGGGGTTCCAAACGAGCCTGAACCCGTCCCTGAAACTATCCCTACTTCACTTCCATCACCGACTCCTCCAAAAGATCTTCCAGCAAGTGTTAGTCCGTTGGCTCTCTTTTTCTTTTCTTTTTCCAGTGTCAAGGCTGTCACTATCTTGTTCATGTATATATGTATGTTATCTTTGGCAGGTGGGCTGGAGATCTGATTTTCCGACGCATGCGAGGCCTTCAAACTCGCAGCAGGCGCATCTACCAAATAATGGAAACACACCTTTTGCAAGCGAAGTGCACCAAAGCTTCTCAAATGTTGTTAGTCCGTTGCCTTCACAACCCTATACTTCAGTTTCTGCCTTGCCGGCACACATCCAAAGTAATGCCCCGTCTTTACCACCTCAGTCCGCGGTCTCAGTAAATTCACTGACTCAGTATGCTGCGCCCATGAATAACATGTTTGATAGAACTTCGGTACACCAACATACCCAGCCATATGGCTTGGCGTCTGATCCTACTGCAGTGGCCATCCATCAGCAGCCAGCGGTAAATAAACCAGCCCATGAATTTCAGAACATGTCAAACTCCGGTCTAGCACGTTCCTTGACACCCGAGCCGAATGCCGCAGCTTATGCGACATTCCCCTGGCAGTCTGGTGCTGCTAATGTTGCAAGCACTGGACGAAGTACAACACCTGATCAGTGGGCGGACCGTGTTACTAATTCATTTAATGATGCGTCTGCACCCCATCTTAACCAGAGTGCTTACAGCAACCAAAGCTTGCAGAGCACATACGATGCCTATGGTTCTTCTACCTCAGCCTCATCCCAGGGACTGAACAGAAATGGTTACACCCAAACGTCAGAGTACCAGATGTCAGGGCGTAACGTTCGCCAGCGACACTCGCTATCCCCTGAGCCAGGTTCCGCTAGAGTGTACGGTGGCACGCAAGGGTACATTCCGGAGGTGTCTAAGCTGGTTAATTATGGGCAGCAGAGCTACAATCCTCCTGTGGCATCAACTGACTGGAGTTCCGGGCAGCAGAGTTACACCCCAGCTGAACCATCAAGGGACTGGAGTTCCTTGCAGCAGAGATACACTTCGGCTGAATCATCAAGGGACCGGAGCACTGGGCAGCAGGGTTACACCCCAGCCGAACCTTCAAGGCAGTGGAGCTCGGGGCAGCAGAGCTACACTCCAGCTGAACCTTCAAGGCAGTGGAGCTCCGGGCAGCAGGGCTACACTCCAGCTGAGTCTTCAAACCACCAGTGGAGCTCCGGTCAGCAGGGCTACACCCCAGCTGGGCCTTCAAACCACCGGAGCTCCGGGCAGCAGGGCTACACTCCAGCAGAGCCTTCAAGGCAGTGGAGCTCGGCGCAGCAGGGCTACACCCCATCCGAGCCTTCAGGCCAGCAGGGCTACACCCCCGCTGAGCCGTCGAGGCCGTGGAGCACGGCCAGCCAGGGGGCCCAAAACCCTGACACATCAAGGCAATGGAGCGGCGCCGGGAAGCAGCAAGACTATTACAACATTCCGAGCGACGGCCGGAGTCCGTATGACCAGCGCCGGAGAAGACTATGGGAGTGAGTTGTACATTAGCTAATTCTTTTGGGGCTCCCTCCCTCATTGTGTGATGCTCCATTCGTTAATTGTGGTGGTCCTCCGTGATTGGCGCCGAGGACGTTGAGAGAAAACTATACATCTTGTAATGTCAGTAGTAGTAGTGGTAGCTGCAGGTGGATGATGGAGAACAAAAGGAAACATGAAACTTTAGAGAGGATAGGTATGCATGCATCCAATGATAGCCAAAATTTTCTTTTCGCCGTGTTGGGCGATCTATCTCCGTCTTCGGCGTCTTGCGCATTTCGCGTGTGCTGCAAAGGGAGGGGAAAGAAAAGAGGGGGCGCGCGCGTGGCATCCAGTAAAAGCACCTTGTTCTTTATTCGCATCGTCAGTCAATTAGATGCTTGCCGTTTTCAGATCTTTTCACTGCTGTGTTTCATTTCCAAATTCCTGAAACATAGGAACAGAAAAAGGATATTTGGATAACCTGCGAACGTCAGATTTTTAGGTATGGCAAGCCGAGCATATTTTGTGGCAAATTATGTTGGCACGAAGATATCAATTTCCTTTAGCAAACACAGATGGCGGATCTGTCGTGTCCAGTTCTTTACCAGGATTTGTCGTGCCACATAAACATTTGATTTTCCGTGCTTAACCAGCGAACGTCAAATTCTTAACAATTCTGATAAAAAGTATATAGGATTAGTGTTCAATGACGTCTTTATACTACATGAACAGTAGAAACATAAGATTCTTTCCCGAGTGGTTAGAGTGGATACAAATGTTCCTATTGAAGGTAGTGCAAATGAATCCTAAGAAAAGACATGTTTGATTTAGGTAGTATATAATCTGGTACTCTGTCTGTAAAGAAATATAAGAGAGTTAGTGAAAAAGAAAAAAATCAAATGTTTATATGGCTCGACAAATCCTGGTATATAATCTGGTACCCTGGTACTTTGGAGGTCGAGCTCCATGGAGCTCGGTTTTGAAAAAATAAATCAAAATTCCTCAAATTTCATATTTTCTACATTTCAAAAAAATCTGAATAAATAAATGCAGATATACATGGAGGAACATTTGTGTAAATTTTCAGGGCAAAATGCGTTGAAATGAGAGCTGTGAAAAAAAGACAAACCTTGGGCTTTTTAACATATGATACTATTCATCCTCCCAGGTTATGAATTTGTCTTTTTTGTACAGATTGTATTTCAACGTATTTCATCCTGAAATTTTAAACACATACACATAACATCCTTATTTACTTACACAATTTTTTTCAGATTTTTTGAAACCGAAAAGTTTGAATTTTGATTTTTTTAAAAGGCATTCATGAAGGCCGAGAGCCAAACGTCCGTTCTCTCTATAAATGCTCTTATATTTCTTTACAGAGGGAGTATACTATAGTGTGGTTATGCAAAGATCCATGTTTGTCCTTAATTTAACTCATACATTAAACAATAAACTAACATTTTTTCGAGAAAACTTTCGATCTATTCTTCAATTGTCAAAGTAGTACAAAAAACACCAGAATTAAAAATTACATCTAGGTCCATAGACCACCTAGCGATGACTACAAGCCATGGAGCGAGCCGAAGGCACGCCGCCATCATCGCTCCTCCCTCATCGGAGTCGGGCAACCATTGTTGTATTAGACAGTCGGGAAGTCGTCGTGCTAAGGCCCATAGGACCACCACACTAGGACAGCAATCGCCGCCGATGAAGAGAATTGTAGATCGAAAGGATCCAACATGTAGACACACATAGGTAGACAAACGAAGACCGGATCAAGACGGCTCCACAGAAGACAAATTCCGACCGGATCCCATGAGATCCGCCAGAAACACACCTTCACACGCCCTCCGACTATGCTAAAGGCATCACCAGAACGGAGGCTAGGCAGGAAAACCGTGGATGAGAGTTTTCACGAGGGAAGGAGGAGGATTACGAGGGAGACACGCACCTCCGTGGGTTCCAGCCCACACGTGCAGAATTGTTGGGGTGCTGCACCGAATAATCTTATCCACTAGATTATGACGAACTGACGGTATGTATGTATGCAACTTGGTGGACAGTTCTTCTTGGTCACTGAGAATTAGCAGCAGTTCCAACAAGTTACAAGAACGGTTCCTTTTGCCATCTATAGGTAGGTACACACACGCGCGATCGAAATGAGATTTATTTCACTAACCATGCATGCATCCATACATGGTACAGTACTACTTAGTTGCACATAATGCTGCTCCTGTGTGGTTGCAGAGACGACGACTTGCCACAGTTCTGTTTGCAGCAGCAGTAGGTCATGAAGGGGAAGGGGGCGCAGTAGCCCGAGTCGTACCCTTCCGCCCGGCACGGCTTGTTGCAGGTGCCGTGCTTGGCGCACAGCCCCCCGTGCCACGTCTCGCTGATCTCGCCGCAGATGATGTATCCGGCTGCACCCCATCACCACCACCCAGTTGCCACGATTAGGCAAGAATTATTGTCAATCAATCGAAAGAAAGAATGAAGAAAAGAAATTATTACTACGCACGAGGGTGCTCAGCAACGGAGTCAGGGATGTCCCGAGCGCAGTTAGCCATGGCGATGATCACCAGACACACACTCAGCTTCATTAATAAGCTCTTCTTCATCGCCGACCACGCTCCCATGGCCATGCCTATGCCTATGCTTTGGTTACTCCCCCCGAATTTTTGTCCAAAAAGACCATCTGCCGAGTCAAATTGTCAGAAAAGACCACCTCTAAACTAAATTGACAAAAAGAACCGGCTGCACCGTGGCGGCAGGTGCGGCAGCGAACACGTGTCACCTGCCGCCACATAGGTCAGCGGCAGGCCCTGCCGCCAGAGGAGCAGGCGGCAGCCCGGGCTTAACAGTTTCTTTCGTCCGCGTGCGTGCTACAACGGAACGGACGAAAGTGATGGGCCCTGTGACGGCAGCTACTGCTGTTGCGTGCGCGCCGCGACAGGCCAGGTGGGCCATGCCGCCACAGCACGAGGCGGCAGCCGCTGACTCCGATTCAATACAGATGGCCGGATGTACGGGATGCTTTAATCTGAGCTGACACAAGTTCTTGAACGTCGCTGCATGCTGCTTGACTTCCATCCGCCCATATGCGTGCATGCATGGCGTTGAGGCACTAAACAGAAGCCAATGCTTCAATGCGATGTGCCTCTCGCACTCGCCATCCGGTCCGCCTGACAACACGTAGAGGCGGCGGCGGGGCCCACTTGGCCTGTCGCGGTGCGCTGGCAGCAGCAGTGGCTGCCGCTTGCAGTGTGGCCGCGGGGCCCATCATTTCCATCCGTTTCGTTGCATCTGTTACGCGGATGAAAAAACCTGTTACACCCCGGCTGCCGCCAGCGCGTGTGGCGGCAGGTGCCACGTGTCGGCTGGCGCATCTGCCGCCACGGTGTAGCTGGTCCTTTCTGTCAATTCGTTTCAGAGGTAGTCTTTTTTGGCAATTTGTCTCGGCAGGTGGTCTTTTTGGACAAAAAATCACTCCCCCCCTTCCAATATCCGCATATATATAGTCTACTAGGGGTTCAGAGGTGCAATAATGTGTTAGATTTATCCCACCATATAGCTCTTCTCAATTATCTAATAATTTCCTTATGGCTACAACATTATCTTCTCAAATCACACGTTGTCATAGCCAAATTTATTTCATAAGATATCTATGGCTTACGTACTACATCATTCCTTTAGGATATATTCACATGTCCCGTTTCTTGTTTCTTGCAGACTACAAAGACGTGTATGATGTTTGACATGGTCAAACTTTGTACGATGTATCCCGAGCATTCATCTTAGGCCTTCCACTATGTGTTAGGTGCCAATACTCTGAAAAGTTTGCCACATACACATCTATGTTAGATACAAAATATTTAGCACCGCTCACACCATGTTGAGATATTAGCATCGGTTGAAGCTTGGACCCATATACATAAAATAGTATAGACCAGGCCAAGACACCCCACTGCCAGCGTCTCTCCTTCCTGGCTCCATGCATTACTTCCCGACTCACTGCAGTACGACACCCTTACTTTATTTGCTCGATGGATTTGGCTTCGGAGCAAGTAGATGCTCCGGTGCCCATGAATTTTCATTTGGCATCGGCTTGACAACGTAGGGCATCGGTGCCAAATATCCAAAAAGCAAATTTGGCACCGCTTTTGGCCTACATAGTGGAAGGCCTTATAGGTACGAGATATATGTTTGTTGGATAGTGTGGGTAACATCTATCTATCTATCCCTCCGTCCGTCTGACGGTCGGTCTGTCTATCTGTGTCTATCTATCTATTCTATCCTTTATCTATTCTATCTGTCTATCTATCTATTTATTTGTTTATCATCATATACTAAAAGCAAAATACAGTGTCTCATAGAGGTATCACATTAAGTCACACCATCCAAATTAACCTAATCATTGATTCTTAAATTTGTGGTTAGACTTTCATGCAGAACTATTAGTCATCTAACCATGTCAATGTAATCATCTTCATGATTTATATTGATCTACTGTATATACTAAAAGCAAAATACAGAGTATCATTGAGGTACCAAGTTAAGCCACATCATCCCAATTAACTTAATCATTGGATCTAAATTTATGGTTAGATTTTAATGCAAGATTATTAGTCATCTAACTGTATCGGTGCAAACATGTTCACGATTTGTATTGAGAAGGTTATATTCATATATGGATGTGGTTGATCAGGTGTGGAAACGCATTACCCGAAAGACGTATCTATTTAGTAATATAAATCTAATTATATTGTAAAAGAAAAATACAGGGTCTGATAGAGGTACCACTTAAGCCACAACATTCAAATTATCTTAATTGTTGGATCTAAAATATACAAAAAGTGAATACCGGTACCAAAGAGGTACCATATTAAGCTACATCATCCAAATAATCTAATCATTGGATTCAAAATTTGTGGTTAGATTTTAACACAAGATTAGTAGTCAACTAACAGTGTTCACAATTTATATTGAGAAGGATACATTTCAAATATGAATGTGGCCGACCAGACATGGAACCTGATTACATTTTTGCGCAAAAGGACCCAGATCTATTATAAAAGTTTATAAAAAATACAAAGCACCCTAAACATAATCAAAATTTCATTGAGAACCCTACACCACCAAACGACCACTACCTCCGCCAGTATGAGCCACCGACGCACCGTTGTCGCCGCTCCACTATTGAAGCCGGCTTGACCTTATCGATGATAATCGGGAAGTCTTCGTGCGGGTGCCTCTAAGGATCAGCGCCCGATAGCCGTAGTCGTCGCCATTGACCCCTCTTGACATATCTTCCTAGAACAATAGTTGCGTTCTGAAAAAAGAGAGAGAAGGAAACTACATACCTTAGCTAGCTAGAACATAGTGCCGTCGATAAAGATGTGTCAGGATATGAACTGATCAATACATGTATGTAGCCAAGTATGCTGATATACGCATATGTGTGGCCAAATATACAACTCTATTAAAGGGAACAATTTTGCTAAAACTCATCTAGATGTGCTCTAAGTATTGCACATCTAACTCATATGTCATTGATTTTATACTAAGATTCGTGCAATCATTTCTTTTATCTTTTATCTTTTATCTTTTTCTTTTTAATTTGATTGAGTCACTTAGATGTGCAATAATTAGGGCATATCTAGATATGCCCTAGACACACCCCGGAACCACATATCAAATTTATGTTTTAGACAAAACAATGTACTAGCCATGCCATGCATGGCGGCACACCGCCTTCAGCTGAAACATTATGTGAGAAATCATGTTTGCGGTGATGTTAAAGTAAAGATCGATTTTGCAAGCTGACCTTTTTATTGTTTTTGCGAGGGGATTTTGTAAGCTGATCTAATGGCCCATCTTTGTCTTCTTCCTTTGCTCACTTTTGTTTATCGTTTTTTCTTCTATCTCCCTCGCTTCTTTACCTCTCGCCTTTAAAGTTTAAACTATCATCTCCTATACCATTCTTGCCTTCGTTGATGTCACCACCTCGGCACATCCTATTCGGCCGCTGCCTGCACTGGATCAAGCGTTCGCCCTAAGCTCCCTTGGCTCTGATAAACCGCTTAACTCCGGCGCCTAATCACACCAACCTTGATCCTAATCGATCCAGTGTGGTTTCTTTCCCACGCCAACCTTTGATTGGCCGTCGCTACGTGTCATCAAGGGCTCCACCTTAGCTATGTTCACCACCGACCAGGAGGTCGAACTTGATTGCACTCTAAAAAGTAGGCTACCATGTTTTAACAAATGTGAAAGAGGTGGGGTAATGTATAAAAATGAAAAGCAACACCATGCTTCAGATCTATTCATCAAACATCATGTTATTACAAAAAAAACATAAAAAGTAATAGAAATTGCACCAAAGTCCATAGAGCATCTAGCGAGGATTAGAGTCATTTTGGAGCAAGACGAAGGCGCAGCACCATCATCGCCCCCACCCCCCACCAGAGACGGACAAACCTTGTTGTAGTAGAATTATATATTTGAAATAAACATGTCTCTCTCTCTCTCTCTCGCATGGTTCAAATAAAAAAGAATTGTTTGCTCAAGGCAACATATAGCCTACCAAAACGTTATATATTTATAGGCAGGGGAGGGAGTAGTATAGGGAGTGTTTGGTTCCAGTTTGCTACAGTTCCTGCATAGCATGTCCATCTCCAGCCAGCCAGGTTCTTAAAATGCAGCCTCATATGCAGCAGATGCAACCTGTTTGGTTGCCTGTCTCGCATGAAGGGGCACTTACCCCCTACTGTTTGGTTGCCGTTTTTGTGCTTAGGTTGCAAACAACGTTTGTGTTCTGCTCACCTCATTCAAATGTGGTGGCCTTACCACCACATGATCAGCACAACAACAAGCACATATGAGATCAAACAAAGCAAGCAACCAAATGAAATAAAACAAAGCAAGCAAGGAAATGACAGCAAACTACTTAAGATTAACAGCAGGGGCATCCTCCTTCCCTGCTACACGCCAGGGTGCTGCTCCTGACCAAAATATGAACAAGTTCCCAGCACAAGTACCATAAGTATAGACACACACCATAAAGGTTCAACACTAACACCTTTAATTTAACTACATAGCATGCTCAATGTCACCAACGCAGTTGTGCCTGCTGCAACGAAACCTGCACATGATCGAGGAGTCGTGGTTGTAGATCTAAACATTCAGTCCGAGTCCTGAGATGCGCACAACGACGAGGTCGCCGGGGACGATCCGGTGGCGGCGGCAGAAGTAGTTTTAGCCCCGGCCAAGCACCATGTGCCCCTCGAAGTTCTGGACCTGCACCTAGAACACACACCGCTTGTTCACCGACAGCCTGACCACGCGCGGAAGCCGCTTGATGACCAGCCAGATGTTCATCACCTCCATGAACTTGCGAGGGACGACGAGCATGGCGAGGTCCTCGTTGTCCTTGATCTGCTGGTAGAAGCGCATCGGCTCCTCGCCCCCTCCTCGTGGCCCTGCCTTGGAGATCGTCCCCTTGAATGAGGCAGGCTCATGAAGACGATCCTGCCAGGCAGGTCCACCGTCCTGAGCCACCTGTTCGTGGGGATGAAATCCTCGGCGCCCTCAGCTCCGGCCACCACCTGAGCTACTCCACCAGCCACATCCTAGTCACTCTTCAATATCTTGTCAGGTAAGATGACAAGTATTAGTGCACAAACTCTTTGCCAAATGCCACTTATCAAATGCCACCGATTAGTTGCACTAGCACTACAGCAAATGGCACTGATCAGAGACATTTGCCCAAGAGCAAATGCCACAGATCACTGCACAAACTCTTTGCCAAATGCCACTTATCAATGGCACTTGCTCTTGGGAAAATGCCACTGATCAGGAGACTTGCCCAACAACAAGTGTCACTCATCAGTGGTACTTGCCCATGAGCAAATGCCACTGATCAGTGCCACTGATAAGGAGACTTTCCCAATAGCAAATGCCACTGATCAGTGCCACTGATAAGGAGACTTTCCCAATAGCAAGTGCCACTGATCAGTGGCACTTGCCCATGAGCAAATGCCATTGATAAGGAGACTTGCCCAACAGAAAGTGCCACTGATCAGTGGTACTTGCCCATGAGCAAATGCCACTGATCAGTGCACTATCCTAAACATGGAAACATCTAAAAAGAGCACTCACCAGTGCACTATCCTAAGCATGGAAACATCTATCTATCTATCTATCTTATTAGTGAAGCCTCATACGCCCGGGCGGGTCACCCGGTCACAATTTTTTTGACCCAGACGGGCCTCTCAAACGACCCTCATACACCCGGGCTGACCGGCACCTCCCATATCCAGCCGAGACATGTGGCGGATATGGGGTGATATCTACTACACAACCTTCTTCTTGTAGACGTTGTTGGGCCTCCAAGTGCAGAGGTTTGTAGGATAGTAGCAAATTTCCCTCAAGTGGATGACCTAAGGTTTATCAATCCGTGGGAGGCGTAGGATGAAGATGGTCTCTCTCAAGCAACCCTGCACCCAAATAACAAAGAGTCTCTTGTGTCCGCAACACACCCAATACAATGGTAAATTGTATAGGTGCACTAGTTCGGCGAAGAGATGGTGATACAAGTGCAATATGGATGGTAGATATAGGTTTTTGTAATCTGAGAATATAAAAACAGCAAGGTAACTAATGACAAAAGTGAGCGTAAACGGTATTGCAATGCTAGGAAACAAGGCCTAGGGTTCATACTTTCACTAGTGCAAGTTCTCTCAACAATAATAACATAATTGGATCATATAACTATCCCTCAACATGCAACAAAGAGTCACGCCAAAGTCACTAATAGCGGAGAACAAACAAAGAGACTATTGTAGGGTACGAAACCACCTCAAAGTTATCCTTTCCAATCGATCTATTCAAGAGTCCGTAGTAAAATAACACGAAGCTATTCTTTCCATTCGGTCTATCATAGAGTTCGTACTAGAATAACATCTTAAGACACAAATCAACCAAAACCCTAATGTCACCTAAATACTCCAATGCCACCTCAAGTATCCGTGGGTATGATTATACGATATGCATCACACAATCTCAGATCCATCTATTCAAGCAACACAAAGTACTTCAAAGAGTGCCCCAAAGTTTCTACCGGAGAGTCAAGATGAAAACGTGTGCCAACCCCTATGCATAAGTTCACAAGGTTACGGAACCCGCAAGTTGATCACCGAAACATACATCAAGTAGATCACCTGAATATCCCATTGTCACCACAGATAAGCACATGCAAGACATACATCAAGTGTTCTCAATCCTTAAAGACTCAATCCGATAAGATAACTTCAAAGGGAAAACTCAATCCATTGAAAGAGAGTAGAGGGGGAGAAACATCATAAGATCCAACTATAATAGCAAAGCTCGCGATACATCAAGATCGTACCACCTCAAGAACACGAGAGAGAGAGAGAGAGAGATCAAACACATAGCTACTGGTACATACCCTCAGCCCCAAGGGTGAACTACTCCCTCCTCGTCATGGAGAGCGCCGGGATGATGAAGATGTCCATCGGTGATGGATCCCCCCTTCGGCAGGGTGCCGGAACAGGGTCCCAATTGGTTTTTGGTGGCTACTGAGGCTTGCAGCGGCGGGACTCCCAATCTAGGATATGTTCTGGGGGTTTATGTATATATAAGAGGTTTTGGCATCGGGAACAAGTCAGGGGCGTAGCCGAGGCGGCCACGAGGTAGGGGGCGCGCCTAGAGGGGTAGGGCGCACCCCCACCCTCGTGGGTGCCTCGTACTCTTCTGGCCCATCTCCGATGCTCCATCGGCTTCTTCTGGTCCAAAAAATAATCTCCGTGAAATTTCAGGTCAATTGGGCTCCGTTTGGTTTTCCTTTTCTGCGATACTCAAAAACAAGGAAAAAATAGAAACTGGCACTGGCCTCCAGGTTAATAGGTTAGTCCCCTAAATCATATAAAATAGCATATAAATGCATATAAAACATCTAAGATGGATAATATAATAGCATGGAACAATCAAAAATTATAGATACGTTGGAGACGTATCAAGCATCCCCAAGCTTAATTCCTACCCATCCTCGAGTAGGTAAATGATAAAAACAGAATTTTTGATGTGGAATGCTACCTAACATATTTATCAATGTAATCTTATTTATTGTGGCAAGAATGTTCAGATCTGAAAGATTCAAGACAAAAGTTTAATATTGACATAAAAATAATAATACTTCAAGCATACTAACCAAGCAATTATGTCTTATCAAAATAACATAGCCAAAGAAAGCTCATCCCTACAAAATCATATAGTTTGACCATGCTTCATTTTCGTCACACAAAATGCTCTCATCATGCACAACCCCGATGACAAGCCAAGCACTTGTTTCATACTTTAGTATTCTCAAACTTTTTTCAACTTTCACGCAATACATGAGCGTGAGCCATGGACATAGCACTATGGGTGGAATAGAATATGATGATGGGGGTTGTGTGGAGAAGACAAAAAAAGAGGAAGTCTCACATCGACGCGGCTAATCAATGGGCTATGGAGATGCCCATCAATTGATGTCAATGCAAGGAGTAGGGATTGCCATGCAACGGATGCACTAGAGCTATAAATGTATGAAAGCTTAACAAAATAAACTAAGTGGGTGTGCATCCAACTTGCTTGCTCACGAAGACCTAGGGCATTTGAGGAAGCCCATTGTTGGAATATACAAGCCAAGTTCTATAATGAAAAATTCCCACTAGTATATGAAAGTGACAATATAAGAGACTCTCTATCATGAAGATCATGGTTCTACTTTGAAGCACAAGTGTGGAAAAAGGATAGTAGCATTGTCCCTTTTATTCTTTTCTTTTATTCTTTTTTTCTTTTTATTTGGCCTTTTTTTATATTTGGCCTTTCTTTTTTTTCTTTTTTTTGGGACAATGCTCTATTAATGATGATCATCACACTTCTATTTATTTACAACTCAATGTTTACAACTCGATACTAGAACAAAATATGACTCTATATGAGTGCCTCTGGTGGTGTACCGGGATGGGCAATGAAACAAGAGTGACATGTATGAAATTATGCATGGTGGCTTTGCCACAAGTACGATGTCAACTACATGATCATGCAAGGCAATATGACAATGATGAAGCGTGTCATAATAAACAGAACGGTGGAAAGTTGCATGGCAATATATCCCGGTATGGCTATGGAAATGCCATATAGGTAGGTATGGTGGCTGTTTTGAGGAAGATATAAGGAGGTTTATGTGTGATAGAGCGTATCATATCACGGGGTTTGGATGCATCGACGAAGTTTGCACCAACTCTTGAGGTGAGAAAGGGCAATGCACGGTACTGAAGAGGCTAGCAATGATGGAAGGGTGAGAGTGTGTATAATCCATGGACTCAACATTAGTCATAAAGGACTCACATACTTATTGCAAAAATCTACAAGTCATCGAAACCGAGCACTACGCGCATGCTCCTAGGGGGATAGATTGGTAGGAAAAGACCATCGCTCGTCCCCGACCACCACTCATAAGGAGGACAATCAAAGAAAGACCTCATGCTTAAAATTTGTCACACAACGTTTACCATACGTGCATGCTACGGGACTTGCAAACTCATATGAAAGTTTTCAATGCACTTATATGAAAGTTTTTATTATATCCCTCTTATATGCAAACTCATATGAAAGTTTTCATGCTTAAAATTTGTCACACAACTTCTCATAGTATTCAATGCACTTATATGAAAGTTTTTATTATATCCCTCTTGGATGCCCATCATATTAGGACTATTCATAACAAAATCAAATTACCATGCTGTTTAAGACTCTCAAATAATATAAGTGAAGCATGAGAGTTCATCTATTTCTTCAAAATAAAACCACCGTCGTGCTCTCAAAAGATATAAGTGAAGCACTATAGCAAATGACAAACTACTCCAAAAGATATTAGTGAAGATCAATGAGTAGTCGAATAATTATGCAACTATGTGAAGACTCTCTAACATTTAAGAATTTCAGATCTTGGTGTTTTATTCAAACAGCAAGCAAAACAAAATAAAATAAAATGATGCTCCAAGCAAAACACATATCATGTGGTGAATAAAAATATAGCTCCAAGTAAAGTTACCGATGAACAAAGACGAAAGAGGGGATGCCTTCCGGGGCATCCCCAAGCTTAGGCTCTTGGTTGTCCTTGAATATTACCTTGGGTTGCCTTGGGCATCCCCAATCTTAGGCTCTTGCCACTCCTTATTCCATTGTCCATCGAATCTTTACCCAAAACTTGAAAACTTCACAACACAAAACTTAACAGAAAACTCGTAAGCTCCGTTAGTATAAGAAAATAAATCACCACTTAGGTACTGTTGTGAACTCATTGTAAATTCATATTGGTGTAATATCTACTGTATTACAACTTCTCTATGGTTCATACCCTCCGATACTACTCATAGATTCATCAAATAAGCAAACAACACATAGAAAACAGAATCTGTCAAAAACAGAACAGTCTGTAGTAATCTGTATCAAACGTATACTTCTAGAACTCCAAAAATTCTTAAATAAATTGGTGGACAAGAGGATTTTTGTCTATTAATCTTCTGCAAAAAGAATCAACTTAAAATCACTCTTCTGTAAAAAATGACAGCTAATCTCGTGAGCGCAAAGTTTCTGTTTTTTTTACAGCAAGAGCACATTAACTTTCACCCAAGTCTTCCAAAGGTTATACTTGGCACAAACACTAATTAAAACAATAAAACCACATCTAAACAGAGGCTAGATGAATTATTTATTACTAAACAGTAGCAAAAAGCAAAGAACAAAAATAAAATTGGGTTGCCTCCCAATGAGCGCTAATGTTTAACGCCCCTAGCTAGGCATGATGATTTCAACGATGGTCACATAAAAGATAAGAATTGAAACATAAAGAGAGCATCATGAAGAATATGACTAGCACATTTAAGTCTAACCCACTTCCTATGCATAGGGATTTTGTGAGCAAACAACTTATGGGAACAATAATCAACTAGCATAGGAAGGCAAAACAAGCATAACTTCAAAACTTTAAGCACATAGAGAGGAAACTTGATATTATTGCAATTCCTACAAGCATATATTCCTCCCTCATAATAATTTTCAGTAGCATCATGAATGAATTCAACAATATAATCATCACATAAAGCATTCTTTTCATGATCTACAAGCATAGAATTTTTATTACTCTCCACATAAGAAAATTTGTTCTCATGAATAGTAGTGGGAGCAAACTCAACAAAATAACTATCATGTGAAGCATAATACAATTGAAAATTAAAATCACGATGGCAATTTTCATGGTTATCTTTATTCTTTATAGCATACGTGTCATCACAATAATCATCATAAATAGGAGGCGTGCTTTCATCATAATAAACTTGCTCATCAAAACTTGGGGGACTAAACATATCATATTCATCAAACATAACATTCCCAAGCTTGTGGCTTTGCATATCATTAGCATCATGGTATTCAAAGAATTCATACTAACAACATTGCAATCATGCTCATCATCACATATTTTATGCCAAGCATTCTATTTAATTCTTCTTCTAGTACTTGAGCACAATTTTCCTTCCCATCATTTTCACGGGAGACATTAAAAAGATGAAGCATATGAGGCACCCTTAATTCCATTTTTTGTAGTTTTCTTTTATAGACTAAACTAGTGATAAAACAAGAAACAAAAAGATTCGATTGCAAGATCTAAAGATATACCTTCAAGCACTAACCTCCCCAGCGACGGCGCCAGAAAAGAGCTTGATGTATACTACACAACCTTCTTCTTCTAGACGTTGTTGGGCCTGCAAGTGCAGAGATTTGTAGGATAGTAGCAAATTTCCCTCAAGTGGATGACCTAAGGTTTATCAATGCATGGGAGGCGTAGGATGAAGATGGTCTCTCTCAAGCAACCCTACAACCAAATAACAAAGAGTCTCTTGTGTCCCCATCACACCCATTACAATGTTAATTTGTATAGGTGCACTAGTTTGACGAAGAGATGGTGATACAAGTGCAATATGGATGGTAGATATGTTGGGGAATGTAGTAATTTCAAAAAATTTCCTACGCACATGCAAGATCATGATGATGCATAGCAACGAGAGGGGAGAGTGTCGTCCATGTACCCTCATAGACTGTAAGCGGAAGCGTTATATCAACGCGGTTGATGTAGTCGTACGTCTTCAAGATCCGACCGATCCAAGTACCGAACACACGGCGCCTCCGAGTTCAGCACACATTCAGCTCGATGACGTCCCTCGTACTCTTGATCCAGTTGAGGTCGAGGGAGAGTTTCATCAGCACGATGGTGTGATGACGGTGATGATGATGCTACCGACGCAGGGCTTTGCCTAAGCACCGCTACGATATGATCGGGGTGGATTATGGTGGAGGGGGGCACCGCACACGGCTAAAAGATCAATGATCAATTTGTGTGTTCTAGGGTGCCCCCTGCCCCCGTATATAAAGGAGCAAGGGGGGATGTCGGCCGGCCCTGGTGGGCGCGCCAAGAGGAGGAGTCCTCCTCCTAGTGGGAGTAGAACTCCCCTTTCCTAGTCCCACTAGGAGGGGGAAGGAAGGAGTGGGAGAGGGGGAAGGCAAGGGGGAGCCGCCCCTCCTTCCTTGTCCTATTCGGACTCAAGGGGAGGGGGCGTGCGTCCTGCCCTGGCCGGCCCCTCTCTCTCTCCACTAGGTCCCAACAAGGCCCATTAGTTCCCCGGGGGGGGGGGGGGGGTTCCGGTAACCCTCCGGTGCTCCGGTTTTCTCAAAAATTGCCCGGAACACTTCTGGTGTC
This sequence comes from Triticum aestivum, assembly GCF_018294505.1. Taxonomy (NCBI): domain Eukaryota; kingdom Viridiplantae; phylum Streptophyta; class Magnoliopsida; order Poales; family Poaceae; genus Triticum; species Triticum aestivum. The sequence goes on from NC_057801.1 coordinate 753,572,526, forward strand.
TGAATATAGCTGTCCAATATATCAATATTTATGTCTCGACCATTTCAAGACTCCTCGTCATGTCCGTGATCATATACGGGACTCCGAACTACCTTCGGTACATCAAAACACATAAACTCATAATACCGATCGTCACTGAACGTTAAGCGTGCGGACCCTACGGGTTCGAGAACTATGTAGACATGACCGAGACACGTCTCCGGTCAATAACCAATAGCGGAACCTGGATGCTCATATTGGCTCCCACATATTCTATGAAGATCTTTATCTGTCAAACCACATAACAACATACGTTGTTCCCTTTGTCATCGGTATGTTACTTGCCCAAGATTCGATCGTTGGTATCTCAATACCTAGTTCAATCTCGTTACCGGCAAGTCTCTTAATCGTTCCGTAATGCATCATCCTGCAACTAACTCATTAGTCACATTGCTTGCAAGGCTTATAGTGATGTGCATTACAGAGAGGGCCCAGAGATACCACTCCGACAATCGGAGTGACAAATCCTAATATCGATCTATGCCAACTCAACAAGTACCATCAAGGACACCTGTAGAGCACCTTTATAATCACCCAGTTATGTTGTGACATTTGGTAGCACACAAAGTGTTCCTCCGGTATTCAGGAGTTGCATACACAGTCATAGGAACATGTATAACTCATGAAGAAAGCAATAGCAATACACTAAACGATCAAATGCTAAGCTAACGGAATGGGCAAGTCAATCACATCATTCTCTAATGATGTGATCCCGTTAATCAAATGACAACTCATGTCCATGGCTGGGAAACTTAACCATCTTTGATTCAACGAGCTAGTCAAGTAGAGGCATACTAGTGACACACTGTTTGTCTATGTATTCACACATGTACTAAGTTTCCGGTTAATACAATTCTAGCATGAATAATAAACATTTATCATGATATAAGGAAATATAAACAACAACTTTATTATTGCCTCTAGGGCATATTTCCTTCAGTCTCCCACTTGCACTGGGGTCTATAATCTAGATTACACAGTAATGATTCTAACACCCATGGAGTCTTGGTGCTGATCATGTTTTGCTCATGAGAGAGGCTTAGTCAACGGGTCTGCAACATTCAGATCCGTATGTATCTTGCAAATCTCTATGTCTCCCTCCTTGACTAGATCGTGGATGGAATTGAAGCGTCTCTTGATGTGCTTGGTTCTCTTATGAAATCTGGATTCCTTTGCCAAGGCAATTGCACCAGTATTGCCACAACAGATTTTCATTGGACCCGATGCAGTAGGTATGACACCTAGATCGGATATGAACTCCTTCATCCAGATTCCTTCATTTGATGCTTCTGAAGCAGCTATGTACTCCGCTTCACATGTAGATCCCGCCATGACATTTTGCTTAGAACTGCATCAACTGACAACTCCACCGTTCAGTATAAATACGTATCCGGTTTGTGACTTAGAGTCATACAGATCAGTGTCAAAGCTTGCATCGACGTAACCATTTACGACGAGCTCTTTGTCACCTCCATAAACAAGAAACATATCCTTAGTCCTTTTCAGGTATTTCAGGATGTTCTTGACCGCTGTCCAGTGATCCACTCCTAGATTACTTTGGTACCTCCCTGCTAAACTTATAGCAAGGCACACATCAGGTCTGGTACACAACATTGCATACATGATAGATCCTATAGCTGAAGCATAGGGAACAATTTTCATTTTCTCTCTATCTTCTGTAGTGGTCGGGCATTGAGTCTGACTCAACTTCACACCTTGTAACATAGGCAAGAACCCTTTCTTTGCTTAATCCATTTTGAACTTCTTCAACACTTTATCAAGGTATTTGCTTTGTGAACGTCCAATTAAGCGTCTTGATCTATCTCTATAGATCTTGATGCCCAATATATAAGCAGCTTCACCGAGGTCTTTCATTGAAAAACTCTTATTCAAGTATCCTTTCATGCTATCCAGAAACTCTGTATCGTTTCCAATCAACAATATGTCATCCACATATAATATTAGAAATGCTACAGAGCTCCCACTCAGTTTCTTGTAAATACAGGCTTCTCCAAACGTCTGTATAAAACCATATGCTTTGATCACACTATCAAAACGTTTATTCCAACTCCGAGATGCTTGCACCAGTCCATAGATGGATCGCTGGAGCTTGCACACTTTGTTAGCATCCTTTGGATCGATAAAACCTTCAGGTTGCATCATATACAACACTTCTTCTAGAAAACCAGTCAGGAATGCAGTCTTTACATCCATTTGCCAAATTTCATAATCATAAAATGCGGCAATTGCTAACATGATTCGGACAAACTTAATCATCGCTACGGGTGAGAAAGTCTCATCGTAGTCAACCCCTTGAACTTGTCGAAAACCTTTCGCAACAAGTCGAGCTTTGTAGACAGTAACATTACCGTCAGCGTCAATCTTCTTCTTCAAGATCCATTTATTCTCGATGGCTTGCCAATCATCGGGCAAGTCAACTAAAGTCCACACTTTGTTCTCATACATGGATCCCATCTCAGATTTCATGGCCTCAAGCCATTTCGCAGAATCTGGGCTCATCATCGCTTCCTCATAGTTCGTAGGTTCGTCATGGTCAAGTAACATGACCTCCAGAACAGAATTATCGTACCACTCTGGTGGGGATCTTACTCTGGTTGAACTACGAGGTTCGGTAGTAACTTGATCCGATGTTACATGATCATCATCATTAGCTTCCTCACTAATTGGTGTAGGAGTCACAGGAACATATTTCTGTGATGAACTTCTTTCCAATAAGGGAGCAGGTACAGTTACCTCATCAAGTTCTACTTTCCTCCCACTCACTTCTTTCGAGAGAAACTCATTCTCTAGAAAGGATCCATTCTTAGCAATGAATATCTTGCCTTCGGATCTGTGGTAGAAGGTATACCCAACAGTCTCATTTGGATATCCTATGAAGACACATTTCTCCGATTTGGGTTCGAGCTTATCAGGTTGAAGCTTTTTCGCATAAGCATCGCAGCCCCAAACTTTAAGAAATGACAACTTTGGTTTCTTGCCAAACCACAGTTCATAAGTCGTCGTCTCAACGGATTTAGATGGTGCCTATTTAACATGAATGCAGCCGTCTCTAAAGCATAACCCCAAAATGATACCGGTAAATCAGTAAGAGACATCATAGATCACACCATATCTAGTAAAGTACGATTACAACGTTCAGACACACCATTACGCTGTGGTGTTCCGGGTGGTGTGAGTTGCGAAACTATTCTGCATTGTTTCAAATGAAGACCAAACTCGTAACTCAAATATTCTCCTCCACGATCAGATCGTAGAAACTTTATTTTCTTGTTACGATGATTTTCCACTTCACTCTGAAATTATTTGAACTTTTCAAATGTTTCAGACTTATGTTTCATCAAGTAGACATACCCATATCTGCTCAAATCATCTGTGAAGGTGAGAAAATAACGATTCCCGCCGCGAGCCTCAACATTCATCGGACCACATACATCTGTATGTATGATTTCCAACAAATCTGTTGCTTGCTCCATTGTTTCGGAGAACGGCATTTTAGTCATCTTTCCCATGAGGCATGGTTCACAAGTACCAAGTGGTTCATAATCAAGTGATTCCAAAAGTCCATCAAAATGGAGTTTCTTCATGTGCTTTACACCAATATGACCTAAACGGCAGTGCCACAAATAAGTTGCACTATCATTATAAACTCTGCATCTTTTGGCTTCAATATTATGAATATGTGTATCACTACTATCAAGATTCAATATAAATAGACCACTCTTCAAGAGTGCATGAACATAAAAGATATTACCCATATAAATAGAACAACCATTCTTCTTAGATTTAAATGAATAACCGTCTCACATCAAACAAGATCCAGATATAATGTTCATGCTCAACGCTGGCACCAAATAACAATTATTCAGGTCTAAAACTAATCCCGAAGGTAGATGTAGAGGTAGCGTGCCGACCGCGATCACATCGACTTTGGAACCATTTCCCACGCGCATCGTCACCTCATCCTTAGCCAATCTTCGCTTAATCTGTAGTCCCTGTTTCGAGTTGCAAATATTAGCAACAGAACCAGTATCAAATACCCAGGTGCTACTGCGAGCATTAGTAAGCTACACATCAATAACATGTATATCACATATACCTTTGTTCATCTTGCCATCCTTCTTATCTGCCAAATACTTGGGGCAGTTCCGCTTCTAGTGACCAGTCCCTTTGCAGTAGAAGCACTCAGTCTTAGGCTTAGGTCCAGTCTAGTGTTTCTTCTCTTGAGCAGCAACTTGTTTGCCATTCTTCTTGAAGTTCCCCTTCTTCTTCCCTTTACCCTTTTTCTTGAAACTGGTGGTCTTGTTGACCATCAACACTTGATGCTCTTTCTTGATTTCTACCTCCACAACCTTTAGCATCGAGAAGAGCTCGGGAATTATCTTATCCATCCCTTGCATATTATAGTTCATCACGAAGCTCTTGTAGCTTGGTGGCAGTGATTGAAGAATTCTGTCAATGGCACTATCATCGGGAAGATTAACTCCCAATTGAATCAAGTGATTGTTATACCCAGAGATTTTGAGTATATGCTCACTAACAGAACTATTCTCCTCCATCTTGCAGCTGTAGAATTTATTGGAGACTTCATATCTCTCAGTCTGGGCATTTGCTTGAAATATTAACTTCAACTCCTAGAACATCTCATATGCTCCATGACGTTCAAAACGTCATTGATGTCCCGGTTCTAAGCCGTAAAGCATGGCACACTGAACTATCGAGTAGTTATCAGCTTTGCTCTGCCAGACGTTCATATGATCTGGCGTTGCTCCTGCAGCGGGTTTGGCACCCAACGGTGCTTCCAGGACATAATCCTTCCGTGCAGCAATGACGATAATCCTCAAGTTATGAACCCAATCCGTGTAATTGCCACCATCATCTTTCAACTTTGCTTTCTCAAGGAACACATTAAAATTCAACGGAACAACAGCACGGGCCATCTATCTACAACAACATAGACATGCAAAATACTATCAGGTACTAAGTTCATGATAAATTAAAGTTCAGTTAATCAAATTTACTTAAGAACTCCCACTTAGATAGATATCCCTCTAATCATCTAAGTGATCACGTGATCCATATCAACTAAACCATGTCCGATCATCACGTGAGATGGATTAGTTTTCAATGGTGACCATCACTATGTTGATCATATCTACTATATGATTCATGCTCGACCTTTCGGTCTCAGTGTTCCGAGGCCATATGTACATATGCTAGGCTCGTCAAGTTTAACTCGAGTATTATGCATGTGCAAAACTGGATTGCACCCGTTGTATGTAAACGTAGAGCTTATCACACCCGATCATCATGTGGTGTCTCGGCACGACGAACTTTCGCAACAGTGCATACTCAGGGAGAACACTTATACCTTGAAATTTAGTGAAAGATCATCTTATAATGCTACCGTTGATCTAAGCAAAATAAGATGCATAAAGATAAACATCACATGCAATCAATATAAGTGATATGATATGGCCATCATCATCTTGTGCCTTTGATCTCCATCTCCAAAGCACCGTCATGATCACCATTGTCACCGGCGCGACACCTTGATCTCCATCGTAGCATCGTTGTCGTCTCACCAACTATTGCTTCTACAACTATCGCTACCGCTTAGTGATAAAGTAAAGCAATTACATGGCGATTGCATTTCATACAATAAAGCGACAACCATGTGGCTCCTGGCAGTTGCCGATAACTTCGTTACAAAACATGATCATCTCATACAATAAAATAGAGCATCATGCCTTGACCATATCACATCACAACATGCCCTGCAAAAACAAGTTAGACGTCCTCTACTTTGTTGTTGCAAGTTTTACGTGGCTGCTACGGGCTGAGAAAGAACTGTTCTTACCTGCGCATCAAAACCACAACGATATTTCGTCCAGTTAGTGTTGTTTTATCCTTCAACAAGGACCAGGTGTAGTCACACTCAGTTCAACTAAAGTTGGAGAAACTGACACCCGCCAGCCACCTGTGTGCGAAGCACATCGGTAGAACCAGTCTCGCGTAAGCGTACACGTAATGTCGGTCTGGGCCGCTTCATCCAACAATACCGCCGAACCAAAGTATGACATGCTGGTAAGCAGTATGACTTGTATCGCCCACAACTCACTTGTGTTAACATCTATGCATAAACCTGGCTCGGATACCACTGTTGGGGAATGTAGTAATTTCAAAAATTTCCTACACACACGCAAGATCATGGTGATGCATAGCAATGAGAGGGGATAGTGTCGTCTATGTACCCTCGTAGACCGTAAGCGGAAGCATTATAACAACGCGGTTGATGTAGTCGTACCTCTTCACGATCGACCAATCCTTAGTACCAAACATACGGCACCTCCGCGTTCAGCACACATTCAGCTCGGTGACGTCCCGCAAACTCATGATCCAGTAGAGCTTCGGGGAAGAGCTTCGTCAGCACGACGGTGTGGTGACGGTCACTACAACAAAATACACTTCCATGATGATACGTGTTTGTCACAGTAGGTCACATTTTTTGTCATGCATGTACATCCATGATGATTTTATGACAGAATCAAGATAGTCATACCTGTGCTGTCGTACAAGTGTTCCATGACATTACCAAAATTATCATCACGAAAGTGTCCACTTCCATGACGATAAATCGCGTGTCACAGAAGTGCTTTCGTCAAGGGTGACCGACACGTGGCATCCACCATAACGGAACACCGTTAAGCTATCGGGTCCAGTTTTGGATCCGATAACCCATTAACAGCCCGGACCAATGGGGATTTTCCATCTGTAAAATCATTTTAGCTGGAGGAAACACGTGTCAGCTCCGCGTTGGCACAGATGTCACTCATCCAATGGGTGAGATGCGCCTATGATATGTTGACACGTGGACCGGCCCAAAAGTGGCCCATAAAGTTTAAATGGGCCGGCCCAATTAAAGGCCCACAAGATTTTGCAGACCATAATGGGCCGACCCAGCTAAAGGCCCATGAGATTTTGCGGGTCATAATGGGCAGGACCAGCTAAAGGCCCGCGAGATTTTGCGGATCATAATGGGCCGGGCCAGGTAATGGCCCACAAGATTTTGCGGACCATAATGGGCCGACCCAGCTAAAGGCCCATGAAATTTTGCCGACCATAATGGGCCAGCCCAGCTGAAGGCCCACCAGATTTTGAGGACCCTAGTAGGCCGGCCCATTAACTGGCTGCCATGTTTTGGGCCAAATGCCGACCCATATTTGATCCGGTCCATTAATGGCCTGCCAGGTTCCGGGCCTAATAATGGCCCATATGAGATCCGGCCCGTTAAAATCCTACCACGTTCTGGGCCAAATTACGGCCCAGATCAGGTCCGACCCTTTAAGAGGCTTTGGGCGAAATTATGGCCCATATCAGATTCGGCCGGTCAACTAGACGCTATGCTTTTCGGACCACTTGCTAAAGGCCCATTTAGTAATTCGGCCTGATGATAACCCACAAGTGTAGGGGATCGCAACAGTTTTCGATAAGTAAGAGTGTCGAACCCAACGAGGAGCTAAAGGTAGAATAAATATTCCCTCAAGTTCTATCTTCCACCAATACAACTCTACGCACGCTTGACGTTCGCTTTACCTAGAACAAGTATGAAACTAGAAGTAATTTGTAGGTGGAAGGAAAGGTTTGCAAGATAATAAAGATCACATAAATAAAAGCTAGGGGCTGTTTAAATAAAGATGCAAGAAAGTAAATATAGCGAGTGTGGAAAAGTGGTGGTAGGAGTTGTGGAATTGTCCCTAAGCAATTGACTACGTTACTAGATCGGTAATAACTATTGCAATTCTATTTGAGGGAGAGGCATAAGCTAACATACTTTCTCTACTTGGATCATATGCACTTACGATTGGAACTCTAGCAAGCATCCGCAACTACTAAAGATTCATTAAGGTAAAACCCAACCATAGCATTAAAGTATCAAGTCCTCTTTATCCCATACGCAACAACCTACTTACTCGGGTTTGTGTTTCCGTCACTCACGCAACCCACTATAAGCAAATCATGAACGCATTACAACACCCTACAGCGATAATCCCTCACGCTTGCGCGACACAGAGGGCACCATAGGACAGCACCAATAATAAAACATGCAACTCAAACCAATCATAGAAATTCATCAATCACCAATAGGACAACGGAAATCTACTCAGACATCATAGGATGGCAACACATCATTGGATAATAATATGAAGCATAAAGCACCATGTTCAAGTAGAGGGTACAGCGGGTTGCGGGAGAGCGGACCGCTGGATATAGAAGGGGGAAGGTGATGGAGATGTTGGTGAAGATGACGCCGGTGTTGGTGAAGATCGCGGTGATGATGATGGCCCCCAGCAGTGCTCCGGCGCCACCGGAAGCAAGGGGGAGAGAGTGCCCCTTCTTCTTCTTCTTCCTTGACCTCCTCCCTAGATGGGAGAAGGGTTTCCCCTCTAGTCCTTGGCTCCCATGGCTTGGGAGGGGTGAGAGCCCCTCCGAGATTGGATCTATCTCTCTGTTTCTGCGTTGTCAGATTCTACCCCTTCACCGTTTCTTTAATATCTGGAGTTCCGTAACTCCGATTGGGGTGAATCTTTCGCCCAGATTTTTCTCATAAAATTAGCTTTCTTGCGGCAAAAGAAGGGCATCAACCGCCTTACGGGTGGCCCACGAGAGGCCAGGGTGCGCCTGCCTCCCTGGGGCGCGCCCCCTATCTCGTGGCCACCTCGGACACTGTTTCGCGTTGATTCTTCCTCCGGAAAATCCCAAATATTCCAAAATAATTCTCCATCCGTTTTTATACCATTTGGATTCCGTTTGACATTGGTTTTCTGTGAAACATAAAACATGCAGCAGACAGGAAGTGGCACTGGGCACTAGATCAATATGTTAGTCCCAAAAATAGTATAAAAAATTGCCAAAAGTATATGAAAGTTGAATAATATTGGCATGGAACAATCAAAAATTATAGATACGATGGAGACGTATCAGCATCCCCAAGCTTAATTCCTGCTCGTCCTCGAGTAGGCAAATGATAAAAAAGATAATTTTTGATGTGGAATGCTACATAGCATAATCTTGATCATATGTCTAATCATGGCATGAATATTAAGACACGAGTGATTCAAAGCAATAGTCTATCATTTGACATAAAAAACAATAATACTTCGAGCGTACCAATAAAGCAATCATGTCTTTTCAAAACAACAAGGCCAAAGCAAGCTTATCCCTACAAAATCATACAGTTTGGCCATGCTTCATCTTCGTCACACAAAAATGCTCCCATCATGCACAACCCCGATGACGAGCCGAGCAATTGGTTCATACTTTTTAATGCGCTTCAGCTTTTTCAACCCTCACGCAATACATGAGCGTAAGCCATGTTTATAGCACTATAGGTGGAATAGAATATGATGGTGGAGGTTTATATGGAGAAGATAAAAAAGGGAGAAAGTCTCACATCGACGCAGCTAATCAACGGGCTATGGAGATGCCCATCAATTGATGTCAATGCGAGGAGTAGGGATTGCCATGCAACGGATGCACTAAGAGCTATAAGTGTATGAAAGCTCAAACTGAAAACTAAGTGGGTGTGCATCCAACTTGCTTGCTCATGAAGACCTAGGGCATTTGAGGAAGCCCATCGTTGGAATATACAAGCCAAATTCTATAATGAAAATTCCCACTATTATATGAAAGTGACAACATAGGAGACAATCTATATGAAGAACATGATGCTACTTTGAAGCACACGTGTGGAAAAAGGATAGTAACATTTCCCCCTTTTTTCTTTTTTTTTCTTTTTGGGTGGGCTTCTTTGGCCCCCCTTTTTTTATTTAGGCTTCTTTGGCCTTTCCCTTTTTTTTCTTTTTTTTCTTTTTTTTCATGGGACAATGCTCTATAATGATGATCATCACACTTTTATTTACTTAAAACTCGATATTACAACTCGATACTAGAACAAAGATATGAATCTATATGAATGCTTCCGGCGGTGTATCGGGATGTGTAATGATCTAGCGTAGCAATGACATAAAAAAAATAGACAAGCCATGAAAACATCAGGCTAGCTATCTTACAATCATGCAAAGCAATATGACAATAAATGCTCAAGTCATGTATATGATGATGATTGAAGTTGCATGGCAATATATCTCGGAATGGCTATGGAAATGCCATAATAGGTAGGTATGGTGGCAGTTTTGAGGAAGATATAATGAGGCTTATGTGTGATAGAGCGTATCATATCACAGGGTTCGGATGATGCACCGGCGAAGTTTGCACCAACTCTCAAGGTGAGAAAGGGCAATGCACGGTACCGAAGAGGGTAGCAATGATGGAAAGGTAAAAGTGCGTATAATCCATGGACTCACATTAGTCATAAAGAACTCGTATACTTATTGCAAAAGTTTATTAGCCCTCAAAGCAAAGTACTACTACGCATGCCCCTAGGGGGATAGATTGGTAGGAAAAGACCATCGCTCGTCCCCGACTGCCACTCATAAGGAAGACTGTCAGTGTCAAAACTGGCGGATCTCGGGTAGGGGGTCCCGAACTATGCGTCTAGGCGGATGGTAACAGGAGACAAGGGACACGATGTTTTTACCCAGGTTCGGGCCCTCTCGATGGAGGTAAAACCCTACTCCTGCTTGATTAATATTGATGATATGGGTAGTACAAGAGTAGATCTACCACGAGATCAGAGTGGCTAAACCCTAGAATCTAGCCTATGGTATGATTGTTGTTCTTCCTACGGACTAAGACTCTCCGGTTTATATAGACACCGGAGAGGGCTAGGGTTACACAGAGTCGGTTACAATGGGAGGAGATCTTCATATCGTATCGCCAAGCTTGCCTTCCACGCCAAGGAAAGTCCCATCCGGACACAGGACGGAGTCTTCAATCTTGTATCTTCATAGTCCGGGAGTCCGGCCAAAGGTCATAGTCCGGCCATCCGGACACCCCCTAATCCAGGACTCCCTCAGTAGCCCCTGAACCAGGCTTCAATGACGACGAGTCCGGTGTGCAAGTTGTCTTCGGCATTGCAAGGTGGGTTCCTCCTCCGAATATTTCATAGAAGATGTTGAACACCAGGGTAGTGTCCAGCTCTGCAAAACAAGTTCCACATTCCTTCGTAGAGAGAATAATATTTGCATCAATCGGATTTGCTGACGTATTCCGTGGCGTGACATCATGCCACAGCCAGGCTCTTTATTCATTTTATTGTTCCACCTCAGCGCGTTTAGCGAGGCGGTTTCCTTGGCACATCTTGTCAAAGCAGAGATCGTGTCCCCTTATTTTGGGATTCTCATCAATACGGGCGTGGGTAACCCAACCGCGCCATTAACCGCGGTGCTTGGGAGATAAGCGAGTTTTATTAGGCCGGTGGGGGGCTCTTAGTTTTGGCCGCCCATATAAGGGGATAAGAATCCGCCCTTTCCGTTCATGCCTTCTTCCTCCTCTGCTTATCCGTCCCTGCGCGCTCGAGCTCCAGCGCCCAAGTCCGCACATCTCACCTCAACCTTCTCCAACCATGTCCTGAGCGGGAGGCAAGTGGATGGCCTCCTCCGTTACGGAGGGGCACATCAAGAAGCTGCGCAGCGCCGGATATTTGTCCAGCGATATCGCGCACTGGCTCCCCAACAAGGGGCAGCTCATCCCCACCCCCGTGCCCCATGAGAGGGTGGTATTCCTTCCCCATTTCCTCCATGGACTAGGCTTCCCACTCCACCCCTTTGTCCGGGGGCTCATGTTCTATTATGGCCTAGATTTCCATGACCTGGCCCCGAATTTCATCCTCAACATCTCGGCGTTTATCATCGTGTGCGAGGCCTTCCTCTGCCTCCAGCCCCACTTCGGCTTGTGGCTCAAGACCTTTAATGTCAAGCCGAAGGTTGTGAAGGGCAGCCAAGCAGAGTGCGGAGGCACCATGGTGGGCAAGATGCCGAACATCACATGGCTCGAAGGCGCCTTCGTGGAAACCATCAAAGGGTGGCAATCGGGGTGGTTCTATATCACCGAGCCGCGTGACCCTGAATGGGCAGCGGCCCCCGAATTCAGATCTGGCATCCCACACGGCTCACCTCCTGGAAAGAGAAGGGCCTGACATGGGGCGATTCGGAAGAGCTGACCGGACTCCAAGCCTGCGTCCAAAAGCTAGTGAACAAGAAGCTCAAGCTTGTTAACGTAGTCCAGGTCATGCTCATCCGTCGGATTCTCCCGTGCCAACAACGGGCTTTCAATTTGTGGGAGTTCGATCAGGCGCAGCACCAGACCTTGAACAGGCTCTTCGACACTACGTACGAAGAGGCCTGGAAGGTGCTGTTCAAGGGCGCCGAGGCCCCCACATCCGCTAATGAAGATCGTGGATTCAGCTCGCAGCGTCCAGCTGACGAGGTAAGCCATGTTATCCTTTATGGGACACGTGCTTTTCATAGTTTGACTCTGTGTGGGATCTAAACTCCCCCTCCTTTGACAGGGTTGGCTGAAGAAGGCCGGGCAGACTAACTGTCCGACTCCTTTGCCAGAAGACCCAGCGGACGCCCGCTTAACGGGGCTGCTGGTTCCGGCACCTCACGTGGTGCCGGATAAGAAGGCCAGGAAGAAGGCCGTGGGAACTCGAAAGAGTTCCCGGCTCCAGGTGTTATCGGATTCATCGTCCGATGACTTCGAGGCGGACTCCTCCCGCGAAGACGAGGAGGAGAAGAAACAATCTTCTTCCCCAACGGGGGAAGGGAAGAAAAGGAAGGCCTCCCCAACTGGGGAGGCCCGAGGGTCCAAGAAGGGGAAAACCCTTCTGCCGGACTACGCCCCTGACGCCGAAGACGGCGAGGGGGAATGGCCATCCAGGGTCGAGCCCCTGGCAAAATCGTAAGTGTCTGGCTACCCGAACTACTTATGGCGCTCCTCTGGTATTTGATAGCTTCTCACGTCGAATTTTAATGATGCAGCCCGCCCAGAGCTCAGCTTGATGATTCGACGAGCGGCCCCTTGGGCTCGTTGGATGTGAATAGTGCTTCACTTCCGACGGCCTCCTCCCCTCTCCCTACGGACGACGCCGGGGTGGAGTCCCATAGGGGACTAGACCAGGAGGAGGTGGTTCTGGAGGCGCCGCAAGGCGACCTCCCGGACTCCAGGCCCAAAGGGGACAAAGCCCCGGAGGGATCCAAGTCCGTCCTGGGGCCGGACACTGCTCCGGAACCATCAATGGTTCCGGAGTCCAACAGGCGGTGCCTTCATAAAAAGGGCAAGCCTACGACGCCGGTGACCTCCGTCCATCCGGAGGCGCCGGACAATTTACTGGAGGCGCTTAACGGCGCCTCCATCGACGAGGAACACCGCACTGTTATGAGTGCGGTGATTCAGAAGGTTCAGTCCGCCAAGAGCGGACTGACGGCAGCCTGCACAAGCCTGTTAACGGGCTTTGAGGTATGTGTTCAAAAACATATATAAAAATGTTACCGCATAGATAGTAGCCCCTGATGCTCAGTTCGGTGTTCGGAAAGAAAAGCCGAGCTGAGGATCTAAAAAGATGTACGCAGGAGTCTGATAGAAATATGTCAATATGGGAATGCAGGCTTCGCTGCTGACCTCTGCCGCACTGACTGCGGAGGTCAATGCATTGAAGGAAAGCCTCGAGCGGTCCGAGAGCGAGCTCGGACGTGCCAAGAAGCAGCTCGAGGATAAAGAGGGTACATAGTACCTCCTGTAAATGTATATAGAAATACTTGGTTGCAAAATAATAACAGGACCAACGTTAATGTTGCAGGAGCCACGAATGAGGTGGCGACCCTGAAAGAGGCGGTCTCCGAGGCCGAAAAGAGTGCGGCCTTGGAGCGCACCGAGTGAGAGAAGTAGGAGGCGCGGGTGGCGGAGGTACGGCAAGAGCTCCAGGCTCTCGTGAAAAAACACGAGAGTTTGGAGCGTGACTCAAAGACTCGAGAGTCCGAGCTTGCCTTGGCTCTTGAGAGTGCCAAGACCGCTAAGGCCGAAGCCCATAAAGCCCTTCAGGAGATCGAGGCGATGAAGAAGATAGCGGCGGGTAAGGCATTCTTTATGCAAAGCAAAAATATAAAAGTTAATTATCTTGCTACTTACCCGAATCCGGAGCTCTCCAGGAGCGTTCGCCGATCTGCCCTGTAGTGTGTCTGATGCCGCCGCATACTACCGAGCCAAAGAGGGGAGCTCGACGGAAAAAGTGTTCTAGTCTCAGTATGCTGAGGCCGAACATCCGGTGCCCCTGAGCGACCAACTGAAGCAGCTGGTTGAGCTCCACAAGGTGGCCGAACAGGCCATGAAGGGCCTCATAGCTCGGCTATGGCCTAGAGAAGCCATGCCTGGGAGCTACTTCGGTCTGGTGCGGCGGCTGGTGGACGCGTGTCCGTGGATTGAGGTCGTCAAGCGCTCCGCTTGTATTGAAGGTGCCCGTCGGGCCCTTGCCCGTGCTAAGGTGCACTGGGGCAAGCTAGACGCGGAGAAGCTGTTGACGGACGCGCCACCGCCGGGCAAGGAGTATCGTACGCCCGAGATGTATTACAATGGCGTTCTGAAGGGTGCCCGCCGCATAGCGGATGAGTGCTCCAAAGATGTAATTTTTGAGTGAACTCGCATTTTTTATCCTGTACGCTGAAGCTTTTTTCATATGCGTTAAGCAACGCTTGTTAATTTAAAATATTACCTTCTGTGCGTCTGTTTATCAAATCTGAGAGATGCAAGTCGTCGGCTTCGACCCCCATGCCACGAGTGCTGGGGTGTTCGGGATAAACCTGAGCGCTCTTGTTCCCATTCTTGGGTCCATCTGGGGAGGCGTTCAGCACAGCGAACCAGGCCGTCGGACTTATAATACTTTATCACTCTCACTTAGCCATAGAATTCTATAATTTTAAATTTCGGCGAAGCCCCTAGTATTCGGAAGACCGAGTTCGGGGCGCTATCCACGCCTAGGCCGGATAAGTCCGGTTCCTCGCTTGAAGCGGCATAAGTCTTTAAGGACTCGTAAAAACCTCGCGAACAGCAACCGGTCTCTCGCACTATCATGACAGTCAGTTTTAGCTTTCTCTGCTGAGGTGTTAACCCAGCTCAACTGGGGCACAATCGCAGTAGTTCTCCCAGCGCTACCTTAGCCAACAACGCGGAACGTAAGGTACCAAAACATGGGAGCCGGGCAAACCCAACTATTGACCAAAGACATGATTCGGAGCCGATGCATATAGTGCTATAAGTTCGGGGTGCCGCACTTGTTAGAGTGTTCGGTCTTCTCACACCGCATTATGGGGTGTTGTAAGCCCCTGGTGTATTATCCGTGCCAAAGTGTACGGTTGCATAGTGTCATGACTGAACATGTTTGCATATAAAAATGGATAAGTACAATTATAGGTAAGAGCTATGTATTGTTTATTAAAAAGGGGCTGCTGCGAAAGCAGAACGGTACAAAAAGTGCGGTAAGCAAGAGATGGGAGCATTTGACATATTCCCCTTCAGGGGCAAGCTGCAGGATTGTAAGAGAAACATGTATTAAACTCGTTATAGAGACCACCTTGACTTTTGACGTAGCTTGCTTCCTCCCTGGCTATTGCATCGTTTGTTCGGCGATAGTATTGCCGGACAGGCCTTCCGAATAGTTGGGTCCTGAAAGTGTGTAAAAAAGGAAAACAGAGAAATAGGGAGCCCCCTAGTGCGGTTAAGCCGCATTCTGGGCGTGCCGTTGTTGTGCCCCTCCCCTTATGCCCATGGTATCTCTAAGGCGTAATTATGTACGTGTGGTACCAGCATAGCCGTTTGGCGGGGGCTGGGGTCGGGGCTGCACTGCTATGCTTGCTCGGAGCGTGCCAGCTGGATTTGTTGTAGGTTACTTCGGGCTCGCTTGACGTTGTCCGGACGTTTGGCGCCTGGATTGGAGAACTGCCTTGAGAGGCTACTCTGTACTTCCGCCGCCAGGGCTGCCGTGTGCTCCTCCGTTCAGAGAGAGCGTTCTGTGTTTCCATTTACCGTGATGACTCTGCGAGGTTCTGGCATCTTGAGCTTGAGATATGCATAGTGCGGCACCGCATTGAACTTCACAAATGCGGTTCGTCCCAGCAGGGCGTGATAGCCGCTGCGGAATGGGACTATATCGAAGATTAACTCCTCGCTCCGGAAGTTATCCGGGGATCCGAAGACCACTTCAAGTGTAACCGAGCCTGTACAGCTGGCCTCTACACCTGGTATGACACCTTTGAAGGTTGTCTTTGTGGGTTTAATCCTTAAAGGATCGATGCTCATTTTTCGCACTGTGTCCTGGTAAAGCAGGTTCAGGCTACTGCCGCCGTCCATTAGGACTCTGGTAAGATGAAATCCGTCAATAATTGGGTCTAGGACCAATGCGGCGAATCCGCCGTGACGGATGCTAGTGGGGTGGTCCCTTCGATCAATAGTGATCAGGCAGGAGGACCACGGGTTGAACTTTGAGGCGACTGGCTCCAACGCATAGACGTCCTTGAGAGCATGCTTCCGCTCCCTTTTGGGGATGTGGGTTGCGTATATCATGTTCACCATCCGCACTTGCAGGGGGAATCCCTTCTGTCCTCTGTTGTTCGGCAGCCGGGGCTCCTCCTCGTCATTGCTACACAACCCCTTGTCTCTGGTTTTGGCACTTAACTTACCTGCCTGCTTGAACACCCAACAATCCCTGTTGGTGTGGTTGGCTGGTTGTTCGGGGGTGCCATGTATCTGGCACGAGCGGTCGAGTATCCGGTCTAAGTTGGATGGGCCCTGAGGGTTTCGTTTGAATGGCTTCTTCCGCTGACCCGGTTTAGAGCCTCTGAATCCGGCATTGACTGCCGTATCTTCAGTATTGTCACCGTTAATGTGGCGCTTATTCTTGTTGCGGCGTGACCTGCCGTTGTTATCCTTGTTATCCGAATTGCCGGGGCTCTTGCTTATGTTATTGCTACGAGCCAGCCAGTTGTCTTCTCCCGCGCAGAAGCGGGTCATGAGTGTCGTGAGGGCTGCCATAGACTTCGGCTTTTCCTGTCCTAGGTGCTGGGCCAGCCATTCATCTCAGATGTTGTGCCTGAAGGCTGCGAGGGCCTCGGCGTCCGGATAGTCGACTATTTGGTTTTTCTTTGTCAGGAACCGTGTCCAGAATTGTCTGGCCGATTCCTCTGGTTGCTGGATTATGTGGCTTAGGTCATCGGCGTCTAGTGGTCGCACATACGTGCCCTGGAAGTTGTCAAGGAATGCGGATTCCAGGTCCTCCCAACAACTTATTGACTCTGCTGGCAGGCTATTAAGCCAATGTCGAGCTGGTCCTTTAAGCTTGAGCGGGAGGTATTTGATGGCGTGTAGATCATCGCCACGGGCCATGTGGATGTGAAGGAGATAATCCTCGATCCATACCGCAGGATCTGTTGTGCCATCGTATGATTCGATGTTTACAGGTTTGAATCCCTCTGGGATTTGATGATCCATTACTTCGTCTGTGAAGCATAGTGGGTGTGCGGCACCCCTGTATTGAGCTATATCGCGACGCAGCTCAGACGAGCTTGGTCTGTTGTATTCGGCCGGGCCATACTTATTATGTCCGACGTGACGGCTAGCGTCACGTGACGCGGGGCGCCCATGCGATCCGTAGATTGATCTTGTTTGCCTTGCCTTATTCTCCAAGATGTCTTGCAGGTCTATTGCGTCTCCCTGTACTCTGGTATTTTTTGAGCGGTGTCGAGGTGCGGTTTGGGTCGAGGGCCGGAAGGCCTCTCTATCGCGGCCACGGGGTGGCCGATCGGGCGCATCATACGCTGGTGATGTTGGTTTAGTTGCTTCCTCCTCAAGTTGGGGAAGCAGCCTGCGCTTCGGGTAGCTCTTGGATGGGCGTTCTAGTTTATACTCTTCGGCCGCCAGGACTTCGGTCCATCTGTCGGCTAGCAAGTCTTGGTCAGCTCTAAGCTGCTGCTGTTTCTTCTTGAGGCTGCTTGCCATGGCTACGAGTCTGCGTTTGAAATGCTCTTGCTTGACGGGATCCTCTGGCACGACAAATTCATCGTCGTCGAGGCTTGCCTCGTCTTCGGAGGGAGGCATGTAATTGTCGTCCTCATCCTCTTTGTCGGCCGCTCTCTCACGAGGGCTGGCTCCTTCGTTCTCCTGCACTGAATCCTGCTGGAGAGGGTTGTCTTCGGCACTGTCCGGTGTATTGTTATCTCCGGTGCTGGAATCGCCGTTTTTGCTTTGGCGGGACTTAGAGCGGCGCCGCTGACGTCGGCGCTTGGGTTGCTTCTTGGAGGGGTCATCCTCCGTTTTCTCCTCGCCATCCCCCGCTTTAGGGGTGTCCACCATGTATATGTCATATGACGAGGTGGCTTTCCAGTTCCCTATAGGCGCTGGTTCTTGTTCGTCTCCTTCATCGGCGTCCATGCCGTCGATGTCTCTGGAGTCGAAGTCGAGCATGTCGGTTAAATCGTCGACAGTGGCTACAAAGTGGGTGGTGGGTGGGCTACAAATTTCTTCGTCGTCCGCGTCCCAACCGTGTTGGCCGTAGTCCGGCCAGGGCTCTCCTGACAAAGAGAGAGACTTTAACGAATTCAGGATGTTGCCGAAAGGTGAGTGCTGAAAGACATCCGCGGCGGTGAACTCCATGACCGGAGCCCAATCGGGCTTAACCGGGAGAGGTGCGGGATTTACGGAGTCCGGATCGGAGTCCGGCACCTCGGAGTCACGGGCCTTGCGAGGGACTAGGCCGGTATCCGGCTCTATCGCCGTAGAGATTGCAGCTTCCGGGGTGGCGTCTAACCGTCCGTCCCCGACTGGCGTAGTGGGCTCCGAGCTAATGGTCGGAGCGGACACCTGAGCGGCGCTCTGGGCGTTGTCCGACGATAGAGCTAAATCGTGCCCATCATGACAGTGCAGCGTGCCCGGTTGTGGCTCGGATCCATCGAAGATCAAGTCCCTGCGGATGTCGGCCATGTAGTTCAAGCTTCCAAACCTGACCTGATGGCCAGGGGCGTAGCTCTCGATCTGCTCCAGATGGCCGAACGAGTCAGCCCGCAGTGTGAAGCCGCCGAATACGAAGATCTGTCCGGGAAGAAAAGTCTCATCCCGGACCGCATCGTGATTGACGAGCGAAGAAGCCATCGGGCCTAAAAGGCGATGACACACAGGAACTCTCAATGAAAGCACCAATGTTGGTGTCAAAACCGGCGGATCTCGGGTAGGGGGTCCCGAACTGTGCGTCTAGGCGGATGGTAACATGAGACAAGGGACACGATGTTTTTACCCAGGTTCGGGCCCTCTCGATGGAGGTAAAACCCTACTCCTGCTTGATTAATATTGGTGATATGGGTAGTAAAAGAGTAGATCTACCACGAGATCGGAGTGGCTAAACCCTAGAATCTAGCCTATGGTATGATTGTTGTTCTTCCTACGGACTAAGACTCTCCGGTTTATATAGGCACCGAAGAGGGCTAGGGTTACACAGAGTCGGTTACAATGGGGGGAGATCTTCATATCATATCGCCAAGCTTGCCTTCCACGCCAAGGAAAGTCCCATCCGGACACAGGACAGAGTCTTCAATCTTGTATCTTCATAGTCCGGGAGTCCGGCCAAAGGTCATAGTCCGGCCATCCGGACACCCCCTACTCCAGAACTCCCTCAAAGACAATCAAAGAAACACCCCATGCTTCAAATTTGTCACACAACGGTTACCATACGTGCATGCTACGGGACTTGCAAACCTCAACAGAAGTGTCTCTACAATCCACAACCACCCACTAGCATGACTCTAATATCACCATCTTTATATCGCAAAACTATTGCAAGGAATCAAACATATCATATTCAGCGATCTACAAGTTTATGTAGGATTTTATGACTAACCATGTGAATGACCAATTCCTGTCATTTCTCTAAATAGATATAAGTGAAGCAAGAGAGTTTAATTCTTTCTACAAAAGATATGCCCACGCTCTAACAAATATAGTGAAGCAAAAGAGCATTCTACAAATGGCGGTTGTCTATATAAAGAGAAACATGCAATCCAAACTTCAAATGATATAAGTGAAGCACATGAAGCATTCTATAAATCAACCAAGGACTATCTCATACCAGCATGGTGCATAAAATAAAAATGAAAACTAAATGCAAACGACGCTCCAAGACTTGCACATAATGCATAAACGAAACGAATCCGAAAACATACCGATACTTGTTGAAGAAAGAGGGGATGCCTTCCGGGGCATCCCCAAGCTTAGATGCTTGAGTCTCCTTGAATATTTACTTGGGGTGCCTCGGGCATCCCCAAGCTTGAGCTCTTGCCTCTCTTCCTTTTCCTCATATCGAGACATCCTCGATTAGACACTTCATCCACACAAAACTTCAACAGAAAACTCGGTAAGATCCGTTAGTATAATAAAGCAAATCACCACTCTAAGTACTATTGCAAACCAATTCATATTTTATTTTTGCATTGTGTCTACTGTAATATAGATTTTCCATGGCTTAATCCACTGATATAAATTGATAGTTTCATCTAAACAAGCAAACTATGCATCAAAAACAGAATCTGTCAAAAACAGAATAGTCTGTAGCAATCTGAACATTAACCATACTCCTGGTACCCCAAAAATTCTACCACAATTATGAAAAATAAACAAGGTGTATAGAAAGACAGTGCAACAGGAATCAGAACCAATTGACTTTCCAGCTAAAAATGTAAAATTGCGCACTACAGCCAACGTTTCTGTCCTGCACCGTACAAACCAGCAAGCATTGTAAACATCCTAAAGGAAAACCTTGGAACATTATTTTTATAATACAATGGAATTATACAAGGGGATAATTATTTTTTGATGAAAAGTTTCTGTAATCAAGATTCACAAAGTTTCCGTGAGCATGAACAAAGTTCAAGGCTAGCTCCCACTTCAACAATGCTTGTCTTTCTCACTTTCACTTTCCTTTTTGAAAAGTTTTTAGGTTCTCCTCTTTATTTTTTTTGTTTTTAAACTATATGAAAGCACTCAACAGAAATAAATGACTCTCTAAAACTTCCGGGTTGTCTCCCTGGCAGCGCTTTCTTTAAAGCCATTAAGCTAGGCATTTAGTGCTCAAGTAATGAATCCACCCGGATCCCAAGGTATATCAAAGCCAATTTTAATTAACAATGATTTGTAATTTAGTAGTGAGCACAAAGTAACATATATCATGCAACAACGAAGTCTAACTCTCTTCCTATGCATCGGCATGTCATAAAAGAACAATTCATGCACACAAAGTAAAGGCCAATGCATAGTATAAACAGTTTCTTGCAATTCTATCGTATTGGAAACATAGAGAGGTGGAGATAAAGTTCCTATCTCATAATAATTGCAAGTAGGAGCAGCAAGCACATGCATATTACATTCATCAAAATCATCATGTGCAATGGTAAAAGGCAACCCATCAATATAATACTTAATAAGCACAAACTTCTCCGATATAGTGTAGTAGGGAGAATTCAGAAAGATAATAGGACTATCATGCGTGGGTGCAATAGAAACAATTTCATGTTTAACATGAGGAACTATAGCAAGTTCATCCCCATAAGCATAATTCATACTGGCATCTTGGCCACAAGCATAGCAAGCATCATCAAAAGGGGATATATCAAGAGAATTAACGGGATCATAGCAATCATCATAGCAATCATCCTTCGGTAAGAACGAAGGGGAATTAAACAATGTATGAGTTGAAGAGTTACTCTCATTAGAAGGTGGGCACGGGTAGCTAATCCACTCTTCCTCCTTTTGTTCTTTGCTCTCCTCATCATCTTTTTCATCCAATAAGGTCATAGTTTCATCAATTTCTTCTTCCATAGCTTCCTGCAAAACATTAGTCTCTTCTTGGACAACGGAGAATTTCTCAATATATGGTTTAACATAGGCATTAGAAGCATAATTATCATAAAAATATTCAAGTATGGCAAAACTTTCAGATTTGTAAAGAGTAGCAACATACTTTTCAATCAAAGAAGCAATTTCAAAAGCACCCTTAAAAGCAACAAATTCTTCAATTTGTTGAACATCATAGTAATTATAAACACCCTTAGCATATGAAGATACGATACCATTATCAAACTCACATTAGTAGGGAAGGTGTTTCTTAGGGTTTTCAGAACAACAAGTAATATCATATAATTCACATAAAGTCCAAGCATAGCATTGCAAACATTGAATTTGATCCCATAATAGTTTCCCTTTTTCCGATATACAGTGTCGCACATAACAAGCATGCTCATCTAAAGATTTTCCCTCAACTAAGCTAGTTGGGGTTTCAGCACGAGCACAAAGGGATCAAAGATGATCCAAGTAAAAAGCTTCAATAGTGTGATAGATTTTGAGTGGTTCTTCAACCATTGGTGTAGTAGGTACAACTATTTTTTTTTAGTATTTTGCGTTTCCTACCCATAAGTAAAGATAGAAAACAACTAAGAACAACAAATAAAAATTACTTACTGATAACGCAAACAAGCACACACGAGAATATTCACCCCACGCTTTGACTCCCTGGCAACGGCGCCAGAAAAAGGTCTTGATAACCCACAAGTGTAGGGGATCGCAACAATTTTTGATAAGAGTGTCGAACCCAACGAGTAGCTAAAGGTAGAACAAATATTCCCTCAAGTTCTATCGAACACCGATACAACTCTACGCATGCTTGACGTTCGCTTTACCTAGAACAAGTATGAAACTAGAAGTACTTTGTAGGTGTGAAAGGAAAGGTTTGCAAGATAATAAAGAGCACGTAAATAAAAGCTAGGGGCTGTTTAAATAAAGATGCAAGAAAGTAAATATAGCGAGTGTGGAAAAGTGGTGGTAGGAGTTGTGGAATTGTCCCTAAGCAATTGACTATGTTACTAGATCGATAATCACCATTGCAATTCTATTTGAGGGAGAGGCATAAGCTAACATACTTTCTCTACTTGGATCATATGCACTTATGATTGGAACTCTAGCAAGCATACACAACTACTAAAGATTCATTAAGGTAAAACCCAACCATAGCATTAAAGTATCAAGTCCTCTTTATCCCATACGCAACAACCTACTTACTCGGGTTTGTGTTTCCGTCACTCATGCAACCCACTATAAGAAAATCATGAACGCATTGCAACACCCCACAACGATAATCCCTCACGCTTGCGCGACACGGAGGGCACCATAGGACAGCACCAATAATAAAACATGCAACTCAAACCAATCATAGCATATCATCAATCACCGATAGGACAACGGAAATCTACTCAGACATCATAGGATGGCAACACATCATTGGATAATAATATGAAGCATAAGGCACCATGTTCAAGTAGAGGGTACATCGGGTTGTGGGAGAGTGGACTGCTGGATATAGAAGGGGGAAGGTGATGGAGATGTTGGTGAAGATGACGACGGTGTTGGTGAAGATCGCGGTGATGATGATGGCCCCCGGCAGCGCTCCGGCGCCACCGGAAGCAAGGGGGAGAGATGGCCCCTTCTTCTTCTTCTTCTTCCTTGACCTCCTCCCTAGATGGGAGAAGGGTTTCCCCTCTGGTCCTTGGCTCCCATGGCTTGGGAGGGGCGAGAGCCCCTCCGAGATTGGATCTATCTCTCTGTTTCTGCGTTGTCAGATTCTACCCCTTCACCGTTTCTTTAATATCTGGAGATCCGTAACTCCGATTGGGGTGAATCTTTCGCCCAGATTTTTCTCATAAAATTAGCTTTCTTGCGGCAAAAGAAGGGCATCAACCGCCTTACGGGAGGCCCACGAGAGGCCAGGGAGCGCCCCCTATCTCGTGGCCACCTCGGACACCGTTTCGTGTTGATTCTTCCTCCGGAAAATCCCAAATATTCCAAAATAATTCTTCGTCCGTTTTTATCCCATTTGGATTCCGTTTGATATTGGTTTTCTGCGAAACATAAAACATGCAACAGACAGGAACTGGCACTGGGCACTGGATCAATATGTTAGTCCCAAAAATAGTATAAAAAGTTGCCAAAAGTATATGAAAGTTGAATAATATTGGCATGGAACAATCAAAAATTATATATACGACGGAGACGTATCACATGATATTAGTTTCGGCCTGTTAAAGGCCCATTTAACATTTCGGCCCTATATATATTTCGGCCTGTTAAAAGCCCGTCATATAGTTGGGCCTAACTACGGCCCCATTTGCATCCGGCCTGCTCACAGCCGATAATCTGATTGGGCCAAACAAGGACTGAGACAATTTTGGCCTGTTATAAGCCCGTAACTTGATTGGCACAATCATGGGCCGGGATCTATTTGGGCCTGCTACCGACCCGTGAGCTGTTCGGCATGTTTTAGGCCCAACATACTTTTCAGCATCCTAAAAGCCCATTGAGTTTTCTTGGAAAAATAGGCCCGACGGTTTACTCGGTCTATTAAAGGCCCGAATCTACTAGTGGGCCAGCTTACATTTAGGCCTGTTAACGAACCAAGATGACAGGGCCCATTATGCGGATCATACTGTTGGGAAAAGTAGCATAAATTCAAAATTTTCCTACAAGTCACCAAGATCTATCTATGGAGAGACTTGCAACGAGAGAGAAGGAGAGTGCATCTACATACCCTTGTAGATCGCTAAGCGGAAGCGTTCAAGCGAACGGGGTTGAAGGAGTCGTACTCGTCGTGATCCAAATCACCGGAGATCCTAGTGCCGAACGGACGGCACCTCCGCGTTCAACACACGTACAACCCGGTAACGTCTCCCATGCCTTGATCCAGCAAGGAGAGAGGGAGAGGTTGAGGAATACTCCGTCCAGCAGCAGCACAACGGCGTGGTGGTGATGGAGGAGCGTGGTATTCCAGCAGGGCTTCGCCAAGCACCGCGAGAGATGAGGAGTAAGAGAGGTAGGGCTGCGCCAGGGAGAGGTCGAAACTCTTGTCTATGGCAGCCCCAAAACCTCAAGTATACATAGGGGAGAGGGAGGGGGCTGCGCCCCCTCTAGGGTTCCCACCCCAAGGGGTGCGGCAGCCCCTAGATCCTATCTAGGGTGCGGCCAAGGGGGGGGGGAGAGGGGGAAACTTGCCCCCTAAGTAAGGTGGGTGCGCCCCCTTCCCCAAACCCTAGGCGCCTTGGGCCCTTGTAGGGGGGGGGGAGGGGCGCACCAGCCCACCTGAGGCTGGTCCCCTCCCACACTTGGCCCATGCAGCCCTCTGGGGCCGGTGGCCCCACTTGGTGGACCCCCGGGACCCTCCCGGTGGTCCCGATACGTTACCGATAACACCCGAAACTTTTCCGGTGACCAAAACAGGACTTCTCATATATAGATCTTTACCTCCGGACCATTCCGGAACTCCTCGTGACGTCCGGGATCTCATCCGGGACTCCGAACAACATTCGGTAACCACATACAAACTTCCTTTATAACCCTAGCGTCATCGAACCTTAAGTGTGTAGACCCTACGGGTTCGGGAACCATGCAGACATGACCGAGACGTTCTCCGGTCAATAACCAACAGCGGGATCTAGATACCCATGTTGGCTCCCACATGTTCCACGATGATCTCATCGGATGAACCACGATGTCGAGGATTTAATCAGTCCCGTATACAATTCCCTTTGTCTAGCGGTATTGTACTTGCCCAAGATTCGATCGTCGGTATCCCGATACCTTGTTCAATCTCGTTACCGGTAAGTCTCTTTACTCATTCCGTAACACATCATCCCGTGATCAACCCATTGGTCACATTGTGCACATTATGATGATGTCCTACTGAGTGAGCCCAGTGATACTTCTCCGTTACATGGAGTGACAAATCCCAGTCTCGATTCGTGCCAACCCAACAGACACTTTCGGAGATACCCGTAGTGCACCTTTATAGCCACCCAGTTACGTTGTGACGTTTGGTACACCCAAAGCATTCCTACGGTATCCGGGAGTTGCACAATCTCATGGTCTAAGGAAATGATACTTGACATTAGAAAAAGCTTTAGCATACGAACTACACGATCTTTGTGCTAGGCTTAGGATTGGGTCTTGTCCATCACATCATTCTCCTAATGATGTGGTCCCGTTATCAACGACATCCAATGTCCATGGTCAGGAAACCGTAACCATCTATTGATCAACGAGCTAGTAACTAGAGGCTTACTAGGGACATGGTGTTGTCTATGTATCCACACATGTATCTGAGTTTTCCTATCAATACAATTCTAGCATGGATAATAAACGATGATCATGAAAAGGAATATAATAATAACCAATTTATTATTGCCTCTAGGGCATATTTCCAACAGTCTCCCACTTGCACTAGAGTCCAATAATCTAGTTCACATCACCATGTGATTAACACTCACAGGTCACATCACCATGTGACCAACATCCAAAGAGTTTACTAGAGTCAACAATCTAGTTCACATCACTATGTGATCAACACTCAATGAGTTCTGGTTTGATCATGTTATGCTTGTGAGAGAGGTTATTAGTCAACGGGTCTGAACCTTTCTGATCCGTGTGTGCTTTACGAATATCTATGTCATCTTGTGGATGCTACCACGCGCTACTTGGAGCCATTTCAAATAGCTGCTCTACTATACGAATCCGGTTTACTTCTCAGAGTCATTCAGATAGGTGTTAAAGCTTGCATCGATGTAACCCTTTACGCCGAACTCTTTATCACCTCCATAATCGAGAAACATGTCCTTATTTACTCCAAGGACAATTTTTTGACCGCTGTCCAATGATCCATTCCTGGATCACTCTTGTACCCCCTTGCCAGACTCATGGCAAGGCACACTTCCGGTGCGGTACACAGCATAGCATACTATAGAGCTTACGTCTGAAGCATAGGGGACGACCTTCATCCTTTCTCTCTCTCTCCTGTCGTGGTCGAGCTTTAAGTCTTAACTTCATACCTTACAACTCAGGCAAGAACTCCTTCTTTGACTGATCCATCTTGAACACCTTCAAGATCATGTCAAGGTATGTGCTCATTTGAAAGTACTGTTAGCGGTTTGATCTATCCTTATAGATCTTGATGCTCAATGTTCAAGTAGCTTAATCCAGGTTTTCCATTGGAAAACACTTTTCAAATAACCCTATATGCTTTCCAGAAATTCTACATCATTTTTGATCAACAATATGTCAATAACATATACTCATCAGAAATGCTATAGTGCTCCCACTCACTTTTTTGGAAATACAAGTTTCTCATAAACTTTGTATAAACCCAAAATCTTTGATCATCTCATCAAAGCGTACATTCCAACTCCGAGATGCTTACTCCAGTCCTTAGAACGATTGCTGGAGCTTTGCATACTTGTTAGCATCTTTCAGGATTTGACAAAACCTTCTGGTTGTATCACATACAACCTTTCCTCAAGAACGTTGATGAAACAATGTTTTGACATCCTATCTGCAAGATTTCATAAATCATGCAGTAATTGCTAATATAATTCCAACAGACTCTTAGCATCGCTACGAGTGAGAAAGTCTCATCATAGTCAACTCCTTGAACTTGTCGGAAAACATCTTAACGACAAGTCGAGCTTTCTTAATGGTGATACTTACCATCATTGTCCGTCTTCCTTTTATAATCCATCTGTACCCAATAGCCTACGACCATCAAGTAGTTCTTCCAAAGTATATACTTTGTTTTCATACATGGATCCTCTCTCGGATTTTATGGCCTCGAGCCATTTGTCAGAATCCGGGCCCACCATCGCTTCTCCATAGCTCGTAGGTTCATTGTTGTCTAGCAACATGACCTCCAAGATAGGATTACCGTACCACTCCGAAGCAGTACGCGTCCTTGTCATCCTACGAGGTTCGGTAGTGACTTGATCCGAAGTTTCATGATCACTATCATAAGCTTCTACTTCAATTGGTGTAGGTGCCACAGGAACAACTTCCTGTGCCTTGCTACACACTAGTTGAAGTGATGGTTCAATAACCTCATCAAGTCTCCACCATCCTCCCACTCAATTCTTTCGAGAGAAACTTTTCCTCGAGAAAGGACCCGATTCTAGAAACGATCCATATTGCTTTCGGATCTGAATTAGGAGGTATACCCAACTGTTTTGGGTTTCCTATGAAGATGCATTTTATCCGCTTTGGGTTCGAGCTTATCAACCTGAAACTTTTTCATATAAGCGTCGCAGCCCCAAACTTTTAAGAAATGACAACTTAGGTTTCTCTAAACCATAGTTCATGCGGTGTCATCTCAACAGAATTATGTGGTGCCCTACTAAAGTGAATGTGGTTGTCTCTAATGCCTAACCCATGAACGATAGTGGTAATTCGATAAGAGACATCATGGTACGCACCATATCCAATAGGGTGCAACTATGATGTTCGGACACACCATCACACTATGGTGTTCCAGGCGGTATTAATTGTGAAACAATTTCCACAATGTCTTAATTGCGTGCCAAAGCTCGTAACTTGGATACTCATCTCTATGATCATATCATAGACATTTTATCCTCTTGTCACGATGATCTTCAACTTCACTTTGAAATTACTTGAACCATTCAATAATGCAGACTTGTGTTTCATCAAGTAAATATACTCAACATCTACTCAAATCATCTGTGAAGTAAGAACATAACGATATTCACTGCATGACTCAACACTCATTGGACTGCACACATCAAAATGTGTTACTTCCAACAAGTTGCTATCTTGTTCCATCTTACTGAAAACGAGGTTTTTCAGTCATCTTGCCCATGTGGTATGATTTGCATATCTTAAGTGATTCAAAATCAAGTGAGTCCAAACGATCCATCTCCATGGAGTTTCTTCATGCGTATACACCAATAGACATGGTTCGCATGTCTCAAACTTTTCAAAAAACGAGTGAGTCCAAAGATCCATCAACATGGAGCTTCTTCATGCGTTTTATATCAATATGACTTATATGGCAGTGCCACAAGTAAGTGGTACTATCATTACTATATTATATCTTTTTGGCATGAAAATGTGTATCACTATGATCAAGATTCAATAAACCATTCCTTTAGGTGCAAGACCGTTGAAGGTATTATTCAAATAAAATAGAGTAACCATTATTCTCCTTAAATGAATAACCGTATTGCGATAGACATAATCCAATCATGTCTATGCTCAACACAAAAACCAAATGACAATTATTCAGGTTTAATACTAATCTTGATGGTAGAGGGAGCGTGCGATGTTTGATCACATCAACCTTGGAAACACTTCCAACAAACATCGTTATCTCACCTTTAGCTAGTCTCCGTTTATTCCATAGCTTTCATTTCGAGTTACTAACACTTAGCAACCGAACCGGTATCTAATACCCTGGTGCTACTAGGAGTACTAGTAAATTACACATTAACATAATGTATATCCAATATACTTCTATCGACCTTGCCTGCCTTCTTATCTACCAAGTATCTAGGGTGGTTCTGCTTTAGTGTCCGTTCCTCTCATTACAGAAGCACTTAGTCTCGGGTTTGGGTTCAACCTTGGGTTTTCACTAGAGCAGCAACTGTTTTGCCGTTTCATGAAGTATCCCTTCTTGCCCTTGCCCTTCTTGAAACTAGTGGTTTTACTAACCATCAAAAATTGATGCTCCTACTTGATTTCTACTTTCGCAGTGTCGAACATCGCGAATAGCTCAAGGATCATCATATCTATCCCTGTTAGGTTATAGTTCATCATGAAGCTCTAGTAGCTTGGTGGCAATGTCTTTGGAGAAACGTCACTATCTCATCTGGAAGATTAACTCCCACTCGATTCAAGTGATTGTTGTACCCAGACAATCTGAGTACAAGCTCAACGATTGAGATCCTCTCCCTTAGTTTGTAGGCTAGAAAACTCGTCGGAGGTCTCATACCTCTTGATGTGGGCATGAGCCTGAAATCCCAATTTCAGCTCTTGGAACATCTCATATGTTTTGCGACATTTCAAAAAATGTCTTCGGTGCCTCTTCTAAACCATTTAACATTACCGAACTATCATGTAGTCATCAAAACGTGTATGTCAGATGTTCGCAACATCCACAGACCACGTTCGAGGTCCAGCACACCGAGCGATGCATTAAGGACATAAGCCTTCTACTGTCCGCATAATTGCTACTGTCAACTTTCAACTATATTTTCTCTAGGAACATATCTAAAACAATAGAACTAAAGCGCGAGCTATGACATAATTTGCAAAGGGCTTTTGACTATGTTCAGGATAATTAAGTTCATCTAATGAACTCTCACTCAGATAGACATCCCTCTAGTCATCTAAGTGATTACATCATCCGAGTCAACTAGGCCGTATCCGATCATCATGTGAGATAGACTAGTCATCATCAGTGAACATCTTCATGTTGATCGTATCTACTATACGACTCATGCTCGACCTTTCGGTCTCTTGTGTTCCGAGGCCATGTCTGTACATGCTAGGCTCGTCAAGTCAACCTAAGTGTTTCGCATGTGTAAATCTGGCTTACACCCGTTGTATGTGAACGTTAGAATCTATCACACCCGATCATCATGTGGTGCTTTGAAACGACGACCTTTCGCAACGGTGCACAGTTAGGGGGAACACTTTCTTGAAATTTTAATGAGGGATCATCTTATTTACTACCGTCATTCTAAGCAAATAAGATGCATAAACATGATAAACATCACATGCAATCAAAAATGACATGATATGGCCAATATCATTTTGCTCCTTTTGATCTCCATCTTCGGGGCTCCACGATCATCATCGTCACCGGCATGACACCATGATCTCCATCATCGTGTCTTCATGAAGTTGTCTCACCAACTATTACTTCTACTACTATGGCTACCGGTTAGCAATAAAGTAAAGTAATTACATGGCGTTGTTCAATGACACGCAGGTCATACAATAAATTAAGACAACTCCTATGGCTCCTGCCGGTTGTCATACTCATCGACATGCAAGTCGTGATTCCTATTACAAGAACATGATCAATCTCATACATCACATATCATTCATCACATTCTTTTTGGCCATATCACATCACATAGCATACCCTGCAAAAACAAGTTAGACGTCCTCTAATTGTTGTTTGCATGTTTTTACGTGGCTGCTATGGGTTTCTAGCAAGAACGTTTCTTACCTACGCAAAAGCCACAACGTGATATGCCAATTGCTATTTACCCTTCATAAGGACCCTTTTCATCGAATCCGATCCGACTAAAGTGGGAGAGACTGGCACCCGCTAGCCACCTTATGCAACAAGTGCATGTCAGTTGATGGAACCTGTCTCACGTAAGAGTACGTGTAAGGTCGGTCCGGGACGCTTCATCCCACGATGCCGCCGAATCAAGATTGGACTAGTAACGGTATGAAAATTGAACAAATCATCGCCCACAACTATTTTGTGTTCTACTCGTGCATAGAATCTACGCAATAGACCTAGCTCACGATGCCACTGTTGGGGAAAGTAGCAGAAATTCAAAATATTCCTACGAGTCACCAAGATCTATCTATGGAGAGACTAGCAACGAGAGAGAAGGAGAGTGCATCTACATACCCTTGTAGATCGCTAAGCGGAAGCGTTCAAGAGAACGGGGTTGAAGGATTCGTACTCGCCGTGATCCAAATCACCAGAGATCCTAGTGCCGAACGGATGACACCTCCGCGTTCAACACACGTACAGCCCGGTGACGTCTCCATGCCTTGATCCAGCAAGGAGAGAGGGAGAGGTTGAGGAATACTCCGTCTAGCAGCAGCACAACGGCGTGGTGGTGATGGAGGAGCGTGGTATTCCAGCAGGGCTTCACCAAGCACCACGAGAGATGAGGAGAAAGAGAGGTAGGGCTGCGCTAGGGAGAGGTCGAAACTCTTGTCTATGGCAGCCCCAAAACCTCAAGTATATATAGGGGAGAGGGAGGGGGCTGCGCCCCCTCTAGGGTTCCCACCCCAAGGGGTGCGGCAGCCCCTAGATCCCATCTAGGGTGCGGCCAAGGGGGGGGGGGAGAGGGGGAAACTTGCCCCCCAAGTAAGGTGGGTGCGCCCCCTTCCCCAAACCCTAGGCGCCTTGGGCCCTTGTGGGGGGGGGGGGGGGCGCACCAGCCCACCTGGGGATGGTCCCCTCCCACACTTGGCCCATGCAGCCCTCTGGGGCTGGTGGCCCCACTTGGTGGACCCCCGGGACCCTCCCGGTGGTCCCGGTACGTTACCAATAACACCCGAAACTTTTCCGGTGACCAAAACAGGACTTCCCATATATAAATCTTTACCTCCGGACCATTCCGGAACTTCTCGTGATGTCCGGGATCTCATCCGGGACTCCGAACAACATTCGGTAACCACATACAAACTTCCTTTATAACCCTAGCGTCATCGAACCTTAAGTGTGTAGACCCTATGGGTTCGGGAACCATGCAGACATGACCGAGACGTTCTCCGGTCAATAACCAACAGCGGGATCTGGATACCCATGTTGGCTCCCACATGTTCCACGATGATCTCATCGGATGAACCACTATGTCGAGGATTTAATCAATCCTGTATACAATTCCCTTTGTCTAGCGGTATTGTACTTGCCCGAGATTCGACCGTCGGTATCCTGATACCTTGTTCAATCTTGTTACCGGTAAGTCTATTTACTTGTTCCGTAACACATCATCCCGTGATCAACCCCTTGGTCACATTGTGCACATTATGATGATGTCCTACCGAGTGGGCCCAGAGATACCTCTCCGTTACACTGAGTGACAAATCCCAGTCTCGATTCGTGCCAACCCAACAGACACTTTCAGAGATACCCGTAGTGCACCTTTATAGCCACCCAGTTACGTTGTGACGTTTGGTACACCCAAAGCATTCCTACGGTATCCGGGAGTTGCACAATCTCATGGTCTAATGAAATGATACTTGACATTAGAAAAAGCTTTAGCATACGAACTACACTATCTTTGTGCTAGGCTTAGGATTGGGTCTTGTCCATCACATCATTCTCCTAATGATGTGATCCCGTTATCAACGACATCCAATATCCATGGTCAGGAAACCATAACCATCTATTGATCAACGAGCTAGTCAACTAGAGGCTTACTAGGGACATGGTGTTGTCTATGTACCCACACATGTATCTGAGTTTCCTATCAATACAATTATAGCATGGATAATAAACGATTATCATGAACAAGGAAATATAATAATAATAACTAATTTATTATTGCCTCTAGGGTATATTTCCAACACATACATAGTGATTTGCATGACGGCCCGATTATGTACCGTAATGTTATGGTTTGGCCGGTTTACTGCGAAGACAGGATATATATACAGTAAAATAACAGCAGCATCGTGAATAAGAAAAAACCCTAGACTATACAATAAAGAAATTACGGCATATTACATGCACTGGGCATCAAAGTTCTCCACTATGATAATAAAGCATAAGCAGACAGCAGATTACATACACTAGGCATCAAAGATCGCCAGGAGTGCAATTAAACACGCCGACAAAATAATATACAAAATCGACAACACTTCAATAGAGTTCAAGAAAGGTTAACACTGCTCGGGAGCTGTAGCGCAATCAGCTGAGCAAGCTAATGAGACTGCGCTTGTTTGGTGACAGCCTGGTTTTTGCCCTCTTTTCCTTGCCTGATTTTCAGTTGGTTTGAATTTGAAATTCGGAGTTTTGAATCTTTTCTTATGGACTTAAACACTTGGGTACCCCTTGGCTTTCACCCAAGTGTCCCATTTCCCTCTGTAACCATCATTCCCTCTCTGGTTCACCTCAAAATAATATATGGAATATTTTTCTTAAATGAAAAATATTCATTTCCCTCTCTTAAACCCTAGCTAGCTCAATGTGCTCCAAGGCAACCCCAATCTTTCTTGCCCACAAAAATCTGAGTAAATTCACAAATAT
Source organism: Triticum aestivum (assembly GCF_018294505.1). NCBI lineage: Eukaryota > Viridiplantae > Streptophyta > Magnoliopsida > Poales > Poaceae > Triticum > Triticum aestivum. Next base: position 753,606,406 of record NC_057801.1, read on the forward strand.
TCTTTGAATCCTAGGGCACCATTCCGAGCAAAAATATTTCATCACTTTTTGGAATATTTTTGCTAAAGAAAATATTTTCTGTTCTGGACAGAAATGTTGGTTTCTACTCAACTACCATTTTACTTGCTCCATTGTGGTTGATTTTTCTTGTGCATCATCACCTTAGTAGATGATTGCTAGCTTCCAAAGCCCAGCTCCCAACTCCCAGTAGTTTGACCATAGTAAACTCTCAAAGTTACTGATCAGAAACTTGCCAGGCAGTTGAAATCTATCCTACTGCGTCTGGGTCCAAACCAAAGCATGGTAATCTTCAAAAATACCACGACCAACAAGCCAGACATGAAGTTTGGGCTTAGGTCGGCCTGAGGTCAGAGTTCACGCGGTGACCGTGTTCGTCCAGACGTGTAGGCATGCAGCTGACGCACTCTGAGTGCCGCCCGAGCCTCTGTTTCGCGTGTGCTCGCTTCCCCGCCGGCCTAACCTTGCCAAACCTCGCCTCCATCATCGTCTCGACCTTCTTAACTCCCTCCCGGCGCTCGCTGCCGGAAGAGCTCGCTGCAGCGAGCACGGGCGCGGTCCGGCCAACGTAACAATGCGGTGCGCACTGTCCCCGTCGTCACCCTAGTGCCCCTGTGCTCGTCCCCGTTCGCCCACAGTCCCCGCGTGAGCTATGTCGCCTTCTCCCCCTCTCATTGACGTCGTTCATCGCCGGGCACCGTGTCTAGGTGTCCACCGGCAGAGCCCGAACCCCCTTCCGACGCTCAGCTATAAATGGAGCCTTCCCCAGGCTCCTCGAGCACCATCCACGCCTTTCACACACTCCACAATCTCATAGATAGCCGTAGCCCGACCGGGCAGGCCGCGGGCCACTGTCCCCGAGCTCGAGCTCGCCGGCGATCCCCTCGGGTCGTCTCCGTAGCTCCAACCCCTCCAAGGCCTGGGCAACCCTTCCAGGGCCTCCACCACTCTCCTGTGGTGCTGTTCCGCCTGGTTGGAGCCCCTGGAGCAGCCTCTGTTCGCTGTTGTCTTCATGTCCGGCGACCTCCGCTCTATGCCTCCGCTAGAGAGGTTGATTCCGACGCTGTCCGACCACCCCTAGGTACTCTACGGGTACAGGAAGGTGCGCCTCCGTCTCCTCTCTCGATCCCTCCCTCTCGTTTTGGTCAAGAAGCCCTCATCGCTGGCGTGTGCTCTGACGAAGCCGCGCCGTCCTCTGTTTCCTTCCCCCTCTCCCCCTAACCTGACTAGCGGGGCCCGCTAGTGAGCCACTTAGTACGCGCGAAGCGGTACGAGTGGTGGCGCCCCGAGGCTTTACGCCTTCGACGCCACCCCCCGGTCTGTTTTTAATTAAATTCAAATTTCATATTTTCCAGAGAACTTCAAACAACCAAAACTCTTTAACCATAAGTCCAAATGAATTGATTCTTTTTTGCATTGTGTTCTTTGTAAAGAAATCTAGCAGCTCCCAAAGATGGGATATTTCCCTGCTGTCTAGATTTTCTGGTGAATTTCAGAAGGGTTCTTGATGTTTTCTTTTTGTGTTTTTAAATATTTTCGGAGGGTGAGGCTTGTCTTGAGGATCACCAGTAGGCTTGTGAACCTCATCTGCACTAAGGCAAGCCACAACAACATTTTCATGGTGCCATTACAATATTTGTGATTTTCCTACGTGAATGAATGATTTAATCCATGTATTTAAATCACTATTATGTTATTTGTATTCTGTTAGATGCTTGTTTAAGTTAATATAATTGATTTACGGAAAGTTTAAAGCTAACTAAGTTGGTAAAGAAACTAGCATTAATTTTGTTATGAAAGAGTAATATAGCTATGGATATAAATAATTATTTGGAGTTATTTTTCATGCATGAGAAAAATGATAAATTTGCTAGAAAGATTCAGTTTAAAGTAAGGTTTAATCCTAACCAGAGAAGTGTCATGAGTTGTTGATGCTTAGTGTGGATATAGTTGACTCAGTCATTTTCCGTTGATATGTGTAGCATATGTTAGTGTTGCATTTCATGGCATACTTTGACACCGGTTATTTTCATTTTAAGTTGAACCTGATAATAACTCAACTTGAATATATCGTTGACCGGGTCATGGTGCCACTGAAACGAGTTTTTCCCAGTGCAACCACATTTGACTTTATGGGAAGGCCTTTATTCGGTCCATTGTCATGCCTCTGGTCGGTGCCTCCAACAAGGGAATGTTATTGGTGTGCGGTACCCTATCTCGGTAAGCCGACATAACCTTGTGTGCCCATTGTTGAGATTTTAGTATCGTGTCCCCGTGTGGGACAGTTTATGTTTTGGCCATGACGGTGGTCATTGTGTCTTTGATTGACATGGGGCCACCCAGGACTAGCCCAGTGGGGAGTGAGTTTGAGTGGCCGGGAGAGTGTCATGGCAATGGAGGGGTTTCGTCGGAATGCCGTTGGTCCACCCAAATGGGAGTGCGAGGCCATGGGTTCTGTGGTGTGGGTACAGTGCGCTAGCTCTGCAGAGTGTATTAATCTATCGATAGCCGAGTCCACGGTTACGGACACGCTCGAAAGTAGGTCACACCATGGGTCAATGTTAAATAAATCTTGCACACTAAGTTATGAACTTTGCACCGTTGATGATGGCGGAAAGGTCATCTTGTTGTTTGAGACCAAGTGTTGGTCGTGGTTGTGATCGCCGAAAAGATCATGAGATATCTCTAGTTAAGACCTTGAGGTTGGTACGTTTGTGATCCAAGAGCGATCACCGTTGGTAAGCCAGCCCGAGAGATTTTTCTCTCAGGAGCATAATCACAACATGTTGGCTATCTTGTTGCATTATTAATAATTGGTTAATTATCATGACATTGTTTGTCATTATGTTTATGTTTATCGAGAGCTTGCAAGTACATTCAATGTACTGACCTGGCATGTCATGCTAGATTTCAGGAAAGTCTCGTTGTAAAAGACTGCTGTCCGAGTCTAGATCGTGTCCACATTGGTGTCCCTGTGCTATGGAGTTTCGCTATGATGTTGTTCCGCTGCCGCGTAGTTGTTATGATCGAGGCCCCTTTATGGTCACTAAATAATGTACATATTGTTCACCCGCACCATGTGTGCCGCTTGGCCTCGCTACCTATTGTAATATAAACTTTGATCCGCTAGCATCAATAAATCGGTCGTTTTCTGTACCAAGATGGTGTGTGTTGCCAGAAGACATGGTCTCTGGACTGGCAATGCATGGTAAACCGGTTGCTCTGAGCCGGGGTGCCACAACACTTGGTATCAGAGCCGCGCTGACTGTAGGCCATGCTAGACTACGACGTGTTAACTAGATGTTAGATACGAGTTTTAGTTGACTGCCAGTAGCATTTGTAGCTGGTTGTTGCATTGCATGCACTTGTTTTATTTTGATGCTAACCTACTAATGGTTGTGAGTGTAGATGGCTCGGATGCCGTATCCGTGCCAGTTGTAGCTGATGCCGTTCATGTCGCCGCATCTCCTTTGTAATGTGTGGCTTCGGCTGTACCCCCTCGGTGACGATCCAGTCTATCATGTGTACAGGGAGCGTCTAGCTGACTCAGTGTATGAGTATCACGCCGTGGTTACTCTACGCACCAGTTCCGATTCCAACACTTACACTCGTACCTCTCGGAGCGGTTACGCTTCTACCGCTTCTTAGGCTGTCCAGTTTGCTGCATTCGAGGTCCTTGTCGAGCTTCGTTACAATGAGGTCCGGATGCAGAACATCCCAGGTTTCTACTACTATCCTTCTCTGCATGACAATGGTCGTGTCCGTTTCCCTATCATTGATCCAGAGTCTGACAGTGTTGCTAGCCACCTTGCTCGTTATATTAGTGCTAGCTATCTTATGATCCACGAGCTGGCTCGAGAGCTGACTTGTGCCCGTATTACTTTAGCCTCTACTAGATCTGCCACTGCTCCAGCATCTATGGGATTTACTCCTTATATTCTAGCCAGTTCTAGTTCCCCTGTTTCACCGGTTACTCGCCCAAGTAGCTCGGGCGCCTCGACTGTGAATCCTCTCAGTGCTCCTGCTGAGTGGGTTTCACTTCTCACTACTCCTGTAGCCCCGATGCTTCACCCTACACCTGCCCCTGAGGGAGAACCCTAGAGGCAGCGTTGTCGTGTTACCTTTAATCCGGAGGTCTCAGTTAACCTCGTCAGTTCAGGATCCGAGTCCGCTTTAGGAGAGGACCCCGCAGCGCCAGCAGAGCTATAGAGCTTCTGAGTATTCGCAGTCGTCGGGATGGTGTACGAGTGTAGTTGTACAAGTCATGAGGTTTCGTTTCATGTATGAGAGTAGTTGAACCTGGCATGTTGTTTATCTTTCATGTATGAGTCTATGTATAATTATGTTGGAACTCTATTTTATTCGCCGTATTTTCTTCGTCATTTCGGTTTTTTTCGGGCTTTTGTTGCTGGCTTTCCCCAATTTAGTTTGAATATTTCTCATCTCGGTTGCATTGTCTTGGAAAAAATCACAATATGATGCCGCAGGGAGGCAACAATAGCAATGTTCACGAGGGTACTCCTGTTCGTCGTTCCGCATGACAGACAGGACACTTCCCGAGCCGTATGTTCCACCATCGCCTCCACCACCAAATCCGCCATCCACCCAGCAAATTCTGCGTATGTTTGAGGAAAGATGGAATAATGATCTGCTTGAAATATTAAGAAGTGTGCAAGCTATGTTTGGACAGAATGGAAATCAGAACGGTCATTACTCCAAGTTGTCAGATTTTCAAAGGACCAAGCCTCCCAGTTTCAGTCAGGTTATTGACCCCTTGGATGCAGACGATTGGTTGCGAACCATTGAGAGGAAACTTGAGATTGCTCGTGCTGAAGAAGATGATAAAGTTCCATTTGCAAGTCATTATCTTGAAGGCGCTGCTGCCATATGGTGGGAAAATATAAAAGCCATGTGGCCTGCTGATGAAGAAATCACCCGGTCAAAATTCAAGGATCAGTTCCGGAAATATCATATCCCTACTGGAATTATGAAGACTAAACAACATGAATTTCTCGTGCTTCTCCAAGGAAATCAGTCTGTGGGTGAATATTTGCAAAAATTCAATCATCTGTCATGTTACTCCCTATATGACGTGGCCACTGAAGAAAAAAAGATTGACAGATTTCTTGGTGGATTAAACCCGCAACTCCGGTGTACTCTCAGTATGTTTGATTTCCCAGATTTCCAAACTCTGGTGAACAAGGCTCTCATTGTTGAAAGGGAGCACAAGCTTGTATCGGATAATAGGCCTGCTAACAACGACCACAAGCGCAAGTTTGAGCCAAAGAAGGATGGGTAACCTGTGCAAAAGGCTCGTACCCGGCAGCAGACTCAGGTGGAATACAAGCCCAATTGGCAACAGAATGTTAACAAGACCACCACCCAAGTCAAAAATGTCGTGAGCAACCCAGTGCACGAGGAGCGCCAGCGCAACAATTCTTGTTTCAGTTGTGGACAAACCGGACATTATGCCAGAGAGTGTCCCAAGAACAGCAAGGCGAATGCTCTATTCAGGCCACAAGTCAATTTTATGGAGTCATGCCCGAACCAGCAAAACATCACTGGGCACGTTCATCACCTCTCCGCCGATGAAGCCCAAGAGAACCCCGAAGTCGTCATTGGTATGTTTTCTGTTAATAACATACCTGCAGTGATTTTATTTGACTCTGGGGCTTCCCAGTCTTTTATTTCTCGGAGTTTTGTTGCCCAAAACAAATTTCTTTGTTCGCTTTTGGGCAAGAATATGCTGGTACAAACCCCGGGATCCTTAATTAAGAGCAATCTGGCCTGCCGTAATTTGGAAGTCAATATCAACAGAGTCTGTTTTCCAACTTCTTTGATAATTATTGAGTCTGCTAAGTTGGATGTTATCTTGGGTATGAATTGGCTGACTCAATATCAAGTATGCATAAATTGCGCGACCCGAGAAGTCACTTTGACCAGTCAGAAGGGGCAGACTACCAAATTCTATGCTCGCAGAAGCATACCCAAGAAAGAAATGGTCTTCACCACTGTGGCTGAATTGGAATTAATTCCTGTGGTCAGTGAGTTTCCTGATGTATTTCCAGAAGAGCTGCCAGGCATGCCACCAGATCGAGAGCTTGAGTTTGCAATAGATCTTGTGCCCAGAACCGCACTATTATACAAGAAGTATTACCGGATGCCCTCATCAGAATTAGTGGAGCTAAAGAAACAGCTTGATGAAATGCTCCATAAAGGATATATCCGTCCTAGCTCTTCACCATGGGGATCCCCTGCTATCTTCATGGACAAAAAGGATGGCAGCCTCCGCATGTGTGTGGATTACCGCCAGCTGAATGATGTCACCATCAAAAACAAATATTTGCTGGCAAGGATTGATGACCTGTTTGATCAGCTTAGTGGGGCCAAGGTATTCTCCAAGATTAATCTACGAACATGATATCATCAGCTCAAGATTAAAAAGGAAGATATTCCTAAGACTGCATTCACCACTCGATACGGTCTTTATGAATATACGGTTATGTCCTTTGGTGTCACCAACGCACCTACCTTCTTCATGCATATGATGAACAAAGTATTCATGGACTTCCTCGATAAGTTCGTGGTAGTCTTCATCGATGACATACTTATTTACTCAAGAAGTGAAGAAGATCACAAACAACACCTCCGAGCAGTGTTACAACGACTCCGCGAACATCAACTATACGCCAAATTCAGTAAATGCGAATTTTGGCTCAAGCAAGTTGGATTTCTTGGACATGTGCTATCCGCCGAAGGTATAGCCGTGGACCCGAGCAAAGTAAAGTATGTGCTCGATTGGTTGCCGCCCACAACCGTATCTCAGATCCGGAGTTTTCTTGGATTAGCCGAATATTACCATCATTTCATTGAAGGATTTTCCAAGATTCTAAACCCATGATGGAGCTACTAAAAAAGGATAAGAAGTTTGAATGGACTGAGGACTGTGAGAAAAGTTTCAATGAGCTAAAGATACGGCTGACGACTGCACCTGTGTGGACTCTTCCTGATATCTACCGCAGTTTTGATGTGTACTGTGACACCTCCAGACAAGGACTTGGATGCGTACTTATGCAAGATGGCAAGGTAGTAGCCTATGCATCGCGACAGCTACGACCGCATGAGGGAAATTATCCTACTCATGATTTGGAATTGGCTGCGGCGGTTCATGCTCTAAAAATTTGGAGACACTATCTCATCGGGAAGAGGTGTCAAATTTTTACCGATCACAAAAGTCTCAAGTATATATTTACTCAGCCGGATTTAAATCTCCGTCAATGAAGATAGCTTGAGTTAGTCAAGGATTATGACCTTGGAATAAATTACCACCCGGGTAAGGCCAACGTGGTTGCCGATGCACTCAGTCGAAAGCCTGTCAGCCTAAATGTCATATTGGAATCCTTGCCTCCTGAACTTCAAGAGGAGATTGCTCAGCTCAAGCTGGTCATAGTTGATGCCGGCCTTGCTAATATTTTGGAAGTTGCCCCCACACTTGAGGAAGAGATCCGCAAGGCCCAGCCAGCAGACACCATCCTGCAGAAATGTGCAAAGAATATGGTAGCAGGACAAACTTCAGATTTCTTGAAGGATCCATTTGGTACCCTCCACTTCCGTGGAAGGATTTGTGTACCCAATCAAGCGGATTTAAAGCAGAAAATCCCATCAGAAGAACACGAATCTTCGTATTCCATTCACCCTAGGGGTACGAAAATGTATGAAGACCTTTGACAAATATTTTGGTGGGATGGAATGAAGAAAGACATTGCCTATTTTGTGGCCTATTGCGACATATGCAACAAGGTGAAGGTGGAGCATCAGAAGCCAGCCGGACTTCTCCAACCGTTGCCAGTTTCACAATGGAAATGGGATGATGTCTGCATGGATTTCATCACAGGACTACCTAAGACTCAGCGAGGCAATGATGCAATCTGGGTCATAGTGGACACCTTAACCAAGGTTGCTCACTTTATCCCGATCAGAACCACATATCGAGCGGATCAACTTGCACAACTATATGTATCCAGAATAGTCAGTCTGCATGGAGTACCCTGAACCATCACTTCTGACCGAGACAGAGCGGGTAAACCAAATACTCGAAGATATGCTGCGAGCCTGTGCTTTGGCCCAAGGACCTAAATGGGAAGACTGCCTGCCGTATGCCGAGTTCTCTTACAACAATAGCTTCCAAACCAGTCTAAAGATGTCACCATATGAGGCATTGTATGGCCGTAAGTGCCACACTCCTTTAAATTGGTCTCAAACTAGAGATAGCCGCATCTTCGGAACAGATCTCATGATGGAAGCTGAGAAACAAGTTAAGGAAATCAGAGACAGATTGCAATTGGCCAAATCTCGACAGAAGAGTTATTATGATGCAAAGCACCGGCAGATCAGTTTTGAACCCGGAGAACACGTATACCTCCGAGTCACTCCTATGAAAGGAATCAAGAGATTCTAGACTCGTGGAAAGTTGGCACCCAGATTTATTGGTCCATTTCCCGTTATGTCACGAGTGGGTACTGTTGCATATCAGTTGGAACTACCCCCTAAATTGTTGGACGTGCACAACGTGTTTCATGTTTCAGAGTTGAGGTGATGCATATCACCGCCTAAGCAAAAGACTGCTATGACTGAAATAGAGCTGGAAAAGGACTTAACATATGAAGAGAGACCGGTTAAAATTTTGGATCAGATGGAAAGGATCACTCGTAATAAAGTAAGGAAGTTCTACAAGATTCAGTGGGAGCATCACACAAAGTGAGAATCAATGTGGGAACGGGAAGAATTTCTAAAGGCACATTACCCAGAATGGTTTTCCAAAGCAACCGAATCTCGAGGATGAGATTCATTCTAAGTGGGGGAGGTTTGTGACAGCCTAGTTTTTGCCCTCTTTTCTTTGCCTGATTTTCAGTTGGTTTGAATTTGAAATTTGGAGTTTTGAATCTTTTCTTATGGACTTAAACACTTGGATACCCCTTGGCTTTCACCCAAGTGTCCCATTTCCCCTATCTAACCATCATTCCCTCTCTGGTTCACCTCAAAATAATATATGGAATATTTTTCTTAAATGAAAAATATTCATTTCCCTCTCTTAAACCCTAGCTAGCTCAATGTGCTCCAAAGCAACCCCAATCTTTATTGCCCACAAAAATATGAGGAAATTCACAAATATTCTTTGAATCCTAGGGCACCTTTTTGAGCAAAAATATTTCATCACTTTTTGGAATATTTTTGCTATAGAAAATATTTTCTGTTCTGGACAGAAATGGTGGTTTCTACAACAACTACCATTTTACTTGCTCCATTGTGGCTGATTTTTCTTGTGCATCATCACCTTAGTAGATGATTGCTAGCCTCCAAAGCCCAGCTCCCAACTCCCAGTAGTTTGACCACAGTAAGCTCTCAAAGTTATTGATCAGAAACTTACCAGGCAGTTGAAATCTATCCTATTGCGTCTGGGTCCATACCAAAGTGTGGTAATCTTCAAAACTACCACGAACAACAAGCCAGACATGAAGTTTGGGCTTAGGTCGGCCTAAGGTCAGAGTTCACGCGGAGACCGCATTCGTCGAGGCATGCAGGCATCCAGCTGACGCGCTTTGAGTGCCGCCCGAGCCTCTGTTTCGCGCGTGCTCGCTTCCCCGCCTACCTAACCTTGCCAAACCTCGCCTCCATCATCGTCTCGACCTTCTTAACTCCTTCCTGGCGCTTGCTGACGCCGGACCTCACCGCAGCGAGCACGGGCGCGGTCCGGCCAACGTAACAGTGCAGTGCACACTGTGCTCGTCGTCACCCTAGTGCCCCTGTGCTCGTCCCCGTTCGCCCACAGTCCCCGCGTGAGCTGCGTCGCCTTCTCCCCCTCTCACTGACGCCGTTCGTCGTCGGGCGCCGTGTCTAGGTGTCCATCGGCGGAGCCCGAACCCCCCTCGATGCTCGGCTATAAATGGAGCCTTCCCCAGCCTCATCGAGCACCATCCACACGTCCCACACAATACACAATCTCGTAGATAGCCGTAGCCTGGCCGGGTAGGCCGCGGGCCGCCGTCCCCGAGCTCGAGCTCGTCGGCAATCCCCTCGGGTCGTCTTTGTAGCTCCAGCCCCTCCCAGGCCTAGGCAACCCTTCCAGGGCCTCCGCCACTCTCCGGTGGTGCTGTTCTGCCTAGTTGGAGCCCCTGGAGTCACCTCTGTTCACCATCGTCTTCGTCTCTGGTGACCTCCGCTCTCTGCCTCCACTAGAGAGGTTGATTTCGACGCCGTCCGACCACCCCTAGCTAATCTACGGGTATGGGCAGGTGCGCCTCCATCTCCTCTCTTGATCCCTCCCTCTCGTTTTGACCAAGAAGCCCTCGTCGCCGACGTGTGCTCCGGCGAAGCCGCGTCATCCTCTGTTTCCTTCCCCCTCTCCCCCACACCTGACTAGCGCGGCCCGCTAGTCAGCCACTCAGTATGCGCGCGAAGCGGTATGAGTGGTGGCGCCCCGAGGCTTTATGCCTTTGACGTCACCCCCAGTCTATTTTTAATTAAATTCAAATTTCATATTTTCCAGAGAACTTCAAACAACCAAAACTCTTTAACCATAAGTCCCAATGAATTGATTCTTTTTGCATTGTGTTCTTTGTAAAGAAATCTAACAGCTCACCAAAGATGGGATTTTCCCCTGCTGTCTATATTTTCTGGTGAATTTCAGAAGGGTTCTTGATGTTTTCTTTTTGTCTTTTTAAATATTTTCAGAGGGTGAGGCTTGTCTTGAGGATCACCAGGAGGCTTGTCAACCTCATCTGCACTAAGGCAAGCCACGTCAACATTTTCATGGTGCCATTACAATATTTATGATTTTCTTACTTGAATGAATGATTTAATCCATGCATTTAAATCACTATTATGTTATTTATATTCTGTTAGATGCTTGTTTAAGTTAATATGCTTGATTTACAGAAAGTTTAAAGCTAACTAAGTTGGTAAAGAAACTAGCATTAATTTTGTTATGAAAGAGTAATATAGCTATGGATATAAATAATTATGTGGAGTTATTTTTCATGCATGAGAAAAATGATAAATTTGCTAGAAAGATTCTGTTTAAAGTAAGGTTTAATCCTAACAAGAGAAGTGTCATGAGTTGTTGATGCTTAGTGTGGATATAGTTGACTCAGTCATTTTCCGTTGATATGTGTAGCATATGTTAGTGTTGTATTTCATGGCATACTTTGACACCGGTTATTTTCATTTTAAGTTGAACCTGATAATAACTCAACTTGAAAATATATCGTTGACCGGGTCATTGTGCCACTGAAATGAGTTTTTCCCAGTGCAACCACATTTGCCTTTATGGGAAGGCCTTTATTCGGTCCGTTGTCATGCCTCTGGTCGGTGCCTCCAATGAGGGAAGGTTATGGGCGTGCGGTACCCTGGCCCGGTAAGCCGACATAACCTTGTTCGCCCGTTGTTGAGATTTTGGTACCGTGTCCCCATGTGGGACAATCTATGTTTAGGCCACGACGGTGGTCGTTGTGTCTTTGGTAGACACGGGGCCACCCAGGACTAGCCCAGTGGGGAGTGAGTCGGAGTGGCCGGGAGAGTGTCATGGCAATGGAGGGGTTTCGTCGGAATGCCGTTGGTCCACCCGAATGGGAGTGCGAGTCCATGGGTTCCGTGGTGTGGGTATAGTATGCTACCTCTGTAGAGTGTATTAATCTATCGATAGCCGATTCCATGGTTACGGACACGCTCGAAAGTAGGTCACACCATGGGTGAATGTTAAATAAATCTTGCACACTAAGTTATGAACTTTGCACCGTTGATGATGGCGGAAAGGTCATCTTGTTGTTTGAGACCAAGTGTTGGTCGTGGTTGTGATCGCCGGAAAGATCACGAGATATCTCTAGTTAAGACCTTGAGGATGGTACGTTTGTGATCCAAGAGCGATCACCGTTGGTAAGCCAGTCCGAGAGATTTTTCTCTCAGGAGCATAATCACGTCATGTTGGCTATCTTGTTGCATTATTAATAATTAGTTAATTATCATGATATTGTTTGTCATTATTTTTATGTTTGTTGTGTGCTTGCAAGTACATTCAATGTACTAACCTGACGTGTCATGCTAGATTTCAGGAAAGTCTCGTTGGAAAGGAGTGTTGTTCGAGTCTAGATCGTGTCCACATCGGTGTCCCTGTGCTATGAAGTTCCGCTACGATGTTGTTCTGCTGCCGTGTAGTTGTTATGATCGAGGCCCCTTTATGTTCACTAAATAATGTACATATTGTTCAATCGCACCGTGTGTGCCGCTTGGCCTCGCTACCTGTGGTAATATAAACTTTGATCTGCTAGCATCAATAAAGCGGTCGTTTTTTGTACCAAGATGTTGTGTGTTGCTAGAAGACATGGTCTCTGGGATGGCAATGCATGGTAAACTGGTTTCTCTGAGCCGGGGTGCCACATGTTTGACACTTATACCCTCCTCACTCTAAAAGATAAACAAGCAGACAGATGACAGGTTTTGCACATGTAAGTATCAGTGCTGACAAGTCATCACATTTCTTACTGACGAATAAAGTGACACAGTTTAAAATTGCATTAACACAATATGGTATTGTTCAGGTCAAGACATGCCAGGAAATGACATTGTGAAGGAGTTGGCAGCTTCACGACACCACTGGACTATAGATCAAGAACTCATAAGTATCAGTGGTTAGTGTGCTGTCAATTTATCCCATTTCAGATTGGCAAAATAAGATCACTTGCTCTGTATAGTTTAATTTACATGGTATGAAGGAGGAACTTGGTTGTACAACTGAAACTTAAATTGAGAAGGACAAACTTTTGTTTATGAACTACATAATAAACTTTAAACATGCAATTTGATGCAAACACCAAAAATAAACAGCTGTTGCAGTCATGCCTAACCAAATATACACAACAAAGTTTGAAGGCTTGAGAAGGACAAACTTACATTATTGGTGAAGGCAAGCGCTATAAAGCCCTTGTCCATGCTGATGGGGGGGGTGGGGGGGGGGCAATTCAAGAAGTTTACCACAGAATCTTCTTCATAAGCATTGCCTTTATTCTACATTTTGTTAAGAGTAAATATAGATGTGACAATATAAGAAAAAATGGAGAATATTTAAGATCAGATGAAGAGTGATGCTACATAACCAAGTAGCTATAAATTTAAGTACAGCGATACAGGCAAAAGGTACAACCAAGAGCAATGCAGAGCTAAACTTCTTCAGTACCATCGGTGTTATCCAACCTTATGGTAAGAGTAAATATTGATCTTATGTGTAGAAAATGGAGGGCAAAGTAAAATAAGCTGCAGAGTGATGGTACATGAACAACTACCTGTCAATATAATTACACTAATAAAGGACAGCAGGTACTTACAAGAACAATGTAGACCTAAAAAATTTCATTGGCATTGGATATATTCTACACTAATGTAACCATTCACACAGATCAGATAATTTGGAGCGAACAATTGATAAGCAAGCCCATGCATACTGCTATCACATAATGAACCAGGTATGTATGCAAGTACAATGATACAGGACAACATGTACTAACAAGAGCAAAGCATCGGGCAACATATTTGCGATATCCTATCATTCTTTTCAAACCGGAATTCTTTTTCGAGCAGACATCCTGCAAAAAAGATCCATAAGAACATGCGGAAAAGTATAATTTCAAATTGTCATGCGATATCATAGACATTACCTCATCCTAGGAACGAGACCAGTGCATAACAAGGTTTTTCCATTCAATGTCTTCTAAATTTATCATAGGAGACTTCACCGGAAATTTGTTTATAGACTTGCCATCGAAGTGTGATTTCCTTAGGTAACACCGATACTGCTGCAATGCTTCCTTGAAAAGCACAAGCAAGATTTGCTCGTCATGACTATCCAGATTGACCCTCGCCTACTTACAACAATGTAATGTAAATCATTGATGTGTTCAATCAACAGAAAATAGGAGAATAATCACCATGAATAATAGCACTTACACGTAAGTGGGATAGGAAGATGTGAAAATGGTGTTTGTCTTCACTATAATCTTCCCATGATGGGAATATATGCACATAGTCCCTAACAACATTGAAAACATTGTCTTTTAAACTGGGAATAACTGGAATGGGGTTCCAATCTGCAGGAATTGGCCGTCTCTACAGTTGGGATAGGTCTTTGGCTGGAGGACTTGCTGTACTTTTTGCTGGAGTGGGATTTTTCTGTGGTACGGCTGGTGCTATGGCAACTGCAATCGGCATACCTTTTGCCGGAGTGCAGGTCCTGTGTGGTGGGGCTAGTGGTGTGGCCAGTGAAGTATGGGTACAGTCTGCTGGAGTCGGTCCTACATTTTGTGTCACTGGTTGTACAGCCAATATAAGTGGGGTGATGTCTAATTTCTCTGGCACAACCACATTTTTCAAGGACTTTGCTGGTGCTCCTTCAGGTTCGCTATTACCCTCTTCCTTTTTGATGTCTGATGCAAAAGAACATCATTTGAGTGAAAAAACATGGTATGATGACAGATGGAATATGTATTGATAATGGATGGGCATGGCATCTCGACATATATGATGAGTAAACTAAGCAGATGGCGGTGCAACAAAGTAGAAGAAATGCAAGACAACATATGCAAGATACGCGCAATCAATAAAACCTTGCCAAATTAGAACAGGCACCTTGATGGGTGAACATGACAGGCCATCTGCCTTTGACTCCTCGAGGTTAGAATAGTCATTAGGATCATATTCTGAACAAGAATCTACTGGTGGGGAGCGCATGAGTGTCATTGCATCTAGAATGGCACTCAATGCCTTGGTGGCAATTTTGTAAGTCATTGCAATGTTCCACAATATTCTTCTGATGCGCGGGTTTTAATATTCATTGTAATTACCTATAATATCTGAGAACCATGAAAACATAAATAGTTGTGAGATTATCTTTGTAATGCAGAGGATATTCTAATATAGGGGCGCCCCTGTAAACACTTGTGTGCTATCACTAGATTCTGATGAGAGAGCTCATGTGTGCTGTAATATGGTGCGTGCATTTATATAATCTGGCACAAATACACAAAAAATAGGCTCCAGAAGTAAGGATAGTTGGCACACAACAACTAGGCAGATCATAGTGTACATAAAAGGGGTACACTATAACCATGATATATAAATTGGGAAAGTGGAACTGGATTGAAAATACGGTGTTGTATTGCCGCTAGTAATTGAAAGCCTATCGATCACGTACAGGACAGCTCTATCAGCTGTTGACTGCAGATATCCCTGCTCCCCTTCCTGACAAGGAACATACTATACGTACTAAATATAGAATAACAAAAGAGGACCATGTTACAGAACAGAAGAGGAAGCATATTCTTGAGGTTCCGCTTCATTGCATACAATGTTGGTTTCCCACTCATGATGAATCACAGCGCCCAAAGAAATGCAATTCCATGCTGTCTCTCTATATGTGGCAATTTTGAACAAGAGTCATTAGGATCATAAACAAGAGTCAACAGGTGGGGAGCGTATGTGTTTCATTGCATCCAGAATGGCAGTCAATGCCTTGGTGCCAATTTTGTAAGTCATTGCAGTGTTTAGCTTGAAGAGTGGACTGCTGCTAGTGCGACACAAAGAAGCTACACAGATCATAGTGTAGATATAACGGGAAAACCGTAAGCATCAGAGTAAAATCAGCAAAGTGGAACTTGCTGGAATATATGTGCTAGTATTGCCGGTACGGCTAGAAAGGCTTCGGATGCCAGCTCTCTTCAACTGAAGGTGCGGTACTGTTAATATCAGTGTAACTCTGAAAGGCGACACAGCTCCCCGCATTTCCTTGCTATTCTTATAGGATTCAAGTAGGCAGGCTACTACAGATCCTATTCCTATGTTTAAAAAATCCTACAAATCAAAGAGGCTCAAAGTTTCCATCACAACCGACCGTATAGACCTCTACACTGCAAATGTCCCTGCTCATCTTCACTACAAGGAACATACTGTACTACTATCATACTCCCTCCGTTCCAAAATATAAGTCTTGGTAGAGATTTTCACTATGGATCACATACAGATGTATCCAGATACATTTTAGATTGTAGATTCACTCATTTTGCTCCATATGTAGTCCATTGTGGAATCTATACAAAGACTTGTATTTAGGAACGGAGAGAGTACATATTAAAGAAGAACGGAAGAGGAACATGGTAAAGAAGAGAAAGCAGATTTTGGATAATAAAATGTTGGTTGTGTAGTGCCCACACATGATGAACCAGAGCGCATTAAGAATGCAACTCCCTGCTGTCTCTCGACCATTTCAGGCGGTTGGATGAAGATCCTATGTCTCCTAACCCTTCTTCTTCCTCGTCTCTGATTCTTCCCATATAGAACCGCACGGGCCGCCGGCCGGACCACCGGCCCCCACTGCCTGTGTTCCTCCGCCACCCCCGCCCCCACCCATGTTGAGTTTTCTTTGTTTGGCGAGGCCCCACCACGGCCCCCAGAACCACCCGAGCCCCTTTGTTCGCACGAGCGAACTCTGGCGAGCTCTGAAAAATCGACTGACCCAATTTGGAAATTTAGTCTACTGTGATTTAACTAGTGTGGAATATAAAAGGGGAAAACCATAAGCATTGGGAGTATAGTGTTGAGTGTTCCATGGGGATCTAAAGGTGCAAACCGGACAAAGGCAACTTCGCAACCAAGACAAGAAATCAGAGTAAAGGAGTGGCGATCTATTTTCTTGCTGCGATAAATAAGTTGAGCAGATACGAAAGAGTACTGCCTCTGATGCGGTGCCGTGTATGCATCTGCTGAGAATTTTACGGTGCTGCGGTAGCGATGGCTGTCGGCGGCGTGGAAGCAGATCTAGGAGGGTAGACGGTGGCGGTGGGGCGCGGTGGACGAGACGGTTGTAGGAGCAGCGCCGGCAAGGTGGACGATGGCAGGGATGAAGCGAGAGGACGGGATGTAAGGATCCCGGTCAGAAGCCGTGGATAAGAGAGGTCGATCTCTTGTAATGGACGGCGGCATCGGGATATCAGCTCCGGCATGGTGGAGGAGGACGACGGTGGATGGGGTGGCTGATGGAGGAGGTTGGGGTGGAGAGGGTGTTTTGGCACCCACGGAGTACGAATGGGGAAAAGGGAGGTAGAGAGGAAGGGGGAACCATGTATTCATGGCGCACTTGTCTCAAATGCGAGGAAATTTACAAACTTAGCCCCCGTTTCAAATTTCCGACATCACAGCAATATTAGTCAGTTAGGGATAGGACATTAATCTCGCATACACCAAATATTTGCCGACGAGAGTTTGTTTTTGGCACCCGCCTTGTATGAATCGGGGAGGGAGTCGATTTCGGCCGAGGACACACTGTGTTTTGGCGCCCACCGTGTATGAATCTGGGTGAGAGGTGGTTATGTCACGTTTGGGTGAAATTACAAACCTACCCCTATTGAAACCTATAGAAATCGAGCAAATAGGCTTTGCGTGGCACGGATAGGCAGTAGTAATTTCCATCTCACAGATTTTGGTTTTGGGCGGTTACTGCGACTTTCCCTGCTTCGTTCAAATTTTGCAAAGTGCACATTTACCGTGCCAACTCAATTCGAATCCCGTTTGTATTCTATTTTTTTCGGACGGGATCCATTTTCGATTGGAATTAAATTCTATATACTCATTTTTATATATACTTTCAAAAGCACAACACCCTTTATACATAAATATGATTTACAAATGGCATGATCTCAAATTCATAAGGTTGTATCCATCAATTTGGATTTTCAAATATTTGAAACCACTTTATGTTGAAATCCAATGTATGCATTCCTCGCTAACTGTCTCCAATTAATGTGTGTTTCATGCGGCTTCTTTTTACTTCTCAAACATATATAATGTGTTTCACACATGCAACATATAGTGTAATCCCGTTTAGACATTAATTGCATATAAACCATGCATCATTTCTAATTAAAGAATCTATGGATCACCAATATTGATAAACTATATAACATTACACTTGTCCCCAAATTCAAATGAATATGCATGTTTGATACACCAATTTGCGTTATGATATTATCGATGTCGTGATCTCCAGTTGAAATATTTGAATCCCCTTTAATCCAGATATTCATCTCATGTAGATATCACTCATACTTATATAGGACTATCTCCTAGACCTATATGCGTTCATCGTCTCTCGGGTATCTCTCGTGCCACCTGTATGTCGACAATGATCTTTTATCTTTGTAACACACTGACGGTACTCTCTCCCTCGACCTACATCACTCTATCTCTATCTAAATATATCTCACTCCCTGCTATGTCTCTCTAACTATGATTCTTCATGTGGAATCTCTTTATCTCACACAAACACAAAACTTTGTCTCCCGGGGTCTCATTTCTCTCTACTATTCCCCTGTGTTCCACTCGCACACCCCTCATACAGAGATGTCTTTCGCTCCTTAGTTATGAGAACCTACGAATCTTCCTCTTAAATATTTCTTTCTCACACACAAACACAAACTCTGTCTCCCAGGGTCTCATATTTCTCTACTGTTCTCTTGTATGTCGCTCACACACACTCTCTCTCCCTAGAGATATCTTGCGTTCCCTCATATGTCTCTCTAGCTATCACTCTCGTCGTGAAATATCTTTCTCTCTCGAACACACAAAACTCCATCTCTCGGGATCTCATTTCTCTCTCATATTTGTTTGTATGTGACTCACATGCACCCTCTCTCTACCTCTCTCACACCCACACACATAACTCAGCCTTCCGATCCACTCGACTCCTATCTCTAACACTCACTAGCTAGCATCTTTATCTTTCTATTTATCTGTTTCTCCATCAACCTTCTTTCTCGCCCTCACTCTTGCTTCCTATCACGCACACTACATATGTTTCTCTCTACATGCAGTCAAGTGCCCTCTTTTTATCTTTCTCTCACACGCACATAACTTCACCCTCTGAACCACCTGACGGTCATCTCCAACACTCAAACTAGCGGATGTCCCTCTAGCTAGCATCTCCATCTCTGTATCTATCTGTAGTTTCTCTGTCAACATTTATTTCTTGCACACAGTCTTGCTTCCTATCACCCACACTATATATGTCTCTCCATGCATATGCATTTATAGGTTGATCTCTTTTGCACAATTGTTGCGACTCACTCCCTCTGCTCACCATAGATGCATGCTCCATACCACGCCACTATCTCTTAAAGACAAAAACACATGCTCAATTGTCGGGCCTTCTTCCCTGCATTTTCACATGCATGCATATTGTCATACCGATCCGTCTCTCCCATGTCGTTGATCCTATGACTTATGTCTTGTTTCTTTTATCTCGATCATGCGCGCGCGCGCACACACACACATCCCACATATACATGTATACCTCTCACACATGCACGTTCAAGGTCTCTATGTCTCCATATATACGTAGTTACTTACCCTCAACCCTAACGCCACATCGAATCGTTCTCTTCTTGTGTGCACATAACTTCCGCCTGGATGGGTAAAACACACAGTCACACTTAACAATCTCCTTCTGGCTACCCCCCTCTCAATCTTCCCCTATATCCTTGAAACCAATAAAACCATCCCTTTGTTTAATTCCCGCCTACATGCACCATCGATATATAGTAGTCTTCATCAGTGTCTCTCGAACAAACACGTTCTCTCGATGTCGACTCCTCTCGCGCGCACACACCTTCTCTTCCCTTCCTACGTGTATTTTCTCTCTCACACCCCATCGTTGGTGGCCTATGCCATACACATCGCCTCTCTATGATGAAGCCATGCACACTTAAATTACATCCGCCACCGAGGACCCTGCGACACACACACACACACCCACCCACCCATCACACACACACACCCACCACACACACACGCACACACACGCACACACATGCTAAGACCCCATTGTCGGTGTCAAAACCGGCGGATCTCAGGTTGGGGGTCCCGATCTGTGCGTCTATGGCCAATGGTAGCAGGAGGCAAGGGACACAATGTTTACCCAGGTTCGGGCCCTCTCGATGGAGGTAAAACCCTACTTCCCGCTTAATTGATATTGATGATATGAGTGTTACAAGAGTTGATCTACCACGAGATCATAGAGGCTAAACCCTAGAAGCTAGCCTATGATGATTATGAATGTTGTGATCGTCCTCATACGGACCGAACTCTCCAGTTTATAGACACCAGAGAGGGCTAGGGTTTACATGGAGTCAGTTACAAGGAAGGAAACATAATATCTGAATCGCCAAGCTTGTCTTCCACGCAAAGGAGAGTCCCATCCAGACACGAGACGAAGTCTTGAGTCTTGTATCTTCATAGTCCAACAGTCTGGCCAAAGTATATAGTCCGGCTGTCCGGATACCCCCTAATCCAGGACTCCCTTAGTAGCCCCTGAACCAAGCTTCAATGACGATGAGTCCAGCGCGCAGTTTGTCTTCGGCATTGCATGGCGGGTTCCATCTCCGAATACTCCATAGTAATTATCGAACACTTGAGTCATGTCCGGATCTGCAAGATGTTCTTCGCATACCACCGTAGAGAGAATAATATTTCACAAATGTAACCTGCTGACAACTTTTGTACGGTGTGACATGACACCACAGTCGGTTTATTATTTGAACCGTTTTTCCACAACCAGCCACAGCGCACATCGTGAGGCGGTTTCCTTGGCACGTCTTGTCAAAGCAGAGATCGTGTACCCTTATCACGGGATTCCCATCAATACGGGTATGGGTAACCCAACCGCGCCATCTATCATGGCGCTTGGGAAATGAGCGACCCTCAACGGGCAAGTGGGGAGGTGCACCACTTTCGTCGCCTCTATAAAGGGATGAGAGTTCCCCATTTTTACCCACGCCTTCTTCCTCCTTCGCTAATCCATTCTTGCCTCCTCGAGCTCCAGCGCCCAAGTCCATGCCTTCTCCGCACATCCAAACATGTCCGGAGCAGGAGCCAAGTGGGTGGCCTCCACCGTGAAGGAGGAGCATATTGCGAAGCTTCGGGCGGCCGGATACTTGGCCGCAAACATCGCGCACCGGCTACCGGATGCAGGGCAGATCATTCCAACTCCGGAGCCCCATGAGAGGGTCGTGTTTCTCACCCACTTCGTCCGTGGACTGGGATTTCCACTTCATCCCTTCATCCGCGGGCTCATGTTCTACTACGGGCTAGATTTCCATGATCTAGCCCCAAATTTCGTCCTCAACATCTCGGCGTTTATCGTCGTGTGCGAGGCCTTCCTCCGCATCAAGCCTCACTTCGGCTTGTGGCTACGAACCTTCTGCGTGAAGCCGAAGATCGTGAGTGGCCAGCAAGCGGAGTGCGGAGGTGCCACGGTGGGCAAGATGCCTAACGTCACCTGGCTTGAGGCTCCTTCGCGGAGACCGTGAAAGGGTGGCAATCGGGGTGGTTCTACATCACCGAGCCGCGCGGTGCCAACTGGGCGGCGGCCCCCGAATTCCGATCCGGAATCCCCATGTGGCTCACCTCCTGGGAGAAGAAGGGCCTGGCCTAGGGCGAGCCTGTGGAGCTGACCGGACTTCAAAACTATATCAAAAGTATGATTGACAAGAACATCAAGCTTGTCAACATGGTCCAAGTCATGCTCATCCGCCGAATTCTTCCGTGCCAAAGACGGGCTTTTAATCTGTGGGAGTTCGTCCCGGCCGAACACCGGACACTCCAAGAGCTCTACGACATGACACTTAAGGATGCATGGAAGGTGCTGTTTAAGGATACCGAAACACCTCCTCCCACGTCCGAGGACCGCGGACTCCACGCTGAGCGATCCCCCCGTCCGATGAGTTTTCTAACCATCACCAACTGTAGCTTTCCCAGCATACTCATGGGAAGATGCTAAGTTATCGTGTGTACTTAATCAGGAGTACGTGAAGACGGCGAAGCGGATCGACTGTCCGGCTCTGCTGCCATAAGGTCTGATGACCGCTCTCCTGACGGAGATGCTAGTCCCGGCGCCATACAAGGCGCCAGAAAAGAAGGCCGAGAAGAAGGCCCCAGGGACCAGGAAGGGTCTCCAGCGCAAGTCCGTACAGGACGCCTCATCCGAAGACGACGAGGCACATTCCTCCCATGAAGGGGAGGAGGAGAAGGAGAAAGAGAGGGCCGCCCCATCCGGGGAGGCCGAAGGGTCTAAGAGGGCGGCCCAAGGGACCAGGAAGGGTCCCCAGCGCAAGGCCGTCATAGGCTCGTCGTCTGAGGACAACGAGGTAGGCTCCTCCCTCGGAGGTGGGGAGGATCAAGAAGAAATGCCACCTCCCCATACTCGGAAGGAGAAGAAAAGGAAGGCCGCCCCGGACGGGGAGGCTAGGATGCCCAAGAAGGGAAAGGCGTCCCTTCCGGAATACTCCACCACGGCCGCCTATAGCGAGGAGTGGCTGCCCAGGGGGAAGCCCCCAGTAAGATCGTAAGTATCCGTACTTCCGTTGTATTTTAGTGCGATTTCATTTCATAGTCTGTTATAACGGCGAACATGCAAAGGCAGTCCGGCCAGGGCCCATCCCGAGGTATCTTCTTCGGATGGGTCTTTGAGCGATTCGGCGATGAATTCGCTCCCAACGGCCACTTCCCCTCGGCCCGCGGACGACACGGAGGTGTTGTCCCAAAGAATCCTTGAGCAAGGGGAGGCGATTCCGGAGACGCCTCAAGGTGAAACCCCAGACGCCAAGCTCACGGGGTGTAAGAGCCCCACGGACTGTGCCGACAGGAGCCGCAGCAAGTCCGGTTCCCAGCCGGACACTATACTAGAGCCCAAAGGCTTCGGATTCAGGCAGGCAACCCCTCGCTAGGGAGGGTGAGCCATCCGTGCTGATGATTTCCGCTACGCCAGGGGCGTCGGATAGTCTGCTGGAAGCGCTTCACGGCGCTTCCATGAACAAAGAGCACCGCACTCTTATGAGTGTGGTGATTCGAAAGGTTCTGTCCGCCAAGAGCGGACTAACCGAAGCCTGCACCAGCCTCCTAATAGGCTTTGAGGTAAGTAAAAAGTGTGAAGTTATCACCCGATAGGTAGTAGCCCCTGATACTCTGTTTGGTGTTCGGAACAAAAAGCCAAACAGAGGGTCAATTATAATCCGCAGGAGTTTAAAAGTAGGTGTTCATGTGAATAAACAGGCGGCGCTGGCTGCTGCTGCTGCCCACACAGCGGAAGTCTCCGGACTCAAGCGGGACTTGGAGCAGGCCCAGGGGGAGCTCGGCCTCACGAAGAGGCAGCTCGAAAAAAACAAAGGTGAGTAACACCCCATTCACATATCACAAAGGATAGAAAAAATTGGTGACCCTAAGAAAGTGTCTTTATTTGGTAATAGGGGCCACGACCGAAGTGGCGTCCCTGAAGAAGGCGCTATCCGAGGCCGAAGACAAGGCGGCCATAGAGCGTATTGAGCGCGAAAAGCAGAATGCTAGGGTGGGCGAGGTGCAAGAAGTTCGAGTCCTTGGAGCGTGACTACAAGACGAAGGAGTCTGAGCTTGCGAAGGCCCTTGTGAGCATGAAAGACGCCAAGGCCGAAGCCGAAAAGGCCCAGCAGGAAATCCAGGCAGCCAAGAAGATAGCAGCGGGTAAGACATTCTTAATACAAAGCAAGCATGTGGAGGAGGCATTTCTTTTACTTACCCGAATTCGGAGCTCTCTAGGGGCATTCGTAGATCTGCCATGCAGCGTATCTGATGCTGCGGAGTTCTACCGCGCCGAGGAGGGGAGCTCCAGGGAGAAGCTATTCTGGTCCCAGTATGCTGGAGCCAAACAGGCGATGCCTCTAAGTGACCAACTGAAGCACTTGGTTGAACTCCACAGGGCGGCTGAAGTAGCTATGAAGGATTTCATAGTCCGGCTATGGCCTGGTGAGCCCTTGCCCGCCAGCTACTTCGGCCTGATAAAGCGGATGGTGAGTGCCTGTCCGCATCTGGAGGTGATCAAGCAATCCGTTTGCATTGAGGGTGCCCGCCGAGCCTTTGCTCGTGCGAAGGTGCATTGGGGCAAGCTGGACGCGGAAAAGCTGGTGAAGGATGGACCGCCAGAGGGCAAGGCGCATTGGTATCTGAAAAAAATATTATGATGGCGTTATGAAAGGTGCTCGTATCATGGCCGATTAATGTACCAAGGACACAATTTTAGAGTGAATTCACTTCTGTCATGTTTGTAATATAAAGACGAAGTTACTTGCGCTATGTAGCGCTGTTTTGATTTACAATATTACCTTCTATGCGGCTGTTTATAAAATTCTGAAAGTAGGCCAGTCGTCGGCTTCCGCCCCCACGTAACTAGTACTAGGGTGTTCGTGGAAAACCTAGACACTCTTTATCCAAATATTTGGTCCCTAAAGGAGGTGTCTAGCACGGCGAACAAGGCAATTGGACAATGCGGCTTTATAACCTTCACTTAGCCATAGAACTCTACAATTTTAAATCTCGGCGAAGCCCCTAGAATTCGGAAGGCCGAATTGGGGCGCTATATACGCCTAAATCGGACGAGGCCGATTCCTCGCCTAAAGCGGAAATATCTTTAAGGATTTTAAGACCTCTCGAACAGCGACCAGCTGTCGCCACATCATGCTGGTCAGTTTTTGGCTTTCTCTACTGAGGTGCTCGTCCGTAAGAACTGGGACACAATCGCAATAGTTCTCCCTGCGCTACCTTAGCCAATATAACGGAACGTAAGGTACCAAAACAAGGGAGCCAGGCTAACCCAACTATGGACCCAAGACATGATTCGGAGCTGATGCATATAGTGCTATAAGTTCGGGGTGCCGCATTGTTGAAAGTGTTCAGACTTGTCTTGCCGTATTACGGGGCGCCATAAGAAGCCCCTGGCAAAATAAATGTACCAAAGTGTACGGATGCAATAGTAAATAAACAATTATAGAAAAATGTGCAGATAGGAATAATAAGCTGACGCTGTATATAATCTCCCATTGATGTATAATATGTCTAAGCGTATGTTTACAATGAATGCATTAAGTAGGGATAAATAGGACTATTTGACATGTCCTATCCAAGGGCAGGCCGCATACAGGTATATAAAACAGGTATTAATGATCGTGAATAGATTCCACCTGGGTATTCCCTTTGTGCGCAACGCCTTTTGCCTCCTTGGGATTTCTCTCCTGTGAAAGTCCGAGAATCCGGCTCTTCTGGAGAGGTTGCCTGAAAGCGGGTTCCTAAAAGATAAAGGGGGTTATTAAAGTATGTTGTGTCTAACCCGCACTGTTGACTATGCCACTATTGCGCCTCCGCCTATGCCCATGGTATTTTGAGTGCGTAATTGTGTACGCGCGACACGAATGCTGCCTTGATGGGGCTGGAGCGGAGGCCGAACTGCTAGTCGCGCTCTTGGCGTGCCTGGCGATCCTGTTGCGGGGTACTTCGGACTCGCTTGACGGTGTTTAGAGTTGTTGTCGCCGGATTGGTGGTTTGCCGGGGGAAGCCGCTTTGTACTTCTGCCGCGAGGGCTGCAATGTGTTCTTCTGTACGTAGAGAGCGGTCCATGTTTCCGTTGACTATTATGACCCCGTGAGGTCCTGGCATCTTGAGCTTGAGGTATGCATAGTGTGGTACCTCATTGAATCAAGCGAATGCGGCTCGTCCAAGTAGTGCATGATAGCCGCTACGGAAGGGGACGATGTCGAAGATTAACTTCTCGCTTCGGAAGTTATCCGGAGATCCGAAGACCACCTCCAGTGTTATGGAGCCCGTGCAGCGGGCCTCTACCCCTGAAATTACACCTTTAAAGGTAGTTTTTGTGGGCTTGATCCTTGAAGGGTCGATGCCCATTTTGAGCACTGTGTCCTGATAAAGCAGGTTCAGGGTGCTCCCTCCGTCCATAAGGACTCGTGTGAGGTGAAATCTGTCAATGATTGGGTCTAGAACCAATGCGGACAAACCGCCGTGACGGATGCTTGTAGGGTGATCCCTACGATCAAAGGTGATCGGACAGGCTGACCATGGGTGAATTTTGGGGCGACTGGCTCCATCGCATAGACGTCCTGTAGTGCTCGCTTCCGTTCCCTTTTGGGGATGTGGGTAGCGTAGATCATGTTGACCATTTTCACCCGGGGAGGAAATTTCTTCTGCCCCCCGTGTTCGGACGCCGGGGCTCATCGTCATCGTCGCTGTGTAGCACCTTGTCCTTGTTCTCGGCATTTATCTTGCTGGCCTGCTTGAAAACCAAGCAGTCTCTATTAGTGTGATTTGCTGGCTTATTCGGGGTGCCGTGAATTTGGCATGAGCGGTCAATTATGCGGTCCAGACTGGACGGTCCCTGATTGTTTCTTTTGAACGGATTTTTCCGCTGACCGGATTTTGAGCCACTGAATCCGGCATTGACTGCCGCGTCTTCAGTGTTATCGCCATTGTTCCGACGCTTATGTCTGTTACACCGTGGCTTGCCGTTATTGTCGCGGACATCTGAAGTGCCTGAGTTTGTTGGCGTGCTGCTGCTGCGAGCCAACCAGCTATCCTCGCCTGAGCAAAAGCGTGTCATGAGTGTCGTGAGGGCCGCCATGGATTTTGGATTTTCCTGGCCGAGGTGTCGGGCAAGCCACTCGTCGCAGATATTATGCTTAAAGGCCACCAGGGCTTTGGCATCCGGACAGTCAACAATTTGGTTCTTTTTAGTTAGGAACCGAGTCCAGAATTTTCTGACTGACTCTCCGAGCTGTTGGGTAATGTGGCTCAAGTCATCAGCATCCGGTGGTCGCACATATGTGCCCTGGAAGTTGTCGAGGAAAGCGTCCTCCAGGTTTTCCCAACTACCAATGGAATTTGCCGGCAAGCTAATTAGCTAATGCCTGGCTGGTCCTTTGAGCTGAAGGGGAAGATACTTGATGGCGTGTAGATCGTCTCCGCGGGCCATGTGAATGTGGAGAAGGAAATCTTCGATCCATACTGCGGGGTCAGTTGTGCCATCGTATGATTCAATGTTCACGGGTTTAAACCCTTCTGGGAATTCATGATCCATTACTTCATCAGTGAAGCAGAGAGGGTGTGCGGCACCTCTGTGTCGGGCTATGTCGCGACCCAGTCCGACTAAGTCTGGTCAGTCGTAATCGGCCCGGCCGGATTTACTGTTAGTGTATCCGGTATGATGGTCATCGTCATGTGCTGTGGCGCACCCCCGTGATCCGTAGATCAATCTTGGTTGTCCTGCGTTGTTTTCCAATCCGTCTCGCAGGTCCTGTGTATTGCCCCGGGCCATAGTAAACTGGCGTGGGGGTGCGGGCTGGTATTCAGGCTGATATGCCATTTTATCCCGGCCACAAGGTGGCTAGTCAGCCATGTGGCGCTCGAGTCCATCTTTCTCAGCTGCCAGGACTTCTGTCCATCTGTCTGTGAGTAGGTCTTGATCAGCTTGGAGCTGCTGCTGCTTCTTCTTTAGGCTCCTCGCGGTGGCTATAAGCCGGCGCTTGAAGCGCTCCTGCTCCACGGGGTCCTCAGGCACGCCGAACTCGTCGTCGCCAAGGCTAATCTCGTCTTCACAGGGGGGGCATGTAGTTTTCCTCCTCCGGATACCCATCCGTCGCCTGTTCGTCTGGGCTGTCCTGCCCGTCTTCCTGCTCGGCCTGCTCGAAGGCAGGCTGATCGGGGTTGTATTCATCTTCGGTGCCGTCCGGATTGTTTTCGTCTTCGGTGCCAGTATTGCTGTGGCGGGGCTTGGAGTGGCGCTGGTGACGCCCATGCTTTGCTTTCTTCTTTGAGGGGTTATCCTCCATTGCCTCATCGCCATTGGTTTCTTTTGGAGTGTCCACCATATATATGTCATATGAAGAGGTGGCTGTCCACCGCCCCATGGGTGGTGGTTCCTGTTCTTCTCCTACATCGTCGTACAAACCGTCGATGTCTTCGGAGTCGAAGTCAAGCACGTCGGTCAAATCATCGACCGTGGCTATGAAGTGGGTGGTGGGTGGGCAACGAATTCCTTCGTCGCCAGCTTCCCACTCGAGCCGGACATAGTTCGGCCAAGAGTCTCCTGACAAAGAGAGAGATTTTAACGAGTTTAGCATGTCGCCAAAGGGAGAGCGCTGGAAGATATCCACAGCGGTGAACTCCATTACCGGAGCCCAACCAGGTTCGGCGGGCTTGGAGGTGCGCGGACTGGAACCTGCAGCCGGATACGAGTCCGGGGGTCCGGTGTCACAGGCTTTCTTGGGGGTGAAGTATGTGTTCGGATCTACCGCCGATGGGTGTGCGGCCTCTGGAGAGGGGTCCATCCACACGTCCTCGGGCGGCATAATCTGCCCTGGATTTAGGTCCGGGACTCCTGCACCGGCGATATCCCGAGCATTGTTCGACAGCAGGTCTAAGCCGTGCACATCGTGACGGTCCGGCGCTCCTGGCATAGGCCCGAATCTGTTAAAGATCAAGTCTCCGCGGATATCGGCTGTGTAGTTTAGGTTTCCGAATCTGACCTGATGGCCAGGGGCGTTGCTGTCAATCTGCTCCAGATGGCCAAGTGAATTGGCCCGCAGTGCGAAGCCACCGAACACGAAGATCTGTCCAGGGGGGAAAGTCTCACCCTGGACAGTGTTGTTGATGATTGAAGGAGCCATCAAGCCTTTCAGCAACGACACAGAGGAACTCCCAATGAAAGCACCAATGTTGGTGTCAAAACCGGCGGATATCGGGTAGGGGGTCCCGATCTGTGCGTCTAAGGCCAATGGTAACAGGAGGCAAGGGACACAATGTTTACCCAGGTTCGGGCCCTCTCGATGGAGGTAAAACCCTACTTCCTGCTTGATTGATATTCATGATATGAGTGTTACAAGAGTTGATCTACCACGAGATCGTAGAGGCTAAACCCTAGAAGCTAGCCTATCATGATTCTGAATGTTGTGATCGTCCTCATACGGACCGAACTCTCCGGTTTATATAGAATGCGGAGAGGGCTAGGGTTTACATGGAGTCGGTTACAAGGAAGGAAACATAATATCCGAATCGCCAAGCTTGTCTTCCATGCAAAGGAGAGTCCCATCCGGACACGGGACGAAGTCTTGAGTCTTGTATCTTCATAGTCCAACAGTCCGACCAAAGTATATAGTCCGGCTGTCCGGATACCCCCTAATCCAGGACTCCCTCACCCATCACACACACACACACACACACACACTAAGACTCCATCTCTCTCTCTCTCTCAAACACACACACCCACACACACACACACCAACACACCCACACCCACACACCCACACCCACACCCACACACACACAAACACACACACACACACACACAGAGAGAGAGAGAGAGGGAGAGAGAGAGGGAGAGAGAGAGAGAGAGTCCATCTAACACACACATGCTCTAGGCAGAGCATTTGTTCCTACCACCCTTCATCAGACCTTACCCGTACGATAATCAATCACCTATATTTACTTGTATAACATGGACAAATTCCACTTTACTTTAGTAGTTAGCAAACTTATCATCTGTACCCTTAAAAAAACCGAGTTGGTGATGATGGTGTGCCTGCCATCTTGTAATATAGACCGGCTGATCTATATCTGACGGATAGAAAGCAAACTATGATAATTTTACAAAAGATACCCGCACCTCTCTCCACATCCTTATCTCCCACAACCTCATTGCTGAGTAATTAAAAAAGGAAGTCTCTAGAACAATCTAGCATGGTGGCCGCTACCGCCTGCCGGGGCCGTCGATCCCCATGCCTCCTCCCATTCCGACCACCAGTCACCACCATGCTCCACTCCTCCTCACCTTATCTCTCATCTTTCATTTTTTCGATGACATTCTCGAGATACCAGTTTTCCGATAAAATTCTCGAGATATCATTAGTTTTTACACATGGGATTACTCCTGCATGGGTCAATCACAATAGGTGTTTTGTAAAGAAATGAATATTGATGTTCCGTGCAATGCACGAGCATCTTGCTTGTAATTATATAACGCAAATCACGAGCAGGAAGTGACATTTTTTTACACAACCATGTTAACATGGCCACGTAAATCACTAGCTAAAGTAAATACCATTATACTTATATCCCGATGCAAAAGGTTGAGTACATGTCCGAAGAGTAGAGTCACACACACACACTTTATCTCTCAGAATCTCTCTCTCACACACACACTAGTTACGTGACGCCCACTTAAGCAGACACGTATGTTACAATTTGTGCACCCGCGGGTACACGTGATGCTGCGCATTTATTTAAGCCGGACGGTGAACCCAAACAGTAGCTGCATTCATTCCCCTCCCGCCGCCTCTTCTCTGGTCGCTGTCACTCGGTAGTCATGGCCCGACCGAAGGTAACAACATACGCCATACTCCCGCCGGAGCGGCGCTTTAATCTGGAAATTTTAGTGGTCATGCATGCATCTTTTTGTGCTAGCACTCCTACGTATATAAGGGTTGACCGGTCGCTTCCCCCGGATGTGCGCGGGCGGTGGACGAGGAAGGAGAAGGGAAGCGGGCTGTGGAGTAGTAACGTTTTTTACCACAATTTCTTAGGAAACTGTGTGCAATAATTGAGTAGTTTTGCAAACTACCAGCACTACACCTGAAACGGTTCAAAATCTATACTCCCTTGCCAGCGCGTGCTTCCCGCGTGAAACGGTTAGCGTCGCCCTGGAGCGTCAGTGCCGCATTAATGCCCAGCCAGAGCGGAGGCGACCTCTCATTGGCACCGGCTTTGAAGCGCTGTGATGGCCGAGAGAGTGCCGCTTCCCGGTGCACGCGACTGCTCCGCGTCGAGGCTGGCCATAGGCCCTATTTGGATCCATGGGTTAGAGTTAGTTTGAGCTAGTTGGGGCTCAAATAGCCCTAAAGTATCCAAGCATGAGGGTTTAAATTGGACCAAGTTGCACCGAACCCACCAAAAAAAACTATCCCACTCAAGAGGTGCTAACTGGAGATAATTCTCATTGGGACCACTAAAAATAACTTTTCTCTCTACATCAAGTGCATTTATTGTCAATCTAACCCTGTCACCCAAACACCTCTTTGGCTACAGTTAGTTCAGGGTTAGTCATGAGTTAGTCTAACCTCTAGCTAAGTTAGAGTATCCAAACTGGAGCAGTATAGGACATGCAAGTTGCTCAAAGCATACAATCAAATTCGTACGTGAAAGGTGTCGGGTGGTAGGTGCGACATATGCCAATGGATGGCTTATCATTGTGGGAGCCAATAAGACATCGCCGGTGCCTGGAAATGGGATAAGGCGAAGACATGCATGCCGGCGGATCTTACCCAGGTTGGGGGCTCTCCGTGGAGATAATACCCCTACTCCTTCTTTGCGGGGTCTCCGCATGATCACTAGATCGATAAGAAGCTACAAGAGGCTCCTTGAGCTGTTCGATGGGAGGAGGAAGAATGGCAAGGCTAGCTCTCTTCTCTCCCTATGGTGGTGTCTAAAACTCTATGAGATCAACCCTTTGCATGGGTGTCCCGGGGGTTTATATAGGCCTACCCCCCGGGGGTACAATGGTAATCCGGCTGGGCGCGGGCCCCAGCCGTCAGTGTCTATGGCCGCCGGCTTCTCCGCCGGCTGCTGGGGCCCGCCAACTGGTGGGTCCCGCCAGCTGCCGGCCCATTGGTCGACAGGCCGACCCCACCGCTTGGGGGTCTTGTCAGGGGCTGGTTACTATTGCCTCGCCCTTATGACGAGGGCTTTGTCGAGGTAAGCATGGCTACAATGCCGCCGCCTTGCGGGCTCTCACTGTAGCCTTACCTCGTCTTGTCTCCTTAATGGTGCACGTGCCCCGAGGAGGGGAGCAAGCCGGCTATAGGAAGCCGGCCATGCCTTAGGCCGGCTGGGGGAGGCCGGGCCGCCTTCAGGCGTCTCTCTGACCGAAGGGGCCCGCCGCCTATGGGCCGTACTGGCAGGCCCTCGTGGATGGCGTCATGATTAGCATGGCAACAGTGCCACGCCGGACGGGGAGGGCTGTTCCGTACGGCATACTGTAGCCATGCATGCTTCCGGGATTCGGGGGTGGCAGGGTCCACTGTTGCCACACCCCATCCCATCATCGTTATGGGGGGGCAGACTTTTAGGGCGCGGCCCGTGGCCGCCTGCCAAGGGCCGGCCTCTTGGAGTCGGTCTTCTTGGGTCGGCTTCTTAGAGTCGGTCTTTCTGTGGCCCGCTTCTTGGAGTCGGCCCTGTCGTGGCGTCCTCGAAGAGAGTTTAGGGCCGGGCCGCCTTCCGGTAGCCGGCCTGTGAGACAGCCGGCCGGAGGAAGGCGGCCCCATGTCTTGGGTGCTTCAAGGCTCGGTTGGCCCGTTGTTTTTCTAAGGGCCAAAGGGAGCCGGTTAGGCTACTTGTGATCATTTACTCCGACAGTAGTCCCCAAAGCTAGTTCGGCTTCGTGGCTGAAGGGGAATCGAGAAGCTCGGCCAGCTTCCTATCCCGAAGAGCTGGCAGCTAGGAGCCGGCTTCTCTTATGCGTGCCTTCTCGGCGAAGTCTCCTCGAAATCCGAAGGCGGGAACCAGCTGGCGCGCTAGGCAGGCGGCAGGCTGACCGCCCGCCACCCGCGCGCCATGCGGCACCCTTCGGCTGGAAGGGCCTGTCAGCCCACGCGCATGACGGGACGTCGCCGTAGGCCGGGGCCCGCCACTTCCGCACCTCGGCCCGTGCGCGGATCTTCTGCGGCCCGAACCGACGGCACGTCTTCTGGCGGTGGTTCCCACTCGCCGTAAAGGCGCGATAATTGCGGGTCATGGGGGAGTGGGCGCAGTTAATCCCACGCCCCCCCGTGCCTCGCCTCCTCGGCTTCGCCGCACGAGGCTATAAGTAGGGGCGGGGAGGGGGAGCGGCAGTCGTTCGCACGCTCGCCCTCGCTCAGCCACCTCCTTCTTCTTCTTCATTGCCGCAGCGGCTCCCCGCAACGCCTCCGTTCCGCCACTCCTCTTAGCGCGCCGCAGTCTTGCCACCACCGCACCGCACGTTCTCCGTCGCCGCGCTCTCCGTTGACCTTGCGCCACCATGGCTCCGATGTCGAGCTCCTAGGACGACTCCAACGTCCGCGACGACCATATCGACCTCCTCCGCAAGACCCGGCGGTTGCCGGGTGAAGATCTCGTGCGGGTTCGTCTCGCGCTGGCGAGGGAAGTTTCGCCGGCACCGCAGGAGGGCGAGCGAGTGATCTTCTACTCGCACTGCTTGCGCGGCGTCGACCTCCCTGCGAGCGGCTTCTTCCGCTCGTTTCTTGATTTCTACCATCTTCAGCTGCACCACCTCACTCCCAACACGGTGGTGCTGCTGTCGGCCTTCGTCACTCTATGCGAAGGTTTCCTCGGTGTCCTCCCCACCATCGAACTCTGGGGGGAGTTCTTCCAGTCCAAGCTCGGCACGGTCGTCACAGGCGTGCCGGCTCCATGCGGTGCCTTCATCACCATCCAGAGATCCACCGCCGACAACCCATTCCCTCCTATCGCGCTGATCCAGTCGGTGAAGCTCTGGCAGAAGTCTTATTTTTACGTGAAGAACATCGTCCCGCATGGTGACTACGTCAACTTGCCGGCTTATGTAGCCGGCCCGCCGCCTGGGAGGCAGCCCTCATTGTCCTTCCGGGCCAGGTCGCTGACGCCGGCTGGAGCTGGTGCCGTCGCCCGGCTTCGGGTGCTGATCCAGTCAGAGCGCCTGACTGAGCCCGACTTGATAGCCGCCTTCGTCGAGCGCCGGGTGCTCCCACTCCAAGGCCTCCCTCATCTGATATGTCAGATGAGCGGCCGCTTCGACCCAAGCCGGCTCAGCACCAGAGAGATGGCTCACGACGAGGTATCTTACATGGTGAACTACATCGCCAACTGCAAGCTCACCGAGGAGTGGCAGTACAGCAAGGAGCTGTACTCTCGTGCCAACCCCCACCCATGGTAAGATTTTCTTTCCTTTCTTCTTTTCTTGTTGCCGAGTTCTTTCTGGCCGGCTTCTGACCAGTCAGCTTGTTTTCAACCAGAACCCCCTTCTTCATCCTTCGGCCGAGACCGCGGGGCGGGAGCGCGAGTTCACCCCTGACCGCGTGGTGGACGACCTTGACGACCCCGACTTTGGGGCGGCCACCCTAGAAGCCGACGTTGTAGGGGGAGGCGGCAAGATAGGCGGCTCTGGGTTCACCGCCGACTTCGATGACTGGCCTGATGATGACGAAGCCGACCCTAATCCGCGCCGTCAGCTGTCATCCGACCAGCAAGGCGCCGGCCCTTCCGGCGGACCGACTGCACGAGGCGGCGCGCAGAAATGTCGGGCAGCACCGACTCTCTTCGGCGGCCGGCCGAAGAAGCCCAAGGGATCCGCGGTGGCGAACAAGCGGGACGAGGCGGCCGCGAAGGCGGCCCGCTTCCGCAAGGTGGTGAAGCACCCGCAGGCGGTTTCGGCGTAAGTACTGATCTTTGCGCGCCTTTCTTTCTTTCTTTCTTTAGTCGATGCTCTTCTAAGTCCTTTCCCCGTTTCATCAACCAGGGCCCCGCTTTCTCTTGAGCGGGCTACCGCCGCCTCCATAGTCGGCGGGGCGGGAGGATCCACGAGTTCCCGCCTCGTAGATCCTCGCGCTGAGCTCCAAGCGGCGATGGAGCGGAACACGTGGGAGGCGCGGGAGGCGGAGGAACGGAGGGCAGCCGCCACCGAGTCGGCTCGGGAGATGATGGCAGAGTTGGCCGAGGCGCAGGCCGACGTGGTGGCCAGGGCCCAGGTGGAGGCCGAGGCCGCAGAGAGGGCGGCGGAGGCCCTGCGCGGCCAGCCTCCGCAACTCGTCATCCCCCTCCGCTCCGCGGCCCCCGACATCCCGGTGCCCCCGCAGGAGGAAATCGGGCGCGACCCGCCTGCGATGGAGAGGGAGGGGGGCAACGTAGTCGTCTCGGAGGGAGAAGTGGTGACGCCTCCGTCGGCCGGGACAGGCCAAGGCGGCCAGCCCGAGGTGCCGCCTGAGCAGCCGGCTGGGGGGTGAGCCGACTGGAAGGGTGGATCTTGTGGTCTTGTCGCCGACTCGTCGATGTGCGGGGAGGGCGGCTTCAGAGCCAGATCTGCAGAGGGCCGCCGGCTCCAGCTTGTTGGCGCACGACCTGGAGAAGGCCATCGTCAGCTCGCCAGGGTGGAGGCCGGGCGATGGGACAGCCGCGTTGAACCTGGCGGCGCAAGATGTCCGCAGCCGGCTTCAGGCTCACGCCACCGCGCTGCAGCAGTGCACCCAAGAGTTTCTTATGACGCGCGGTCATTCGGGTGAGTTTTGTTGCTCTTGATTTCTTCCGTGGCGGCGCGTCAGCGCACCCACTGGGTGTAGTCCCCGAGTTCCAAGTCGGCTGCTGAGCAAGCGGCTTGGAACTTCTCAGAAGACTTTGTTTTAATGACTTGTTCTTGCTCGCACCTTCGTCCTGTTTGCAGGATTATCACAACCTCCACGCCGCTACCTTCAACTCCCAGGCCCGGGAGATGAATCAGAAGGCCGCGGATCTGACGGAGAGCCGGCGTGAGTGCTTTGTCTTTTTATCTCATGTGGGGGAGCATCAGCGCACCCACTGGGTGTAGTCCCCGAGATTCGGTCCGACTGCTGTGCAGTCGGGTCGGATCTTTCTTGCCGACTTCTTTCTTAATTTCATCTTCTTCATATTGGCAGGATCCAATGCTGACTTGAGGAAGCAGCTGGGCGTGGCTCAGACCGCCCTTCGCACCAAGGAGGGCGAGTTCAGCGCCTTGGTTCAGGAGCGTGATCGTCTGGCCAAGAAACTGGCCGACAAGGAGGAGAGCCACAAGGCGGCCCTGAAGGCGGCGCAGGACAGCGAGGCCGCCCTCAAAGCCGAATATGAGACCGAGGCGGTGAGCTGGGCCGAGGCACGGCAGGCTCTGAGCGAAGGCTACGGCCGGGTCGAGGATTTGATTAACGGTAGGCCGCCTTCTTCTTCGTTCCTTTGCTTGTCCTTGTAAACCTGTTTATCTCCTGACTTGTTTCTGTTTCTTTCTTCTTTGTGAAGAGTACTTCCCCGGCTACTCTGTTGCCGCCAACCAAGCCATCGAAGCTCACCGTGAGGCCCGGCGGCAGGCCGGGGTTGAAATCGCACCGGACGCCAACCGGTCGCTTGAGGAGCAGCTGCTGGCGATCCAAGCCCGCCTGCAGCCGGCCTACCGCATGCTCCGCCGGCTTCAGCGTGCCGGAGAACAGGTGCTGGCCGCCCTCTGGCCTGGCGAGGTAATTCCCCGCACCCCAGCCGTACTGTCGACTGGCCGGAGGTAGCAGTCGGCTGCCTCGAGGCTTGAAAGGCTTCAACAGCTCGGTCCGGCGCCCGACGGACGCTAGAGTTCGTCCGGGCTTGGTACCCTGGGCTGAACGGCAGGAGGCTGACGAGCAGCTGGAGGCGGTGCGGCTGGCTATCATCCAGCGTGCCTCGGCGATCACCGACTTCACCGACACCAGCGCCTTTGCTCCTGAGGTAAACAAGGATGGCGTCGCGCAGCCGGAGGAACGGTTCGGGCTGAACCCGGCTGACGGTGAAGACTCGGCGGAGGAGATCGACTCCAGCGACGAGGGCGAAGAGGAGGAGGAGGAAGACGGCGAAGACGTTGTGCCGGATGGTGAAGCAGCCAGCCAGCTTCAGCCTGACCGTGCCTCCAGCAACGAGGCGCGTGCGAATGCACCACTTGCCGCAGGTGACGATCTGGCCGAGACTCGCCAGCCAGCCACTCCTCCAGCCGACACCACCGTCTCCACCAATCTTCCTGACGCCCCAGATGCTCCTTTGGCTTGAGT
The DNA here is from genome assembly GCF_018294505.1 of Triticum aestivum. Classification (NCBI taxonomy): domain Eukaryota; kingdom Viridiplantae; phylum Streptophyta; class Magnoliopsida; order Poales; family Poaceae; genus Triticum; species Triticum aestivum. The sequence continues at coordinate 753,643,131 of NC_057801.1, forward strand.
CGCCGTTTTTACATTCCTTCTTGTCACTCTTTGGACAACTTTATTAACTTTGCGATATTCCACCCACTGGGGGGTGTATTCAAACTTTGTCGAATGCCGGCCTCTCAAAGGCCTTTTGTGTAAATATTTTTATGCATGTGCTTGGCTTCCATTCCTACTTGCTTTTTATCTTTCGGCTTTTTTCTTTGCCAACTTCCCTTGGTTGCCGCCTTCCTAGCCGGACAGCTGCTCTGCAGTCTGTGGTCGGGTAAGGAATTCGGCCGTCTGGAAAGGCAAGTACTCAAGCTTTCTTAGATTGTAGCAGAGTAAGAAGGGAAGCCGGCCAGCCGGTTGCTTTGACAACTAGTTGGCGGGGGGGGGGAGGTGGCTTGTATTATGTAAGTTCGTTAGTCCTTAGCCGTTTTTCATGTGGGCCTCCTTTTCTGCCTTTGGCTCTTGCTAGTCGGACAACCGACTCTTCGAGCTGTGACTTTCGCAAGAGAGGGCTTGGGTGCCGGCACATTACTTGTCTGACTGCAGGTAGAACTTGAACATAACTCAAGGCGGCAAGTCCCCGGGCCGACTAGTCGAACCCGGTGTCGGACGAAAAAATGAATGTAGGGTCATAACCGATGGTATGATACCCGGCATTCATAGATAAAAGAGGGTAGTCCCCGAGAAATCCTCGGGCAGCCCGTTGTCTCATACTTAATACAAAAGGTAGCATGGTACATACTGCATTTCAACTGTAAAATCTTCGGAGAAGATTGGCGTTCCATGGTCGCTCCGACTCCTTACCGGAATCGTCTCTCTTGCGTGCCTTCGGCTTCTGCGCATCGATCAGTTAGTAGGAGTCGTTGCCTAGAGCCCGGCTGATGACGAATGGGCCTTCCCAAGGGGCCGAGAGCTTGTGCTGGCTGGCTGTTCGCTAGATCAGTCGGAGCACAAGATCTCCCTCTTGGAAAGCTCTTGACTTGACCTTCCGACTGTGGTAACGGCGTAGACCTGCTGGTAGATGGCGGACCGGCTGAGTGCTAACAACCAGCTTTCTTCCAGCAAGTCGACGCCGTCTTCTCGTGCTTCCTTGGCCTCTGCCTCCGTGTACATGGTGACCCGAGGTGAGTCGAACTCGATGTTAGTTGGGATGACAACCTCGGCACCATATACAAGGAAGAAGGGGGTGAAGCCGATTGACTTGTTTGGGGTAGTGCGCAGACTCCAGAGGACGGACGGTAGCTCGTCGAGCCAGCAGCCGGCCGAACGCTCCAGCGGCACGACTAGTCAGAGCTTGACGCTGGAGAGGATGAGGCCGTTTGCTTGCTCGACTTGGCCATTGACTGCGGGTGGGCAACGGACGCTAAGTCCAGTCGGATGCCCTGTGTCGTGCAGAAACGTGTCGGTGCTCCCTTGGCAAAATTCATGCCGTTGTCGGTGTCGATGCTGTGTGGTACTCCATACCGGGTTGTAATGTCTGCAATGAATGTCACGGCAGTCGGGCCATTCCGTTTCTTGATTGGCTTTGCTTCAATCCACTTGGTAAATTTATCCACGACGACAAGCAGATGTGTCATGCCGCTGCGCGCAGTTTTGAATGGGCCGACCATGTCCAGCCCCCAGATGGCAAAGGGCCAAGTGAGGGGGATGGTCTTGAGTGCAGAAGCCGGAAGGTGTTGCTTGGAGCCGAAGATTTGGCACCCTTTGCAGTGTTTGACTAATTCCTTGGCATCCTCCAAAGCAGTCGGCTAGAAGAATCCATGGCGGAAAGCTTTGGCGACGAGTGCCCTGGAGGCGGCATGGTGGCTGCATTCACCTTGGTGGATATCTTCGAGGATTGCTATGCCTTTCTCAGGCTCGACGCAGCGCTGGAAGACTCCAGTAACACTGCCCCTAACGAGCTCTCGGTTCATTATTGTGTACGCTCCGGCTCGGCGTTGGACTTGTCTTGCCGAGATCTCGTCAGTCGGCAGCTCTCCATTTATCAGGAAGTGGAGGATGGGCTGGGCCCATGATGGAGCTGTGACTTCTATCGCCAAAACGGCTACTGCAACCAGGGTGGGCGGGCTGGGTTGTGAGGAGTTGGAGTCGGCCGCCGCCTGCTGTGTTGGTGCAGTCCCCAGGCCGGCTGCAGTAGTCCCCGGGCCGGGTTCAACTATGGCAGTCCCCGAGCCAGCTGCCGAAGTCCCCGAGACGGCTGCCGAAGTGTCCGAGCCGCCTGCTTGGTCCCCGAAGTCGGATCCGACTGCGTCGGGGTCAGGCGGCACGAAGATGGAACTGGATTCCGGAGACGGCTTGAGGAGGCGTTGGAAGGCGACGCCGGTTGGTATAGCCTTTCCGGGTGGATCCTATTCGTGCTAGGGCATCTGCTTGCTCGTTGTCGGCCTGTGGCACGTGGAGGATCTCGCACCCCGCAAATTATCCGCTGATCTGCTGAACGAGGAAGCGGTAGCTTGCCATGTTTGCGTCCTTGGCATCCTAGTCGCCGGATGATTGCTGGACCACCAAGTCTGAGTTGCCATAGCACAGGATCCGACGGATGCCGAGTTCCTTGGCTAGCCGGAGCCCGTGTATGAGCGCCTCATACTCAGCCACGTTGTTGGAGGCGGCAAAATGGATTTGCAATGTGTATTTGAGTTTGTCGCCTTTGGGAGAGGTGAGGACGATGCCGGCTCCCAAGCCGATGCACATCTTGGATCCGTCAAAGTGCATCCGCCAATGAGTGGAGTCGGGGGCCGGTGGCAGGTACTGGGTCTCGGCCCAGTCGACGAGGAAGTCGGCCAATGCTTGGGACTTGATGGCGGTGCGGGGCTGATAGTAGATCGTGTAAGGAGCCAGCGCAATGGCCCATTTCGCCACTCGACCGGATGCATCCCGGCGGCCTATGATCTCGGCAAGCGGGGCAGTGCATACGCCCGTGATGGGATGCTCTTGAAAGTACGACTTGAGTTTCTTGGAGGCGAAGTACACACCATAGCACATCTTCTGATAGTGCGGGTAGTTCTGCTTTGAGGTGGACAATACTTCGCTCAAATAATATACCGGCCTCTGGACTAGCTGAGCTCGGCCTTCTTCTGGACGCTGGACTACGATAACTGTGCTGACCACCCGGCTAGTGGTGGCAATGTAGAGGAACATGGGCTCTTTCTCAGTTGGGGCCGCCAAGACAGGCGGTGTGGACAACATCTTCTTCAGCTCGTGGAAAGCTTGGTCCGCCTGGTCATTCCACTCAAAGTGAGTGGACTTCTTCATGAGTCGGTAGAGGGGGAGAGCCTTCTCTCCGAGCCGGCTTATGAAGCGGTTCAAAGACGCCAGGCATCCGGTGAAATTTTGGACGTCTTGCAGCTTGGTGGGAATCTTCATTCTCTCTATGGCCTTGATCTTCATTGGGTTGCATTCAATGCCGCGTTCAGAGACCAGGAAGCCTAGAAGCTGGCCGGCTGGTACCCCGAACACGCATTTCTCCTGGTTGAGCTTGATCTGAAACCGGCGCAAATTCTCAAAGGTCTCCTTGAGGTCTTCCAGCAAGGTGCCGCATTTCTCCGTATTCACCACAACAGCGTCTACGTAGACGTGGGCATTTCTGCCGAGTTGCTTGAGGAGGCATTTCTGCATGCAACGCTGAAAAGTGGCACCGGCATTTCTCAAGCCGAATGTCATAGTCAGGTAACAGAAAGCTCCGAATGGGGTGATGAAGGCGGTCTTCAAGCGATCAGCTGGGTCCAACTTTATCTGGTGGTAGCCTGAGTAAGCATCCAAAAAACTCAACAGCTCGCATCCGGCTGTGGAGTCTATCACTTGATCAATCCTTGGCAGAGCAAAAGGATCTTTAGGGCAGGCTTTGTTGAGGCTGGTGTAGTCAATGCACATGCGCCACTGCTTGCTCTTCTTTAACACTAGGACCGGGTTGGCAAGCCATTCTGGAAAGAACACCTCCATAATGAAGCCGGCTACCAGAAGCTGGGCTATTTCCTCTCCGACTACTCTTCTCTTCTCTTTTGACAGGCGGCGCAAGGGCTGCCTGACCGGCTTGGCGTCAGATCGGACGTGTAGCTTGTGCTCGGCGAAATCCGTTGGGACACCCGGCATGTCTTTGGGTGACCATGCGAAGATGTCCCGATTCTCACGGAGGAAATCGACGAGCTCGCCTTCCTATTTGCTGTCGAGGCCGGAGCCTATAACAGTGTACCTCTCCGGGTGCTCCGGGTCTAGGGGTATCTTCTTAGTCTCTTTGGCTGGCTGGAAAAAACCTTGAGCTTCACATTCCTTGGGGTCAGGGGACAGGGCCAGCTGCTTGCCAGCCATGGCCACAACTCGATTCAGCATCTTCTTTTCTTCAGCGATCACAAGGGACTCGGCCAGCCGGCTGCTAGCTGCTGCGCACTTAGAAGACTTCTTATAGTCTCCGACTATGGTGATGATGCCCTTGGAACTCGGCATCTTCATCTTGAGGTAGGCATAGTGGTGCACAACCATAAACTTGGCCAAAGCAGGTCGGCCAAGTAATGCGTGGTACGGGCTCTCCAGATCCACTACCTCAAACCATATTGCCTCTCGGCGGAAATGATCTTTGCCCCCAAAGAGGACGTCCATCTTGATCTTGCCGATTGGTGAGCAGGATAGGCCAGGTATGATGCCGTGGAACACAGTCTGGCTTGGCATGAGCTGCTTCGGCTTGATGGTAAGCTTCTCCATGGTATCTCGGTACAGTATGTTGATGCTGCTCCCGCCATCTATCAATACGCGGGAGAAATGGGCAGCACGCCTTTCTGTCGCAAGGGTGGCGTCCAAAACCAAGGCATAGGAGTCAGAGACGGCATCACCTCTGGGTGATCGGCCTGGCTCCAGCTGATGGGCTTCTCCGACCAATGCAAAAACTCGGGGTTGTTGGAGGCGACCGCGTTGACTTCTTGCTGCTGTCGGCGCCGGCTGTGCCGATCTTCTGTCTCGCTTGTAAAGACGACGTAGGCGGCATGCTCGTCAGGGAACTCGTCTTGGATAGCTCCGACTGCTGGCCGAGCAGCCGGCTGCTGTGGGGCAGGAGGTGGCTGGCCTGCAGGCGGAGGCGGCAACGGCCCCTCTCCCTTGGAGATTCGGGTGAGCCAATGGCACTTCCGAGTTGTGTGGTTGGACGGCTTCGTGCCGCTGTGGAACTTGCAGGGGGCATCGAGGGTTTGCTCGTAGGAGAAAGCCGTCTGCCAAGCCGGCCTGCCGTCCTTTTGCTTCTTGGGTGCCGGCCGCCCCTCAGGTTGCTCGTCTTCGACTATGGCCACCTGTCGGCTAGTGGAAGGCGGCATAGGGGCCTTGCGCTTGTGGTCGCTTTGGTACGGGGATCGGCTTGATTCTCCAGCCGGCGTCTTGGGAGCCGGCGCCAACACTTTTCCAGAGGCGTCTACCCGGAGCTCAGTCTTCATTGAGGAGTCGGCCGTGGCATACTTGTCTGCTATGATCAGCAGCTCGTCGAGGGTAGCCGGCTTGTCGTAGAGGAGTCAGTGCTTGAGGAGGGTGCCCTCTCTGCACTCGGTGGTGAAGTACTCTATGGCTTGAACCTCGTGCACCCCTTCGCAGGAGTTGTGGAGCTCAACCCAACGCGTGAGGTAGTCGTGGGTTGATTCATTGGGCCCTTGTACGCACAAGGAGAGCTGTCGGGGCTTCGGAGCCCGTTTGTAGGTGCTGGTGAAGTTGCGTATGAAGGCTTTTGTGAAGTCCAGCTAGCTGTTGATGCTGTAAGGCTTGAGGCTATTGAGCCAGGTGCATGCCGTGCCTTGGAGCATCAGGGGGACATATTTCACGGTAACACGTCTGTTGCCGTTTGCTATGCGAACTGCGGTGGAGTAATCGATCAACCAATCTTCCGGCTTCACGGAGCCGTTGTACTTGGGCGTGTCTCTTGGGAGCGAGAACCCTTTGGGAAAGGGCTCGTCACGGATGCGGGGGCCGAAACAAGGCGGGCCAACATCATCTTCTTCTTCCAGGGCCAGGGATCGCGCAAGGCGGTCGATCCAATGGCGGGCATCATTCTCGCTGACTCCTTCGCGACGACCAAGTCGGCCACTGAGAGTCGGATGCGCGACAGGCGGCGAGGTGGGATATCTCTCCCCGCGAGGTGGAGGAGGAGGTGGGTCGCCTCGTCGTTCCACACCTCGAGGGCGGCCTTCTGCGTCGCGCTCGATGGTGATTCGAGTCCGACTGCGGCTAGCAGCTGGCTCCTTCTCTTGTCTCGCACGGGCTCCGCCTGCAGTCGGCGTACACGACGTTGCACCATGCTCTCGGCGAGGGGGGCTTCCAGCTCGAACGCCGGCTTCGTGCCGCTCTGCGGCCGCGTCGGTCAGCTATTGGATGCGTCTGGTCATGTAAAGGAGCTCGTCGGCTCCCAGTCCGTTTAGCTCATCTAGGATCGACTGGGCGACACGTAGATTCTCGAGGGGCGTGGCGTAGACTGGGCGGTCTACTCCCAGCATGCTGGCGATGGCCGCGCCGCGTTTCTTGACGATGCCAACTCGGCTTGGCCCTTCTAGAGGCTGCGTGCCAAAGGCGGCGCGGTCGACTTCGCGCTGGTGGGCTTCAGTGAGGCGTCTCATGGAGGCTATCCTCTGGCCCTCCACAAGGAGAGCAAGGCGGCGTGCCTCCAGAGTCTCGGCATCAGCGTCCGCCGGGATAGGGGCGAACAGATCGTGCAGCGTTGCCTGGAAGGCATCACGGGCGTTCTCGTCGCAGGTGACACCGTGGCTGATGACTAGCACTTCGGTGACGGTGCTGCCGCCACTGTCGGCCTGAGGGAGAGGGTCGTCGAAGATGATCACGTTGGTGGGGAAGGCATCGAGCGACGCCGTGTCGGAGTCGACAAGCATCGGGTCGGTGGAGCCGACCGACTCCAAGTCCGCGGTAGGCTCACCGGAGACGTGGAGTTGGTCGAGGAGGCTGACGAGGCGGCTCTCGGGGCAGCCCGTGCCCGCGTCGGATGCGGGCTCGTCGGAGATGCGAGCCTCGCCAAGAAGATCGGCAAGGCAGCTCACTACGCAAGCGTCATCGACGCTTTGCAGTGCGTCGGGGCAAGCGCCATCGGGCGTGCCGGGCTGGCTACGCTCGCTAGGGAGGAAAAGGGTTCCCGTCCAGAGCATGTCTCCGGACGATGGTGCACCTGGCCCCATGGTGGACGCCAAATGTCGAGTGGTAGGTGCGACATATGCCAACGGATGGCTTATCATTGTGGGAGCTAGTAAGACATCTCCGGTGCCTGTAAACGGGATAAGGCGAAGACATGCACGCCGGCGGATCTTACCCAGGTTGGGGGCTCTCCGTGGAGATAATACCCCTACTCCTGCTTTGCGGGGTCTCCGCATGATCACTAGATCGATAAGAAGCTACAAGAGGCTCCTTGAGCTGTTCGACGGGAGGAGGAAGAAGGGCAAGGCTAGCTCTCTTCTCTCCCTATGGTGGTGTCTAAAACTCTATGAGATCAACCCTTTGCATGGGTGTCCCGGGGGGTTTATATAGGCCTACCCCTCGGGGGTACAATGGTAATCTGGCTGGGCGCGGGCCCCAGCCATCAGTGTCTATGGCCGCCGACTTCTCCGCCGGTTGCTGGGGCCCGCTGACTGGTGGGTCCCGCCGGCTGCCGGCCCATTGGTCGATAGGCCGGCCCCACCGCTTGGGGGTCTTGTCGAGGGCTGGTTATTGTTGCCTCGCCCCTGATGACGAGGGCTTTGTCGAGGTAAGCATGGCTACAGTGCCGCTGCCTTGCGGGCTCTCACTGTAGCCTTACCTCGTCTTGTCTCCTTAATGGTGCGCGCGCCCCGAGGAGGGGAGCAAGCCGGCTATAGGAAGCCGGCCATGCCTTAGGCAGGCTAGGGGAGGCCGGGCCGCCTTCAGGCGTCTCTCTGGCCGAAGGGGCCCGCCGCCTACGGGCCGTACTGGCAGGCCGTCGTGGATGGCATCATGATTAGCATGGCAATAGTGCCACGCCGGACGGGGAGGGCTGTTCTGTACAGCATGCTGTAGCCATGCGTGCTTCCGGGATTCGGGGGTGGCAGGGTCCACTGTTGCCACGCCCCGTCCCATCATCGTTATAGGGGAGGGGAGGGGGCAGACTTTTAGGGCGCGGCCCCTGGCCGCCTGCCAAGGGTCGGCCTCTTGGAGTCGGTCTTCTTGGGCCGGCTTCTTGGAGTCAGTCTTTCCGTGGCCGGCTTCTTGGAGTCGGCCCTGTCGTGGCGTCCTCCAAGAGAGTTTAGGGCCGGGCCACCTTCCGGTAGCTGGCCTATGAGACAGCTGGCCGGAGGAAGGCAGCCCCGCGTCTTGGGTGCTTCAAGGCTCGGTCGGCCCATTGGTTTTTCTAAGGGCCAAAGGGAGCCGGTTAGGCTACCCGTGGTCATTTACTCCGACAAAAGGGATTTTTTCTTGTTGAAAACGGAACGTGAAAAGAATTTTTTTAGAATGCTCTTGGCATGTCGCTAACATGTGATGAGTTAACCGACCTCAGTAGATGGCAAAAACGCCAGCCGCCGCACTTTGAGAGAGACAAAGAGGGAGAAGCGATACGGGCTGCTGGATTACTAGAGATAGGTGTTGCACGGATGCCAAGAAATATGGTGATAGCGTGGGTTAGCCATGTACTAGTATGATGTGAATACAGTGGGCTGCCGTGTTTCGTACTCTTCAAGTCCACTATGGAGATTATTGGTTGATTCTATATCACTGAATAATATAAAATATTATGAGTGCAAACGCTCCACCACGAGGTTTCTTGCTCCTTCTCGGTCGTTGGGAATCTATGTTCTTCCACTCAATTTTTTTTTGCGTGAGCTTTGTTCATCCTTTTGCCAACACGCGAGACATCTAGCATCAAGGTGCACATGTCATGCAAGGATCATTCCATCTATATGAAGAACACGTAGGACAGGAACTACGAGACGGACATGTACCCAGGAGTGGACGTACGAACCTGAGTAATGTAGCGCAGTAAGTGAAGTAGAAAGGCACAAATGGTATGAACATGCATGGCATATAGGGTGTGTTTGGTTGCATTCTCGTCTTAGCATAGTTGTTTCCTCTTCATGCATGCTCAACTCAACACCCCTCTTCATGCATGCTCTCTTCATGCATGCTTCTAGTGTATTTGTACTAAACTAGTGTGGACTCATGCACCCTCCATACACTCTACCAAACACCCAAAAGTGGGCCGAGAAGGGAACTCTTGGGCGGCATTTGTCTCTTACTATGTAGTACCACTAAATGTTGTACGTGCAATGCACGATGATCTTATGGAGTACATGCCTAAGTACTCTACTACTACTATATTAGTTGGAGGCACATATTAGCTTTTATATTTGTTTACGTGTATGCCCCGAGACCTTCCAACTAGACATGTCTTTCTCTCCAGGTCGCACTTTGTATCATTCATACCACTAGTACTACTACGTGTGGTCTCCGACCCAGAAGTGGAAGAAGTGGAGATGCTCTACCACGCTATTTTTTTGCGCTGGGCTCTACCATGCTATTCATGTCCCACTCCTTTTGATGACGTGTGGGACATCCATCACGTGCCGTGTTTGGCACTCTTTGTCATAAGAGTTGAAATGCTAGCATTCACCAGAAATAAAAAATAAATATATATCATCAGTGATACTATTTTTTTGAGAACCAATCGGCAGTGATACTATAGCATGCGGTTTCCTTGCTCCTCGATATTGGAAAGAATACTTCCGTTCGCCAACATGTGGGACGTCGACCATCCTGGTCCACTTGACATGCATGCAGAACTCCAAGGGAGAGTCACCCCGGTCGTCGCGCCGTAGTAATAATGACTAATGAGCCGTTAAATTACAGGCCCAACCTTTCCCACTTTGAAGTTGCTCGGTCGAAGGAACCATCATGACTTTGTTGAATTCCGCTTCTTGAAGAAAACTATTGTACCAGCAGTACTGCTAGCTACAGTACTTACTCCAACAGAGGCCTCCTTTCGTTCATAGGATAGGAATTTTATAGGAATATGAAAATCATAGGAAGTGAGATGACATGCATCTCGATTGCTATAGAGAAAGAGATGCCATTTGATGCATGGGATAGGAATTTTCCATTGAGTCTAGGCTAATGTACTGGTAATTTGCTCTAAAAACTACAGTAGTAACTAGTAATACTGGTACATGCTCGTACTCAGACACAGACACACACACTAACTACTAGTACTACTACTTCTCACATGCTGGCCAGACGCCGTCGTTCTCCTTCCCGGCTTTGCCGGCGACACCCCACCGTGCTTGGATCTCCACTGACCTCTCCACAGCAGCGCGCGCATCCTCTACTTTCTTGCGGCGGCGGGCCTCTCTTTTCTTGAGTGCTTTCTGACTTTTCCGCTCCCTCTGTGCGGCTTTGGCCGCCTCTTGCTCTACCGCCCATTCGGCCTTGGCAGCTTCAAATTCCTCCCACATAGGTGTGAGGTCGAGATCGGTTATGAACTCGGCACGACGGGATGCCACCGGTTCCCTGCCATTTTGTGTGCGGTCGTGGGCGGTGAGGAACTCGGCGTGGCGGGATGCCATCGCTTCCTTACCGATTAGTGTGCGGCACGATGGCATGAATGACGCTTGGTGAGAGCTCTGGGGTGGAGTGGCCGGACAACCGTATAGTGCATTGGTTTGTCAAGAGCTCAAGGACAGAAGACGAAGGAAATTTGGATTCCCCTTCAATCCTGGTCATTTATTACTGAGTAAAATGCATTGGCAGTCATCGAACTTGTCTTGATAGCTCACTTTGATCATTGTATACGAGATATGGTGATTATACGGTCACTGGCTCAGCGTATAGCTATGTATTTGTCTGGTTGACTAGTAAAACTGTCCGCATGTGCCTCACCAGCTCGTGTTCTTTATCTATCTACGTGGGCCTACCTATCAGTGGAGAAAGAAATAAAAACCAAAATTATGCGTATGTGGGGAATCAAACCATGGACTCGTTGCTGCAACGCACACTCGTTAGCCAGATGAAAATGAAATACTTTGCGTCAGACACTCACGCTCATGCTGTCAAAGCACATGCTAATGCATGCACGTCGCCCTCTCAATCAAAGTCCTGCTCATGGCGCAATGCAAATGACGAGCCCATCACCCGCGCGCCCCGGCGGTGCCCGACATTACTGTTTAGACGTTTGATGGAGGCCTACGCGAACGCCGAGCATGTATTCACCTGGATCAAGACCAACGGTCATACTCGGAGCGCCTTGCTCATGTATATCGTCCATCACAACGACAATCTATAAAACAGCCTAGCTAGAGAGGGTACTATGGTACGGAGTATGTACTATCGTGAGCGACCGATCTTAGTTGCCACTGCACATGAGTGTGTGTCTGATCGATTCGTCCATTATTCGTAAGTTATGCATGGTTGTGTGGTGTCTAATGGTGGTTGTCGAGGGCTAGTTGGCGACAAGAGCGGTTGCATGGACGCCTGGTTGTCAATACGTGGCACGTATGTTTCAAAGGCTCGTCATCCATGAGTTCACACTTTACCACCACGCTAGCGTCTGACCGCCCTGGCCTACCGAAACCCCTTCCATCGCTAGCGCGCGCTTCCGCCTGAAACGGTTACCGTCTCTCTAGAATGTCAATGCCGCATTCACCGGACTTAACTGCAGGTGCAGTTGGTGTGTCACTGACATGCGGGCTAGATGCCCATTGGGCCCACATGTCATTAACCCAACGCACCTGCAGTTAAGTCACTGAAGCAGCATCTGCATTCACGCTCGATGAACCTACTCCGGCGCCAGCCGTCCATCCGTCTGTCGCGGCTCATTGCCATTCGTCCGCTATATTAACTTGAGCCCTAGCTCCCAGCCATTGCCAAAGACCCACACCATTCTCCTACGGTCCCTTTCTTCTGTCGGCACCACCCCAACCATGGCCTCCTGGTGTTCCAAAGCTCTCTTGGACGTAATGTCGCAGGAGCAGACGAGGGACATCGGCGGATCCGCTCCGGGCACGCTCCAAAGCTCTCTTTGACGTCCTGTCGCAGGAGCAGACGAAGGAGATCGCCGACACCCCCCCGGCCGCCCTCCGATGCCACGACCACGAAGCCGCCGCACGTGCGCGGGCGCAGCCGGCAGCGAGGAAGAGCAGTACATGGTAGGTCACCGCCGCTCTGGTCACAGGAAGGCCACCGCTACTCCACTCAGTTGACACCAAGCTTGGTGGGGTAAACATCGGCGGCCGATTAGCCGCTTGACGGCGACGTGGAGGCGGAAATCTTCAGAACCTTGTGCTCTGGAGGAGGAGGTTATCGAGGCGGATGAGGAGGAGGCAAAGGCAATGGCCGGCTTTCTCGGGTTCATTGTCGGACATGGTGGTCGGTCGCCGGCGATCGTTTAGATTAGGTTTACAGTAGGTTTTAGTACGGTTTGTGCGAAATATGTAATGAATTTCGTCCAGTTTGTAGGAAAAGTTTTCGAAATGTAATGAATTTCATCCGGTTAATTTGAAATTTGCTTTGTTTGCATGAATTTCGTCTGGTTAGTTCATATAGTTGTCGAAAAGGTATGCCGGCAGCATTAGATGGCATCCATCAGTGTCGTCGGACAGATGCCGGTATAAATTTGTGGGCCATCGCTGGAGATGCCCTAACTATCATGCTATAATCGCTAACAGTGCTCCATTATTTGGCAGGGAACAGTTATCCCTCGATCAAAATCAGATCCGCGGTGTTTCGCACTCCTCCCACGTAAGAATGTAAACTCTTGCTTACATAAAAATGGAGCAAGTGGACGGCACCGTAGCACGTCATATCACTCAAACTAGCCCGCCTAACGAGCGGGAAAGCACCGCCCTCGTCATTTTGTTCTGGATTTTTATCGATCAATCGCGCGAAAATGTTACGCTTTGCAAGTTCTAAAGGAAAAGGCGGCACACTTATGACTCGTACGCGTCGCACCCCCGACAGTCCGGCTCGCATGACCCTCACCAGAGGGGACACACGTTGTCTTGCAATTTCACTGACATGTGGGACTGCAATTGAATAAACCATCGATAGCCCAAATCTAATCGGTCGGCGGGCGTCGACTGAGAAGAGAGAGACGGGGGAGGGAGAGGAGATCGCCCTTGCCGCGCACGGACTCCAAGAAATATATGGTGATAATGTGAGGTGGGCCATGCGGGAGTCCGAACCGCTTCCAAGCCCACTTCTGACCGCCCTGGCTCCTCAGACGCCAGCTGCCCACCGCCTGCATGCATAGCAAGAGTAGTACCAGTAAAATACTGGGTTATAAGCCCGCTTATGTGGAGGAGAGAGAGGCATTTACGAAGTCAAGGAGTGGGTTCTGCAAGAGCCCGTATCTACACTTGCTCCTAGGTATAAAAATAATAATTCTAAAAAAAGGAGGCATAAAAACAATTGTGTCTAAAAAAAGAAAGGTAAAAAACATTTGAGAGGAAATAGATAGAGAGAAAGTGAGAAAAGTAGTAACCTTATAGCCAACCTTATATAGTTAACAGTATGGTAGTATTACATGAGGAAGGAGGGAGTGGTGCACATGCCAAGTTCACTGGGCTGCCGTGTTTCACACTCCTCCATCGTAACAGTGGAGGCAATAGCTTTCATCAAAAATATACAATGAATACTCGTTGCGGGCCCAACCTTTCCCACTGTAAGTTGGTCGGACAAAGGAACCATCATGACTTCGTTGAATTCCGCTTCTTCAAGAAAACTTACTGTACCCATAATACTGCTACCACACGGGAATACTGGACAGCACTGTACCACGTCATATCACTGAAACCCACTAGGCCATCCTAAAAAATACCACTAGGCCAAACTAGCCCGCCTATAGGTCATCTATTTTGGAACGGAGGGAGTACGTCTCTGTACTGCTATGATTTTGTGTTGTACTATACGTCTCTATACTTTTGCTATGATTTTCCTACCCTATGAACCAAATGAGGCCTGAATGTATCCGTGTCGACTAAGCCTACAATTTTAGGAGCTTGGGCTATTGGCCGATCGACGACGGATAAGTATAAGCGTACCACCACTAGTAGAAAACGAAGCTTTAGCGCCGGTTCGTAAGGGCCTTTAGTGCCGGTTCCATAACCGGCACTAAAGGGTGGGCACTAAAGGCCCCCCCTTTTAGTACCGGTTCGACACGAACCAGCGCTAAAGTGCCACCACATGGCGTGAGCTCGCGCCCTGGAACGGGGGGACCTTTAGTACCGGTTGGTGTTACCAACCGGTACTAAAGGTTTTTTTTTTGAAATTTTTTTTCCGATTTTTTTTCCGATTTTTAGTTTTTCTGAATTATTTGATGATTTAGTCTCTAATCACCTCTCTTAACTGCTCAAGTGTGGATCACTCATTCCAAATCATCTAACTTCCCGACCGGTCACCCATCCCTCTCACTACTCTAGCCCGAGCACACTTAACTTTCGGGTTCTATTCTCCTTCGCTTCCGAGTCTGCACTTGTTGTTTTCCTAATAATAGTAAGATGTCAATCCTATTAACCCTCAGGAGTTTAGCTTGAGCATGAAGTCACACATTTCACCGTTTGAGTTTGAAACTATTATTCTAAAAAAATAGTAATTATTTAGTAACGCTAATATTTTTTGAATAAGTTTGACCATAGTTTGACCACAATTTGACCATAGTTTGACTAGATTTGACCAAAATTCAAAAAATTGAAATAATTATTTAGTAACACTAATATTCTTGAATAATTATGTAGTAACATTAATACTTCTTGAATAAGTAGTTTGACCAAATTTAACCAATTTTTTTTTAAAAAACTGAAATTTGACACTAATATCTTTTTTTCCTTTTCGAATTTGAGGATTCTAAAAAATTCCAAACATGCCATAGGCTGTCTCCATCCGTCGCGGATTTTTGTGCTGAATTTTTTGATATATTATTACGTTTTTTTCCGACATCGTATGCAAAAGTTATAGCCGTTTTACATTTTCCCTAATCTTTTTGCAAAACATGTCCAAATTTAAGTTTTTAAATTTTCCTAACTAGTAGATATAGTAATATAACTACCTCTCGAAGAATTTTATTTTTTGAAGTTTTTATCATTTTCTTTTGATTTTTTCAAAACTGAAATGGCGATACACAGGGGGGGGGGGTGGGTAGAGTTTGAAAATTGGCCCCTTTAGTACCGGTTCGTGGCACGAACCGGTACTAAAGGCTTGTCCCCTTTAGTACCGGTTCGTGGCACGAACCGGTACTATAGGTTAGACCTTTAGTACCGGTTGGTAACACAAACCGGTACTAAAGGGGCTCGTGGGGACCCGGCCTGACGCCAGCCTGCCACTACCCCTTTAGTACCGGTTCGTGGCACGAACCGGTACTAAAGGCTCAACACGAATCGGTACTATTGATCGCAGCCACGAACCGGCACTATTGATCACATTAGTGCCGGTTTTTTTACAAACCGGCACTAATGTGCTTCACATTTGACCCTTTTTCTACTAGTGCACGAGCTCATCAGCCCCAACGTTTCTCTTCGGTGATTGTTTTGCAAGTACTATAGCTCGCACAGTAGCTAGCCTACTAACACCAAGAATCATCAAACAAGCCCTGCTGATATGATAAACAGTTCAAACTTACATCTAAGCATGCCATATATTACATCTAAAGCTGGTGAGGATACATCTATTTCCATAACTCGGAGAGGGTTCACATGATTCACTATCAAACAAAATTAGCAAGTACCGCCGACACAAGACAGTGCACTAGCCCTAAGATGGTTTGATAACATGCATTGTTCTGGTAATTAAACACATGGAAATGCAAACTACCCTAAAGGATTAGCGCGACCAACTATTTCTTGTCAGCGATCTCTCGGGCAATGACCACAACACAGACAGCGGCATGGGAATCGATCTGTGGGGCGATGTCCACAGGACTGACCGCGACATCGGAGTCAATCTCTGGGGCGATGTCCACAGGATGGACAGCGGCATCGAAATCGATCTCCGGGCGATGCCAACAGGACAAACCGCGACATCGAAAACGATCTCTGGGGCGTTGTCCACAGGACGGGCCGCGACATCGGAATCATCAAGGACGTCCACCGACACTTGCACAACCCTAACATATTAGCAAGCACATTGCAAATAATCAAAAACCACAACTATGGTAATAAGCCATTATTTTTTACCTTGTGCAGCTCACCGGGGGATCCCATCCCTCCAGGGGCCATCTCCTCGTCCTCGATGGGGGCCATGACCTTGCCAGGGGAACACTGCTTCTCAACAATGACTATCTCCTCAAACTCGGCCTTGAGCCTCACATAGGTGTCCATCAGAGTTTTTGGGGTAGGCACGGTAGGGCCCTTGTTGTTCTTCCAACTTTCTTTGATGAGTTCGTCCGCCAACATCGTCAACTCTTTGGCCAGTGCTTGTTTCTTGGAGTTCTTCGTCTCCATGGGTTGGCCCGCCAACATGGTCAACTCTTTGGTCGGTGCTCGCTTCCTGGAGATCGCTGTCTCCAGTGGGTTATCCGCCGGCAACTCTTTGCCTACTGCTCAAGGATCCATCAATGAACTGAAAAACAAAAAGAAATCGAAAGGAAACCACAATCGCAATGAAAACGAGAAAAGAATAGGCTGTGAGAATCGGTTGGTGCTTCACAAAAAGAAGATTCTTGGAATGAAAATATAGCAGCATCACTGATTCGCCCATCTTTCCTTCGTCAGTACAGAAGAAAAATGGCAGAAGTGAGTAGCCTGGAGGGAGATTTTCTTCAAGAAAGGGGAGAAGGGGCTTCAATGAGCGTTCCAGTGAAAGGATGGTTGCTTCATCCAGTCCAACTTCGAAGCCACTTTACCACTGCTGGTAAAGGTGTGGGTTTTATGATATGACGGGTCATGACGACCACACCGGGGTGACCGGTGAGTCTCGACTGTAGCACCTCATGTGATTTCGTGGATGGCACGTGGGCCCGGATGCTGTGATGTCCCGCATGTAGATAGAGCGGTTAGTCATACATGAGTGCTCAATATTGTGCACCGCGACCAAGGCGCAGAGGAAAACAAGAGAACTACGTAATTAATGCATGAGCTTAATTAGGGTAGTTTTGTAAAGTATACGAGATACATTCTTCCAATCACAAAATGCCTTGGTTGATGAGATTTGAGATTTGAGGCCTATAAACCGGAAGGGAGGGAGTACTGCATGCGGTGTAGTCTAGTCACTTGTTGAAATATCTAGAAAGGCAAATACTCCTTTCCGGTTTATAGGGCTATACTAGCAAGTACTAGTACTACAATAGTGGGCTCAAATAACAATTTTGTCTCATGCAAGAGCTTGGCTATATGCGTGGTCCAAGGCACCGCACCATGCCCCACCCCTACACAAAGACTGCCATGTTCGGGTTGCGCTTGGCTCTTCGCCTCTTCGAGAAGACGAACAATGATGTTACTCCTACTTCTACAATATCGAATCCACTGCTGCATGTCCGTCCACCTCGTGCGAGAGGGATAGCGTGTATTGAAAGCTTCTACTAGTCCTGCCAGCCACCATGCTCATGCGCGAGGGAGGGACGCAACTTCATTGACTTACTACTTCTTCCTTTGCGTCTATGACAGGTGGGCCCAACAGGTGGTTGGCTCATCTGTCATGCAGCCAAAGACAGGTGCAGTTAAGGCACCGGAGCTCAGTCCGCGAGGGAGAGGGTGTTGTAGTAATCAAACATCTCGGTCTTGTACGAGTTGACGAGACACATCAAAGCACTGCACTGGATATAAGTCTTTTTACACATTTCAAATGGACAACATATGGATGTATGTAGACATATTTTGCTTCGTATGTACTCCCTCCGTTCCTAAATATAATTCTTTCTAGAGATTTCACGAAGGACTACATATGAAACAAAATGAGCGAACCTACAGTCTAAAGTGCATCTACATACATCCATATGTAGTTTCCATTGAAATATCTAGAAAGACTTACATTTAGGAACGGAGGGAGTAGTCACTTGTTGCAATCTCTAAAAAGACTTATATTTGGAAATGGAGGGAGTACAACGCATGCATGCATGTCGTGACTTTCCTTTTGATACTTGCATGTGTTGAATCGATGCACCTTGCCAAATTTTGACTATAAATTTAACTAACCAAATTTTCATGCATGTCACAAAAAATTACGGGGATGTTTGGATTGTGACTATGTTTGCCTTATGTTGCCACATTATTTTCCCCACACTTGCCTAACTTGAGTTGCTCAAATTGTTAGACACACTTTGGCTTGCCTAAGGGAATCTTGCCACACTTTTTGTGTCTATGACATGTGGGGTTCACTGCCAAATAAAAAAAATTCTTGTCTTAGGTGTGGCTAATAAAAAAGACTTATATTTAAGAACAGAGGGAGTAGAAAATATAAATAATAATGCATGCTGGGGCAACCCACATTTCCAATAATTTTAGCCGTGGGTTTGTTCACAATTTTTACGAGGGGGTGGTTGTTCATTTAATGGAGGGACCTGTACCAGACTTGAACGATACAAAGCACGACCTGGCACACCGTAACACCACTTGGAACAAGCGGGTAGCTATCTCAAAAAACAATCAACAACTAAAAAAACGGTGACCTGGCACGTAGTACACAATTTTAAACGATTGTTTTGATGGAGTGAAAAAGGAAAACTACCCCACTACATATATATAGGCTGGAGCCATCACGCTTGCTTGCTAGGGCTGCTCTATTCACACACTCTCATCCTCTCCAGATCTAAACAAGATAGGGGTGGTAGCACTGTCTTTCTCCCTTCAAAAAACACTATCTTTCTATCCTCACCGCTGGTTACAGATCCGGATGTATCCCCCTCTGAGGGAGTCCTGGATTAGGGGGTCCTCGGACAACCGGACTATATACTTATGCCCAACTGTTGGACTATGAAGATACAAGATTGAAGACTACATCCCGTGTCCGGGTTGGACTCTCCTTTGCGTGGAAGGCAAGCTTGGCAATTCGGATATGTAGATTCCCTTCTCTGTAATCGACTCTGTGTAACCCTAGCCCCCTTCGGTGTCTATATAAACCGGAGGGTTTAGTCCGTAGAACAACAATCAGAAACATAGGCTAGCTTATAGGGTTTAGCCTCTACGATCTCGTGGTAGATCAACTCTTGTAATACTCATATCATCAAGATCAATCAAGTAGGAAGTAGGGTATTACCTCCATAGAGAGGGCGCGAACCTAGGTAAACATTGTGTCCCCCGCCTCCTGTTACCATTAGCCTTAGACGCATAGTTTGGGACCCCCTACCCGAGATCTGTCGGTTTTGACACCAACACTGGTGCTTTCATTGAGAATTCCACTATGTCTTCACCATAAGGCTTGATGGCTCCTTCAATCGTCTACAATGACGAGGTCCAGGGTGAGGTTTTCCTCCCCGGACAGATCTTCGTATTCGGCGGCTTCGCACTGTGGGCCAACTCGCTTGGCCATCTGGAGCAGATCGATAGCTATGCCCCTGGCCATCAGGTCAGGTTTGGAAGCCTGAACTACACTGCCGACATCCGCGGAGACTTGATATTCGACGGATTCGAGCCCATGATAGGTGCACCCTACAGTCGCGATGAGCATGACTTAGATCTGTCATCGGACGGTGTTCAGGAGATCACACCTACAGCTGCCCCGGCTTTAAATCCAAAGCAGATCATGCCATCCAAGGACGGGTGGATGGACCCCGCCACGGAGGCCGCACACTCAGCAGCGATAGAGACAAACACATATCTCACTTCCAAGGAGGTCTGTGTCATCGGACCCCCGGACTCGTCTCCGGCCATAGGCTCTGAACCGCGTGCATCCGTGCCCATCGGATCTAACTGGGCACCGATCATGGAGTTTAGCTCCATGGATATCTTTCAGCACTCGCCCTTGGGCGACGTGCTAAAATCATTAAAATCTCTATCCTTGTCAGGAAACTCTTGGCCGAACTATGTCCGGCTTGAGTGGGAAGCGGACGACGAAGGAATTCGTTACCCACCCACTACCCACTTAATATCCACTGTCGACGACTCAACCGACATGCTTGATTTCGACTCCAAAGACATTGATGTTATGGACGACGATACCGGGGTAGAACAGGAACCACCGCCCACAGGGCGCTGGACAACCACCTCATCATATGACATATACATGGTGGACACACCCAAAGAAAACAATGGCGAGGAGCAGAAGGATGCAATGACTCCTGAGAAGCAGCCAAAGCACTAATGTCAGCGGTGCCGCTCTAAACCCCGCCATAGCAAAAACAACGATACTGGTACAAGAAAGAATAACACCCCAGACGATGCCGAAGACAACGACAACCCCGCAGACCCAGCGATGAAGCAGGATGTGCAAGGAGATGGTGAACATAGTCCGGGGCCGCTGTCCGATCATAGAGATGCCGAAGACAAAACTTATAAACCTGTCTTCGGAGAAGAGAACAGTCCGGATGACGATGCACACATCATCCCGGAAAAGCACTTGGAACAAGAGAACCTCCACAAAAGGCTTATTGCCACCGCGAGGAGCTTGAAGAAGCAGAAGCAATGGCTTAAAGCCGTGCAGGATACGCTCAACCACAGATGGAACAAAGTGCTCGACACTGACGAAATATACGGCGGTGATCGCCACACAAAGAGCTACCCAAAATGCAAGCTGCTGCCCGAATTCGACGACGAGGCTATCACGCCCATTCCGCTGAAAAACAATACAGCCGATTTGCCGGAATGACCACCCCGTAGCCGAGATAGAGCGGCTAATGACGCCACACACAAGTCAGCACACGATCTATGTGAGCACCTGGACAAAAGAGCTAGTATGACCAGGTCCATCTATGGATCTAGGAAACGTGTTCCTACGCATGATCACGACCACCAAACCGACTATACTGATCGACTACCAGCTCATAATCAACACCGAACACCCATCGGGCCCACACCACGACACATCCAAGTACAGGGGCACCGCACACCCCCTGTGCTTCATCGATGATGTGCTGGATCATTAAGAGACGATCTCCACCCCATCAAATACCTGCCCCTCAAGTTGAAAGGACTAGCTCGGCACTGGTTGAAAAGCCTTCCCGAAAATTCCATTGGAAGCTGGGAGGAACTCGACGACGTTCAAGGCTAATTTTCAAGGGACATATGTCCGACCCCCCGAATGCAGACGATTTAAGTCACATAATTCAACAACCTGGAGAGTTAGCTCGTAAGCTTTGGAACAGATTTCTCACCAAGAAGAACCAAATAATCGACTGTCCGGATACCAAAGCCCTGGCAGCTTTCAAACACAGTGTCTGGGATGAATGGCTTGCCAAACACCTCGGCCAGGAAAAGCCAAGGACAATGGCAGCCTTAACAACTCTTATGACCCGCTTTTGTGCAGGCGAGGATAGTTGGTTGGCCCGAAGCGGCACCAACGATCCAGGCATGTCCGAAATAAGGGATGGCAATGGAA
Organism: Triticum aestivum; assembly: GCF_018294505.1. Lineage (NCBI taxonomy): Eukaryota > Viridiplantae > Streptophyta > Magnoliopsida > Poales > Poaceae > Triticum > Triticum aestivum. The sequence continues at coordinate 753,664,533 of NC_057801.1, forward strand.
AACCGCGACGCAATAAAAACAAGCGTCGAAATAATGAAGGCAACCTAGAAAACACAGCGGTAGACGCCGGATTCAGGGGCTCTAGACCCGACAAAAGGAAAAATCCATTTAAAGGCAGTAGAGATGGACCGTCCAACCTAAATAAAATTCTAGACAGGTCCTGTCAGATTCATGGCACCCCGAGAAACCTGTGAATCACACCAACAGAGAATGCTCGGTCTTCCAGCAGGCCGGCAAGCTAAACGCCGAACACAAGGGGAGGGAGCCGCCAAGTGAAGACGAGGACGAACGTCGCCAGCCGAACACCAGGGGACAGAAAAAATTTCCACCGGAGGTCAAAACAGTGAACATGATTTACGCCACCCACATACCAAAGAGGAAGCGCAAATGCGCACTCCGAGACGTATACGTTATAGAACCAGTCACCCCAAAATTCAATCCATGGTCGGCCTTCCCGATCACTTTCGATCGCAGGGATCATCCGACTAGTATCCGGCATGGAGGTTCGGCCGCCTTGGTGCTCGACCCAATAATTGACGGATACCATCTCACCCAAGTCCTCATGGACGACAACAGTAGTCTTAATCTGATATATCAGGAACTGTCCGTAAGATGGGGATAGACCTGTCAAGAATCAACCAAAGCAGTACTACCTTTAAAGGAGTAATACCAGGCGTAGAGGCCCGCTGCACGGGCTCTTTGACGTTAGAGGTTGTATTCGGTTCTCCCGACAACTTTTGAAGCGAAGAACTAATCTTCGACATCGCTCCATTCCGAAGCGGCTATCATGCACTACTCAGAAGAACGGCCTTCACTCATTTCAATGCAGTACCGCATTACGCTTATCTCAAACTTAAGATGCCCGGTCCACACGGCGTCATCACAATCAGCGGAAACACAGAGCGTTCTCTTCGTGCGGAAGATTACGTGGCGGCTCTAGCAACCGAACCACTGAACGGCCCCTCCAACCCGAGTAACTCATCGGTCTTCGAGACCACGGACATGGCTAGACATGTTCGGCCACTAGCAGCCCAGATAAACCTGAGCTTGATTAATGGCTATGCCCCCATATGTGGTGCTAGGGGCTGCCCGCATGTAAACGGCCCATAGTTCGGCTCGACCCTGTTTACACTCAAGAGATCGAATTTTCACGGTTCATTAAGATTAACCGACTTTACACACGGTAACACTAGATTCTTTCACCTGGGTTTTTCTTTCTTTTTACAGTTAGCCATCGTGCTATACCCTTCCAGGATACGGCACAACAGAGACAAAGGCGCAGACGTGCAACAGGGCCCCGTTCAAAGGTTTCTTTTTAGAGTAAGACCCCGTGTAAACCTTTTTTATTGTCTCTTGTTGGCCCACACCCTCCTAGTACTTAAAATGACAGAGAGGGATACTGGCGTTATTGGCAAGCTTATGATTTGCCGATCTAAAATAGACGTTACAGGGGCAGCAACCAATGTGTTTTTGGGATCTATGCTCTCACCACAGCGGCTCTTTCATCACGCCGGATTAATGAACGTACCTAGAAATTCAGGGCCCATTATCGAGGGCGGTACTCAGCCCAGTATATGTTGTGAAGTCCGAATACCTTTGGGAGTGTTCGGCGTCGCGAGTTTGGCCTTATATGTATCAACTTTGAATCATGTCTTTGGTCAATAGTTGGGTTTGCCCGGCTCCCGTGTTTTGCTATCTTACGTTCCGCTCAATCGGCTAAGATGGCACCAGGAGAACTACTGTGATTGTGCCCTGGTTCCTCCAGATGAGCACCTCATGTGACAGCCTGGTTTTTGCCCTTCTTCTTTGCCTGGTTTTCAGTTGGTTTGGATTTGAGTTTGGAGTATCTGAATCCTTTCATTTGAACTTAACCACTTGGGTACCCCTTGACTTTCACCCAAGTGCTTCACCCCGTCTCAAACCATCACTCCATCTCTGGTTCATCTCAAAATATCATTTGGAATATTTTTCTTAAATGAAAAATATTCATTTTGTCCTCCTAAACCCTAGCTAGCCCTTTGTGCTCCAAAGCAACCCTAATCTTTCTTTCCCCTAAAATCCTGAGAAAAAATACCAATTATTCTTTGAACCCTAGGGCACCTTTCTGAGCAAAAATATTTCATCACTCTTTGGAATATTTTGGCTACAGAAAATATTTTCTTTTCTGGAGAGAAATGGTAGTTTCTGCAGCAACTACCATTTTACTAGCTCCATTGTAGCTGGTTTTTCTTGTGCATCTTTACCTTAGTAAGTGTTGGCTATCCTCCAAAGCCCAGCCCTCAAGTCCCAGTGGTTTGACCACAGTAAACCTCCAAAGTTACTTTCCAGAATCTTACCTGGAGTGTAAACTCATTTCTACTGCACCTGGAACCCAACCCAATCGTGGTAACACTCAAAACTACCACGGACTACATGCCATACATGAAGTTTGCGGTTAGGTTGGCCTGATATCATAGTTCACGTGGTGACCGCGTTCGTCTAGGCATGCTGGCATGCAAAACACGTGCTCTGAGTGCCGACGAGCAGTCTGTTTCGCGCGTGCTTGCTGCCCAGCCTGCCCGAGCATGCCAAACCGTGCCACCATCACCGTCTTCACTCACTTAACTCCACCCTAGCACTCGCTGACGTCGAAGCTCGCCGCAGCATGCACGGGCACGGTCCAACCAACGCCACAGTGTGTGGCGCACTGTGCTCGTCATCTTCCTCTCGCCCCTGTGCTCGTTCACGCTTGCCAACAGTTCCTGCGTGAGCTACATCTTCTTGCCCCTCTCTCTCTAGCGCCGTTCGTCGCCGGGCGCCATGGACAGGTGTCCTCCGGCGGAGCCCAAACCCCCCTCACTGCTCGCCTATAAATACGGCCACCCCCAGCCTCCTTGAGCACCCACATCCACTCTCACACACCCCACAAGCTAGTAGAAAGCTGTAGCCCGACCGGGCAGGCCACGGGCTGCCGTCCCTGAGCTCGAGCTTGCCGTCGATCCCCTCCGATCGTCCCCACAGCTCCCGCCCCTCCCAGGCCAGGGCAACCCTTCCAGGGCCTCCGCCACTCTCCGGTGGTGCCGTCCTGCCCGGTTAGAGCCCCTGGAGCCGCTTCTAGCCGTCGTCGTCTTCGTCTCCAGCGACCGCTGCTCTCTGCCTCCGCTGCAGAGGCTATTTCTGACGCCATCCGACCACCCCAAGCCACTCTATGGGTATGGGCAGGTGCGCCATCATCTTCTCTTTCGATCCTCCCTCTCGTTTTGGCCCAAGAGCCCTCGCCGCCGGCGTGCGCTCCGGTGAAGCCCCGCCGCTCCCTGTTTCCCTCTCCCACTCCTCCTCACCTGACTAGCAGGGCCCGCTAGTCAGCCACTCTGTACGCGCGCGAAGTGGTATGAGTGGTGGCGGCCTGGGCTTTTACTCCTTCGACGTCACCCCCCCGAGTCTATTTTATTTTAATTCAAATTTCATTTAAATCCAGAGGACTTCAAACAGCCACAACTTCTTATATATAAGTCTGAATGCATTGATTCTTTTTGCATTGTGTTCTTTGTCCAAAAATCTAGCAGCTAACCAAAGTTGGGATTTTTCCCGGCTGTCTAGATTTTCTGGTGAATTTTAGAAGGTTTCTTGATATTTTCTTTTTGTGTTTTTATTTATTTTCAGAAGAGCAGGCTTGTCTTGAGGATCACCAGGAGGCTTGTGAACCTCATCTGCACTAAGGCAAGCCACAACAACATTTTCCTAGTGCCACTTCAATATTTTTGATTTTCTACTTGAACAAATGATTACTCATGCATTTAAATTATTAATATGTTAATTATATTCTGTTAGATGCTTGTTATAGTAAATATGCTTGAATTACAGAAAGTCTGTAGTGAACCTAGTTGGTAAGATAACAATGATTTAGTTATGGGTGATAAGAAGATAATATGGCTATGGAAATAAATTATTAGTGAGATCATTTTGCATAAGTAAATATGATAAATTTGCTAGAAAATATTCTGGTTAAAGTGAGGCTTGATCTTAACCAGAAGAGTATCATGAGATGTTGATTGCTCAGTGAGAGCGTAGTTGACTCAGTTGTTTTCATTGATATGTGATGCATATGTTGGTGATGCATGTCATTGCATTATGACGCCGGTTACTTTCACTTTAAGTTGAACCTGATAATAACTCAACTTGAATATGTTGTTGACCGGATCATGGTGCCACCGAATCGAGTCTTTCCTAGTGCAACCACATTTTCCGGTATGGGACGGCCTTTATTCTTTTCATTGTCATACCTCTAGTCGGTGCCTCCATCTAGGGAAGGTTATGGGTGTGCTGTACCCTAGCCCGGTAAGCAGGCATAACCTTGTGAGCCCGTTGTTAAGTTTTTGGTACCAGGTCCCAGTGTGGATCGTGGCCACGACGGTGGTCGTTGTGTCTTTGATAGACACGGGGCCACCCAGGACTAGCCCGATGTGGATTGAGTTAGAGTGGCCGGGAGAGTGTCATGGCAATGGAGTGGTTTCGTCGGGATGCCGTTGGTCCACCCAAATGGGAGTGCGAGGCCATGTGTTCCATGGTGTGGGTCCAGTGCACTACCTCTGCAGAGTGTATTAATCTATCGATAGCCGAGTCCATGGTTAAGGACACGCTCAAAAGTAGGTCACATCATGGGTTAACATTTAATGAATTTTTCAACCTAAGTATGAAGTTTGCATTGTGGTGGTGGAGGAAAGTCCATCGTGTTGAGTTGGACCAGATGTGGTCGTGGTTGTGATCACCGTAAGGATCACGGGTCATTTATTGGTCGTGGTTGTGATCGCCGTAAGGATCACGGGCCATTTATTGGTCGTGGTTGTGATCGCCATAAGGATCACGGGACATTTATTGGTCGTGGTTGTGATTGCCGTAAGGATCAGGAGATTGTCTCTGGATTGACACGTTTGTGATCAGGAAACGATCACATTCAGTAAGCTAGTCTGAGGGACAATTATCACAATAGCATGGTCACAACATGTTGGATATATTGTTGCATTGTTATTAATAGGTTAATTGTCATGATATTGTTTGTCATTATGTTTATGCTTGTTATGAGCTTGCAAGTACATTCACTGTTCTGACCTGGCATGTCATGCCAGATTGCAGGAAAGTCCCGTTGGAAAGGAGAGCTGTCCGAGTCTAGATCGTGTCCACATCGGTGTCCCTGTGCTATGGAGTTCCGCTACGACATTGTTCTGCTGCCGCGTAGTTGTCATGATCGAGGCCCCTTTATGTTCACTAAATAATGTACATATTATTCAGCCGCACCGTGCGTGCCGCTTGGCCTTGCTAACTGTTGTAATATAAACTCTGCTCCGCTAGCATCAATAAATCAGTTGTTTCCTGTATCAAGTTGTTGTGTGTTGCCAGAAGACAAGGTCTCTGGGCTGGCAATGCATGGTGAACCGGTTGCTCTGAGCTGGGGTGCCACAACGCTTGGTCTGAGAGCCACGCTGACTGTAGGCCACGCTAGACTATGATGAGTTAACCAGACGCTTGATACGAGTTGTAGTTGAGTGCCGGTAGCTTTTGTCGCTGATTGTTGCATTGCATGCACTGATTCTATTTTTATGCTAACCTGCTAATGGTTGTGAGTGTAGATGGCTTCGGTGACGTATCCGTGCCAGTTGCAGCTGATGCCGTACACATCGCCGCATCTCCTTCATAACGTGTGGCGTCGGCTATACCCCCTCGGTGAAGACCCAGCCTATCATGTGTACCGGGAGCGTCTAGCTGACTCAGTGTATGAGTATCACGCCGTGGTCACTCTGCGCACCAGTTTCAATTCCAGCACTTACACTCGTACCTCTCGGAGCGGTTACGCTTCTACCGCTTCTCAGGCTGTTCAGTTTGCTGCATTCGAGGTCCTTGTTGAGCTTCGCTACAACGAGGTCCGGATGCAGAACCACTCAGGTTTCTTCTACTATCCTTCTCTGCATGATAACGGTCGTGTCCGTTTCCCTGTCATTGATCCGAAGTCTGATAGTGTTGCTAGCAACCTTTCTCACTATATCCCTGCTAGCTATGTTCTGATCTACGAGCTGGCTTGAGAGCTGAGTCGTGCCCGTACTGGTTTGGCCTCTGCTAGATCAGTCACTACTCCAGCATCTGTAGGATTTACTCCTTATATTCCGGCCAGTTCTAGTTCCCCTGTTTCACCGATTACTCCACCGAGTAGCTCGGGCACCGCGACCGTGAGTCCACTTAGTGCTCCTGCTGAGTGGGTTTCACTTCTCACCACTCCTGCAGCCCCTATGCTTCACCCTACACCTGCCCCGGAGGGAGATCCCTCGAGGCAGCGTCGTCGTGTCACCTTCAACCCAGAGGTCTTAGTTAACCCCGTTAGTTCAGGATCGGAGTCCGCTTCAGGATAGGACCCCGCAACACCAGCAGAGCAGTAGAGCTTCTGAGTATCTGCAGTTGCCAGGATGGTGTACGGATGTAGTCGTACGGGTCATGATGTTTCGTTTCATGTATGAGAGTAGTTGAACCTGGCATGTTGTTATCTTTTATGTATGAGTCTATGTATAATTTTGTTGGAACTCTGTTTTATTCGCTGAATTTTCGTCACCATTTGGGTTTTTCTCGGGCTTTTGTTGCTGGCTTTTCCCAATTCATTTTGAATGCTTCTCATCTCAATTGCGTTGCCTTCGGAAAAATTGTAATAGGATGACGGTGGGAGGCAGCAGTAGCAACGTTCGCGAGGGTTCTCCTGTTCGTCGTTCCGCACGACAGGCAGGACACTCACTCGAGCCATACGTTCCACCACCGCCTCCACCGCTAAATTCGCCCTCACCGAGCAAATTCTGCGTATGTTTGAGGAAAGATGGAATAATGATCTAATTGAAATATTAAGAAGTGTTCAAGCTATGGTTGGAAAGAATGGAAATCAGCCTGGCCATCACTCCAAGGTATCAGATTTTCAAAGGACCAAGCCTCCCAGTTTCAGTCAGACCATTGATCCCTTGGAGAAGAAGCTTGAGGTTGCTCGTACTGAAGAAGGAGATAAGGTTCCATTTGCAACTCATTATCTGGAAGGCACTGCTGCCATATGGTGGGAAAATGAAAGAACCATGTGGTCTGCTGATGAAGAAGTCACCTGGTCAAGATCCAAGGTATGATTCCGAAAATATCACATCCCTACGGGAATTATGAAGACTAACCAGCGTGAATTTCTCGCGCTCCTCCAAGGAAGCTAGTCTGTGGGTGAATATTTCCAAAAATTCAATCATCTATCACATTACTCCCTATATGACATGGCCACTGAAGAAACAAAGATTGAAAGATTTCTTTGTGGATTAAACCCGCAACTCAGGTGTACTCTCGGTATGTTCGATTTCCCAGACTTCCAAACCCTGGTGAACAAGGCTTTCATTGCTGAGACAGAGCACAAACTTGTATCGAATAATAAGTCCGCCAACAACAATCACAAGTGCAAGTTGGAGCCAAGGAAGGAAATACAACCAGTACAGAAGGCTCGTACCTGGCAACAGACTCAGGTGGAATACAAGCCCAATTGGCAACATAATGTTAACAAGACCACCACCTAAGTCAAGAATGTCGTAACCAACCCAGTGCAAGAGGAGCGTCTACGCAACAATTCTTGTTTCAGTTGCGGGCAAACCGTACATTATGCCAAATAGTGTCCCAAGAACAACAAGACGAATGCTATATTCAGGCCACTAGTCTATTGTATGGAGGCATGCCCGAACCAGCACGACATCACGGGATACATTCATCACATCTCCGCCGATGAAGCCCAAGAAAACCCTGAAGGAAATATGCCCTAGAGGCAATAATAAAGTTATTATTTATTTCCTTATATCATGATAAATATTTATTATTCATGCTAGAATTGTATTAACTGGAAACATAATACATGTGTGAATACATAGACAAACAGATTGTCACTAGTATGCCTCTACTTGACTAGCTCGTTTATCAAAGATGGTTATGTTTCCTTGCCATAGACATGAGTTGTCATTTGATTAACGGGATCACATCATTAGGAGAATGATGTGATTGACTTGACCCATTCCGTTAGCTTAGCACATGATCGTTTAGTATGTTGCTATTGCTTTCTTCATGACTTATACATGTTCCTATGACTATGAGATTATGCAACTCCCATTTACCGGAGGAACACTTTGTGTTCTACCAAACATCACAACATAACTGGGTGATTATAAAGGTGCTCTACAGGTGTATCTGAAGGTACATGTTGGGTTGGCGTATTTCGAGATTAGGATTTGTCACTCCATTTGTCGGAGAGGTATCTCTGGGCCCCCTCGGTAATACACATCACTTAAGCCTTGCAAGCATTGCAACTAATGAGTTAGTTGCGGGATGATGTATTATGGAACGAGTAAAGAGACTTGCCAGTAACGAGATTGAACTAGGTATTGAGATACCGACGATCGAATCTCGGGCAAGTAACATAACGATGACAAAGGGAACTACGTATGTTGTTATGCAGTCTGACCGATAAAGATCTTCGTAGAATATGTGGGAGCCAATATGAGCATCCAGGTTCCTCTATTAGTTATTGACCGGAGACATGTCTCGGTCATGTCTACATAGTTCTCGAACCCGTAGGGTCTGCACGCTTAACGTTACGATGACAGTTATATTATGAGTTTATATGTTTTGATGTACCGAAGGTTGTTCGTAGTCCCGGATGTGATCACGGACATGACGAGGAGTCTCAAAATGGTCGAGACATGAAGATTGATATATTGGAAGCCTATGTTTGGATATCGGAAGTGTTTCGGGTGAAATAAGGATTTTATCGGAGTATCGGGAGGTTATCGGAACCCCCCGGGAGGTTAATGGGCCTTAGTGGGACTTTACGGAGAAGAGGATAGGCGGCCAGGGCTGGGCCGCGCGCCCCTCCCCCCTAGTCCGAATAGGACAAGGAGAGGGGGGCGGCGCCCCCCCTTCCTTCCTCTCTCCCTCCTCTTTCCCCCTCCCAAGTCCTAATCCAACTAGGAAAGGGGGGGAGTCCTACTCCCGGTGGGAGTAGGACTCCTCCCGGCACGCCTCTCCCCTTGGCCGGCCGCACCCCCCTTGGTCCTTTATATACGGGGGCAGGGGGGCACCCTAGAGACGCAACAATTGATCCCTTGGATCTCTTAGCCGTGTGTGGTGCCCCCCTCGACCATAGTCCTCCTCGATAATATTGTAGCGGTGCTTAGGCGAAGCCCTGCGACGGTAGAACATCAAGACCGTCACCACGCCGTCGTGCTGACGGAACTCTCCCTCGACACTCAGCTGGATCGGAGTTCGAGGGACATCATCGAGCTGAACGTGTGCTAGAACTCGGAGGTGTCGTAGTTTCGGTGCTTGATCGGTCGGGCCGTGAAGACGCACGACTACATCAACCGCGTTGTTCTAACGCTTCCGCTTTCGGTCTACGAGGGTACGTGGACACACTATCCCCGCTTGTTGCTATGCATCACCATGATCTTGCATGCCGTAGGATTTTTTTTGAAATTACTACGTTCCCCAACAAACCCCGAAGTCTTCATTGGTATGTTCTTTGTTAATAACATACCTGTAGTGATTTTATTTGACTCTGGGGATTCCCACTCTTTTATTTCTCGAAGTTTTGTTGCCCAAAACAAATTTCCTTGTTCACTTTTGGGCAAGAATATGCTGGTACAAACCCCGAGATCTCTAATCAGAAGCAATCTAGTCTGCCGCAACCTAGAAGTTAATGTCAACGGAGTCTGTTTTCCAACTTCCTTGATACTCATTGAGTCCGATAAGTTGGATGTTGTCCTGGGTATGAATTGGCTGACTCAGTATCAAGTGTGCATAAATTGTGCGACCCGAGAGGTCACTTTGACCAGCCAAGAAGGGCAGACTACAAGATTCTATGCTCGCAGAAGCATACCCGCAAAGGAAATGGTCTTCACAGCAGTGGCTGAATTGGAATTAATTCCTATGGTCAGTGAGTTTCCTGATGTATTTCCAGAAGAACTGCCAGGCATGCCACCTAATCGAGAGCTTGAGTTTGCAATAGATCTTGTGCCCGGGACCACACCAATACACAATAAGTATTACCGAATGTCGTCATTAGAATTAGTGGAGCTAAAGAAACAGCTTGATGAAATGCCCTAGAAAGGATATATCCGTCCCAACTCTTCACCATGGGGATCACCTGCTATCTTCGTGGATAAAAAGGATGGCAGCCTCCGCATGTGTGTGGATTACCACCAGCTGAATGACATCACAATCAAAAACAAATATCCACTGCCAAGGATTGATGACCTGTTTGATCAGCTCAATGGGGCCAAGGTATTCTCCAAGATTGATTTACGGACTAGATACTATCAGCTCAAGATTAAAAAGGAGTATATTCCTAAGACCGCGTTCACCACTCGATACGGTCTTTATGAATATACAGTTATGTCTTTTGGTCTCACCAACGCCCCTACCTTCTTCATGCATATGATGAATAAAGTATTCATGGACTTCCTCGATAAGTTCGTGGTAGTATTCATCGAGGATATACTTATTTACTCAAGAAGTGAAGAAGAGCATAAAGAACACCTCCGAGCAGTGTTACAACGACTCCGTGAACATCACTTATATGCCAAATTCAGTAAATGTGAGTTTTGGCTCCAGCAAGTTGTATTCCTTGGACATGTGCTATCCGCCGAAGGTATAGCCGTGGACCCAAGTAAAGTAAAGGATGTACTCGATTGGTTGCCACCCACAACCGTATCTCAGATCCAGAGTTTTCTTGGATTAGCCGGATAATACCGTTGTTTCATTGAAGGGTTCTCCAAGATTGCTAAACCCATGAAAGAGCTGCTTAAAAAGGATAAGAAGTTTGAATGGACTGAGGACTGTGATAAAAGTTTCACTGAGTTAAAGAAAAGGCTGACAACTGCACCGGTATTAACTCTTCCAGATATCTACCGTAGTTTTGATGTGTATTGTGATGCTTCCACGCAAGGACTGGGATGCGTACTTATTCAAGACGGCAAGGTAGTAGCTTACGCCTCACGACAGCTACGACCCCACAAGGGAAATTATCCTACTCATGATTTGGAGTTGGCCGCGGTGGTTCATGCTTTAAAAATTTGGAGAAACTATCTCATCGGGAAAAGGTTCCAAATTTTTACCGATCACAAAAGCCTCAAGTATATATTTACTCAGCCAGATTTAAATCTCTGTCAACGAAGATGGCTTGAGTTAGTCAAGGATTATGACCTTGAAATAAATTACCACCCGGGTAAAGACAACGTGGTTGCCGATGCGCTCAGTCGAAAGCTCGTCAGTTTAAATGTCATATTGGAATCCTTGCCTCTTGGACTTCAAGAAGAGATTGCTCAGCTCAACCTGGTCATAGTTGAGGCTGGCCTTGCTAATATTTTGGAAGTTACCCCTCCCTTGAGGAAGAGATCCGCAAGCCCCAGTCAGATGACACCGATCTGCAGAAACATGCCAAGCATATGGTGGCAAGTCAGACTTTCATTGAGAGTTCCGCTATGTGTTCGAGAATGGGTCGATGGCTCGCCTGCAGATCAACTGCGACTTCGGCATCTTCATCACCAGCTCGACTGGTCACCTTGGTTCGACCAAGGATTGCGCCCTGCCTCCGACCGTCATGTTCGGATGAGGGCCTTCATCAACATCAACTCCGATCCCTATCAAGATCATGGAGGAATCATCCAGGGAGCCCGGGGGCTCGACGTCAACATTGCCCTTGGGCGACCGTGCTGTTTTTCTGGACAGCGAACTTGCGTCCGCCGTCACCGCCTCCTCGAACGTCGGTTTGACGATTGCTTCGGTGGAATAGTGCGGAATTGAATCTACAACAACCTTGGAAAATTTCGTCAAGTTCCGATGGAGGAATCTCCGGCAATCTCCGATATACCGGAGCCGTGTTAAATCTAGACGAGAATCCGGATGAGTCTGGAGCGGGGTGTACAGCATCTAGCTCGGACGTCTTTTGGAAGATCCAACCGTTGATCTGCTGCAAAATTCCCATATCTACCACCTGCCAAAAATTCAGCTCGATCTGACCGTCCGAACTCCGGGAACCTTCCAATTAGTGCATCACTTTTTGGATCTGTTTTCTGCGCGAGAACGAATCCGACCCAAGTTCATCTTCTTTACGAACGGGATTTTGGACGTCCTTTTTGAAGGACGTTTTCGTATGGGGTATTGTGTTTTATTCTCAAACACATCCCACTATTGTTAAAAGTATTCTTATAATACGAACTTCACCGTTGCGCCGGTGTCAAACCAGCCCGACAACATCACTCCACGGCGGCCGACCTGTGTTAGACACGTCGTCGCTTTGTTGAGCCGAGCTCAATTTCTTCGGATCATCATCTCGGCTAGCCGAACAATAGTTCGGCATCGCAAAGGATAAATCGTCACCAACATCTCCGCCCCACGGATTACACGGAGCGGGCACACCGGCATCGCCGCACGGTCACTTGATCGAGCCAGCATTGATCACGTCACAAGCTACGACCTGCATTGGCATGGCCGAACTGTTGCTTCATCGAGCCGATGTCCATCACACCGAACTACTTCAACACCTCGGCTGACACGACAGCTGCAACATCTCCTTATCGACCTGCTCCGTCACCTCAGCTAAACCGAGGACTTCGCCATCTCTTCATCAACTTACTTCAGAGAATTCGGCGTCACCAGCCGACCAGCTTCATCACGTTAGCTGGACTGAGGGCTTTGCCTTGGCGATCCAACCTTTTCCAGCATCGTCATGCCGTTGCTTTATCGCCTATCAGGCGATAGGTGTGCGGATCGAGTCCCAATTTTGGGAATCACCTTTCTTCGGATTGCACCAACAAATAAGCCAGGTGCTATTAATCCTAGTATTTTTTGCTTGTTTGGGTTCATTTTTCCCAACGAATTATTACTCTGGTTTGTCCATCATTTGTACGCAGGTCTATCCAATGGTGGCCGCATTAACGGCGGTCGCATGGTGGTTCGGTCAGTTTCCGTACATAGTCCGGCGAATGCCGCATCCGGAACTCGAACCGACCTGTGAATTCAGGCCTTGCCATGCCTTTACCGCATCACGCCGCCACCCTGCATCGACATTGACTTCGGCGCCAGGCCATATTTCTTTTATTACTCACTTTGCATAAAATATTTGTTATGCAACGATTTTTTATTATTATTACTATTATCTCCGGTTTGCACTATTTTTTGTGCACAGGAAAATGATCCAGCCGGACTATATCCTTTGGCGTCACCTCGGCTGGACGGGGGGCTTTGTCAACACTTCATTACCCCATGCCGGGGACTTCGGCATCACCCTTCTGTCTTGCATTGACCGTGCTATGTCACCACTTCGGAGTGCCGAGCTCTTTGCTCCGCCACCTCGGGACTGGCTTGGGGGATGGAACCTTGTCCCGTATCAAGCTCGCACCGCGTCATCAATACCGAACACATTAACCAGCTAAGTTGCCTTCATGCTCAAAGTTTTAAGTTTTTAACTTGTGTTCGGCTCGACCAAGCATTATACTTTTTTGGAAAAAAGTTGCTTGTCAAAATTTCCTTGTCCAAACTTTGTTTGTGACGCGCAAATTCAAATACCCCGTTTCCTTGGGGGCTTCCTTCATGAAGCTTTTTCCTCTTGCATATGATTATACTTGTACGGCTTCGTTCCTTGTTCGTGTATTACGCCACAATATGCACCATATTGACTTAAGCGATTTGCAAGCTGGGTTGCCTCGGTCCCATGTTTACCCCAACGTTCTCGATTGTTCGGCTAGGGAGTAAAGGGAGCACCTCTACGATTGTCTCGATCGGGTCATCCGAGCAGGACCTCAGACTGGGTGAAGCCGAAAGCTAGCGCTCTTATAGTTTTCAATGATGGTCGGCACACAACGGAACTCATGAGTACAAAAAATTTATTGCACAAGTCTCATAATAACAATGAGCACCGAAGAAAGGTATCGGTGGGGGTACTATTTTCTTCGAAGATGCTTCTTACACTTCGCCGTAATATAGCATAAGTTCCCTGAGCGTGCTTTGTCTGTTATAGCCTTATGGCCTGATTGCCTGGTTATTGCAAACACCGTCAATATTCTCGACAGATGGAGTACATAACACTTTTTGGTCCTTGACCAAAGAGGGGGCAGCCGACGGTCGGTTAAGACGCGTTTAAAGTTCGGTTGAACATAGATATGATACAAGTACTTCTTTTACCCAAGTCACTTGGGGGCTCTTATGTTTATTTGAGCCGTTTTATAATAAGTGTTTTTCTTCTTAGTCATTGCAAAGTTTTTATTATTATTTATCACTCCTTTTTTCGACACAAGTGTGCGGTCACTAGCCGGGGAGCCTAATTTCTCTCTCAAAACCGCTAGAGTTTAGTTTGCTAAACTGGCCTAGTAAGAAGTACTCCGCCTTCGGGATAGGAGGTTGAAGCCGTAGGCTGACCCGCTTGAAGTTTTGAGATAGGACGTGTCATGTTAAAGCACGGCAGAAGCACCTTTTATTTCTAAAGTCCAATTTTTGGATTGGCACCGAAGACTTGATCTAGTTCGAACATTAACCTTTTGAATAATTTTTTTGGCTTTTCGAGCCCATGGCACTTTTAAACTATTGTGTGTTTTTAGCACAAGTCTCGCAGTGCAACGCCGGACACCTTTAGAGATTCGGCAAAAACATTCTCGGATATTGCTCTATATGCATCAGTTTCGAATTGTGTCTTCGGTCAATAGTTGGGTTGCCCGGCTCCTGCGTTTGCCCCCTACGTTCCGCTTTGTTTGGCTAGGTGTGCAAAGGGAGAACCCTGTGATTGTGCTTCCAGCTCACATGGTTAAGCACCTTAGTGGAGAAAGCCGAAAACTGACTGTCACAATAAGCGTAAACTGGTCAGTGATTCGATGACGGTGTTAAACGATGGGCCATTCATAACAATGGCCGAAGTGTTTACGGCTTGACCTCGATTGTCGCCGTACACTACCGGGGGCTATTAACTGGCCTCCCAAACTAAATCCTCGATATTTTGCTCTTACATTGGAGCTGAGGTTTCATGATCATGCTTAGCATGACAACCCAAAGAAAGGAACCGATAGCAGGACTATTTTCTTTGGAAGACGTTTATTCTGTTAAACAGTAATATAACATATCTCTCTGCGTACGTTTGTTTATAAAACTGTATGGCCAGATTGCCTTGTTTGTTGAAAATATTTGCCCTCATAAAGGCTTTATAAAGTAGGACAAACACTCCTCGGCTATTGGCCGAGGAGGTGGAAGCCGATGGTCGGTCAACAAAGTTTTGTACAATGCGGATCCGAGTATTAATGACGTAAAGTACTTGGATACATAGATTCATTACACATAATTTGTGATTTTACTATGGATATCGATCCTTAATTCGGCCACCCGTGCCCGCATTAAGGCTCGGGGGCTACTGGGCTTCGGGCTTATTATTTACAAATATTAAAGGGGCACATCGATCCCCTGATCTGGTGTTGCCACCCGACCAGTGTCTCGGGGGCTACTGCATTGCCTGTTCTATGTAGAAAATTTTAAGTGCAATACAGTTTTCGAGGCAATTTTGATCCTCAGGTTGGTCGGCCGCACCCAACTTGAGTCTCGAGGACTGAGCATGCCGCTTTTTGTGTCCCGAAGTATTCTGCCGAGCTAGGATTTATCCTCTGGCCGATTTTGCAAATCAACCTGAGTCTCAGCGGTTACTGGGATCAGCGGTCTGATGCCATCCTTCAGGTGCATCTCGGGTTTTAGACCGATACACACCTTGAGGGCTACTGGCTATATATCTCGTCAGAGAATAAATTGCATCAATAAAAAACATTGACAAAAAATCAGCCCATGACCGAGGTGCTTAACCACCTCGGAAGCAGTCCGGTATAAAGCTCGGGCGCTAGTGGCTGGTTCCATAGAGGGCATTTCCGGCATTAAGCTCGGCTAAACTCCTTCAAACTTCTTTGAACCAAGGTGATTTATGACACCTCGGATACAGTTCGGCGTTGGAGCTCGGATACATAGTCCGGTGTTGGAGCTCGGATACAGTCCGGCATTGGAGCTCGGATACATAGTCCGGCGTTAGAGCTGGGAAGCAGTCCGACATTGGTGCTCGGCTGCAAAAGATACCTCGAATGCAGTTCGGCGTTGGAGCTCGGACGCAAGAGGACGCTGCCGCCCGGGAACAACTTCAAACCCGAGGTGTAGCATAAAAATAACAAGGCATTGATAAAGGCCGGAAACTTAAAGGGGCTCCTTGGATACCCGACGTGTAAACTCGTCGAATGCATTTCGGCGACCCTCAAGATCGAAGATGAGAAGATTTGTTGAACCAGTTTTCAAGACCGACGACTAAAGATGAAGAACGGTTCGGAAGAATCGAGGAGCGTCCCTACACTTGAAGACCGGTTCAGGGGGCTACTGACAGTGTCCTGGACTAGGGGGTACTCACCACGTCATTTCCCGATCTGTTAGATTGGGCCGAGGACCCCCGTGGCCATATACTGATGGGCCAGTCCAGACAGCTGCCGCATACAAGGAAGATTCCGCAAGACTTGGCGATCAAGACAAGGACTCCTCCCCCACCGGCGTATTGGGCTAGGACTCTTGTTATCCTAGGCCTCTAGTGCATTATATAAACCGAGGATAGGCTAGTTGATAGGGACATACAACAATCATACCATAGCCTAGCTTCTAGGGTTTAGCCTCTCTGATCTCGTGGTAGATCAACTCTTGTACTACCCATATCATCAATATTAATCAAGCAGGAGTAGGGTTTTACCTCCATCGAGAGGGCCCGAACCTGGGTAAAAACATCGTGTCCCTTGCCTCCTGTTACCATCCGCCTAGACGCACAGTTCGGGACCCCCGACCCGAGATCCGCCGGTTTTGACACCGACACCAGACATGAAGTTTGCGCTTAGGTTGGCGTGTTGGCATGCAAAACACACGCTCTGAGTGCCGCCGAGCACTCTGTTGTGCGCGTGCTCGCTGCCCAGCCTGCCCGAGCGTGCCAAACCGCGCCACCATCACCGTCTTCACTCACTTAACTCCGTTGTGGCACTCGCCGACGTCGGAGCTCGCTGCAGCGGGCACGGGAATGGTCCGGCCAACGCCATAGTGAGCGGCACACTGTGCTCTTCGTCTTCTTCTCGCCCCTATGCAAGTCCGTACTGGCCAACAGTTCCCGCGTGAGCTACATCTTCTTCTCCTTCTCTCTCTGGCGCCGTTCGTCACCGGGCGCCGTGGATAGGTGTCCTCCGACGGAGCCCGAACCCCCCTCGCCGCTCACCTATAAATACGGCCACCCCGGCATCCTCGAGCACCCGCATCCACTCTCACACACCCCACAAGATAGTAGAAAGCCGTAGCCCGGGCGGGCAGGCCACGGGTTGCCGTCCTCGAGATCGAGCTCGCCGGCGATCCCCTCGGGTCGTCCCTGCAGCTCCAGCCCCTCCCAGGCCAGGGCAACCCTTCCAGGTCCTCCGCCACTCTTCGGTGGTGCCGTCCCGCCCGGTTGGAGCCCCTAGAGCCGCCTCTAGCCGCCATTGTCTTCGTCTCCGGTGATCGTTGCTCTCTGCCTCCGCTTGAGAGGCTATTTCTGACGCTGTCTGACCACCCCTAGCCACTCTACGGGTACAGGCAGGTGTGCCGTCATCTTCTCTTTTGATCCCCCCTCTCGTTTTGGCCGAAGAGCCCTCACCGCCGGTGTGCGCTCCGGCGATGCCCCGCCGCTCCCTATTTCCCTCTCCCCATCCTCCTCACCTGACTAGCGAGGCCCGCTAGTAAGCCACTCTGTACGCGCGTGAAGCGGTATGAGTGGTGGCGCCCTGGTCTTTTACGCCTTCGACGTCACCCCCCCGTCTATTTTATTTTAATTGAAATTTCATTTAAATCCAAAGAACTTCAAACATCCACAACTTTTTATCTGTAAGTCCAAATGCGTTGATTCTTCTTTGTCCAAAAATCAAGCAGATCACCAAAGTTGGGATTTTCCCCTTCTGTCTAGATTTTCTGGTGAATTTCAGAAGGTTTCTTGATGTTTTTTTGTGTTTTTATTTATTATCGAAAGAGCAGGCTTGTCTTGAGGATCACCAGGAGGCTTGTAAACCTTATCTGCACTAAGGCAAGACACATCAACATTTTCATAGTGCCACTTCAATATTTGTGATTTTCTACTTGAAGAAATGATTACTCATGCATTTGAATTATTAATATGTTAATTATATTCTGTTAGATGCTTGTTATAGTAAATATGCTTGAATTACAGAAAGTTTGTAGTGAACCTAGTTGGTAAGCTAACAATGATTTAGTTATGGGTGATAAGAAGATAATATGGCTATGGAAATAAATAACTAGTGAGATTATTTTGCATAAGTGAATATGATAAATTTGCTAGAAAGGATTCTGGTTAAAGTGAGGCTTGATCTTAAACAAAAGAGTATCATGAGATGTGAATTGCTCAGTGAGAGCATAGTTGACTCACTTGTTTTCGTTGATATGTGATGCATATGTTGGTGATGCATGTCATGGCGTTATGAGGCCGGTTACTTTCACTTTAAGTTGAACCTGATAATAACTCAACTTGAATATGATGTTGGTCGGATCACGGTGCCGCTGAATCGGGTCTTTCCCAGTGCAACCACATTTGCCGGTATGGGATGGCCTTTATTCGTTTTATTGTCATGCCTCTGTTCGGTGCCTCCATCTAGGGAAGGTTATGGGCGTGCTGTACCCTGGCCCGGTAAGCAAGCATAACCTTGTGAGCCCGTTGTTAAGTTTTTGGTACCGGGTCCCAGTGTGGATCGTGGCCACGACGGTTATCATTGTGTCTTTGGTAGACATGGGGCCACCCAGGACTAGCCCGATGGGGATTGAGTCAGAGTGGCCGGGAGAGTGTCATGGCAATGGAGTGGTTTCGTCGGAATTCCGTTGCTCCACCCGAATGGGAGTGCGAGGCCATGGGTTCCGTGCTGTGGGTCCAATGCGCTACCTCTGTAGAATGTATTAATCTATCGATAGCCGAGTCCACGGTTAAGGACACGCTCGAAGGTAGGTCACACCCTGGGTCAACATTTAATGAATTTTGCACACTAACTATGAAGTTTGCATTGTGGTGGTGGCGGAAAGGCCATCATGTTGAGTTGGACCAGATGTGGTCGTGGTTGTGATCGCCTAAGGATCACGGGCCATTTATTGGTCGTGGTTGTGATCGCTGTAATGATCACGGGCCATTTATTAGTCGTGGTTGTGATCGCCGTAAGGATCACGAGATTGTCTCTGGATTGACACGTTTGTGATCAGGAAATGATCACGTTTGGTAAGCCAGTCCGAGGGACGGTTATCACAAGAGCATGGTCACAACATGTTGGATATATTGTTGCATTGTTATTAATTGGTTATTTGTCATGATATTGTTTGTCTTTATGTTTATGCTTGTTGTGAGCTTGCAAGTACATTCACTGTACTGACCTGGCGTGTCATGCCAGATTGCAGGAAAGTCCCGTTGGAAAGGAGAGCTGTCCGAGTCTGGATCGTGTCCACATCGGTGTCCCTATGCTATGGAGTTTAGCTACGACGTTGTTCTGCTGCCGCGTAGTTGTCATGATCGAGGCCCCTTTATGTTCACTAAATAATGTACATATTGTTCAGCTGCACCGTGTGTGCCGCTTGGCCTCGCTAACTGTTGTAATATAAACTCTGCTCCGCTAGCATCAATAAAGCGGTTGTTTCCTGTACCAAGTTGTTGTGTGTTGCCAGAAGACAAGGTCTCTGGGCTGGCAATGCATGGTGAACTGGTTGCTCTGAGCCAGGGTGCCACACCTCTATAGAGAAAGCCGAAAACTAACTGCGATGATAAAGCGAGAGACTGTTCAACCACTTGATGACTCAACAGAATCTTCGCGATTCCTCCGCATTAACGAAGGACCGGTTTCCCGGTCACGTATGTACACGCACCGTATTTGGATGAACGCGGACATATCAGGGGCTGTATAGTAGCCCCACCGTCAAACTCCTATGGCTAAGTTAAAGTGTTAAAGCTATATAGTCCGATTGCCTCGTTCGCCGCACTACCACCTCCTTAACGGACCAAGACGTTGGATCATGTGTGATTACGCGCTTTGCCAAACACCCCCGCATTATATGCGAGGGGGTTGAAGCCGACGAATGCAAACTTTCAGGTTATATACATATATACATAAGCTGACGCACTGGAGGCACTACAATACTTTACGGGCAAAAGTATAAATATAGCCTTTATTATCAAAAGCATTGTTTTTACAATCAAGATACATGTCATTCGAACATGGTATTCTTTGAGCACTGAGCCTCTATTAAAAGGGAACCTTCTAAGACTTTTTCAAAATAGTGCTCGGGCGAGTCATGGCCCCCGGGCGGACCCCTTGTTGCAATATCGGTGGCCTCCATCTTCGCCCAATATGTCTTAACACGGGCAAGGGCCATCCGTGCACCCTCTATGCACGCCGACCTCTTGACATCGTCAATATGCGGCACAGCACGAATAAATCATTGCACCAAACCAAAATAACTATCCGAACTTGGTTCCTTCGGCCACGGGTGATCCATGACGGCCTTCATGGCAAGCCCGGATAACCTATGGAGTTCAGCCCATTCGGCCATTTGCTCATTCAACGGCAGCGAACGCCTGGGAGTACTGAACTGCGACCACAACAATCTTTCCACTTCATGATCTTCTTGATCTTTGAAATACTGTGTCGCATCAGCAACACTCTTTGCCAAATCCAAGTATGCGTCTGAAGAACTCCACAATTTATCAAGAGGGGCATACTTCAAATCTCCAAATTTCATTTTCAATAAAAGGGGCTTCCCAGTCGCAATCTCATCGGCTTGCCGAAGCTCCTGCCGAGCCACTCTGATCTCAGAGCGAGTTTCCTTTGCTGCTTGTAAGGCCTTCTTTAGGTCATCCATTTTCTTTTGGTTTTCCCTATCGAGAAGCTCATATCGGCTGGCGGCATTTTGTAGCTCAAGAGCCATGTTGGCTATTTTATCCTCACTTTGGCGATGAGCTGCCTGTTCGGCTCTTAATTCATCGGCTACCTTCACGGCGGCCACATTGCTCCTCCTGGCGTGCTCCTTGGCCCAGGCAAGCTCTGCCCGAAGGGTCTCCACGGCGGCAGCACCATCTGCAGTCAAAGCATATTATAAATCCTAGCATCATGCTCTTATTAATATTTGTTGACCACCCAAATATACATACCCTATGCCTCATCAAGCCGCTTGTTCACAAGCGTGATGTCTGCATCCGCCACGTCAAGTTGCTGCCTCAGTTCGGCAAATTCTGCAGTCCGGTCAGCCGCCGGAGCTGCAGCCGCTTGCGTAAAAAATTGGCACCATCATTACCTGAGACTATGATCCTCTGCTCACCTCGTCCGGATGGCAACCAGAGTCTCAGGGGATACTATCTATACAAAGTGCACCTTGTGTTTATGGTACAATCAAAAAATATCACTTTGCGTACCTCAAAGCCTCTTAGCAGGCTCGTAAAAGCTTCATCCAACCCGCTTTTCGCGGATGAAATCCTCTCAAGCACCGTACCCGTTAAGGTACGATGTGCCTCTAAGATAGCCGCTTGCTGCAGAAGACCCATCAATGTGTCCGGTTGTATATCGGACAGTCCGGGGGTTTCTCTGTTGGTCTCTCTAGGAGTTGAGAACCCCGGACTTCGGGCGGCCGAAGAGTTACCTTCTGGTCTCTGCGGATCGGGAGAGATCTTCCGGGACAACACCTCAGGGTCGTCCGCCTCATGAGGCAGAGAAGTAGGAGGAGGCGTTTCGCTCTCCATCATCTCCGGAAGAAGATCCCCCGAGGACGAACATTGTTGAGGAAGGCTATAAGCCGAACTGCAAAACATATGTCTCGGTCGTTATTCTCAGGAAAAGAATGGGGTATGCTTACTAAGCACCTTTGTTCACTTACGGCTCGGTTAACGGCTGGCCCCCCTGTGGGTGTTGTGCAGCAATGTTGCCCTCCGGGGCAGGGCCCCCTGATGAAGGTTTCTTCCCTTGTTTTGAGACCTTTGCTTCTATGTCTTCAGGGCAGTCCTTTTCTTCCCGTGGGGAGGGGGAATGCTAGATTCTCCTTCCCGTTCATCCTCCGACAGGGGGGGGGGTACTAATTTCCCTGGTTAGGATGCGTAACGTACCTCCAGCATGAAGTCTGCTTTTGGCTTCCCCATTCCTCTCCTTGTCCTCCCCTGATGGCACTTGATAAGGTGCACAAGCCAACATCCTGGTTAATACAGGATTTAGCGAATCTTCGGGAAGAGGGGCCGAACACCTGATCCTCTCCGCCTTTCTTATCCAGTCCTGGCCAAGGGTGGTTTTTCAGAATAATGTTGTCACAAATATAATGACAGCATGTTCGGTCGCGGAATTACTTACCTGGGTATCTGGACGGTTGCAATCGAGGCCCGCATCCTCTGATGTGTCCGGACACTTTATTCGTGATCCAAAGAATAATTGATACATTCTTTCGAGCGTCCTGCCGAAGAAGTGCTGAACAGTTCGCGATTCTTCTGGGTTGAACTCCCACATACATAGAGGTCGATGTTGGCACGACAAGACCCGACGAACTAACATTACTTGGATTACTTTGACAAGACTGATATCCTTGAGGAGATCCCGAATGAGGCTTTGCAATGTTCGCACGTCATCAACCGATCCCCAGTCCAGCCCCTTGTTGACCCATGATGCAAGTTGTGGAGGAGGATCAGAGCGGAAGGCAGGGGCGGCCGCCCACTTCCTCCCTCAAGGTGCTGTGATATAAAACCACTCCCGTTGCCATAGGTCAGAAACTTCCGAGAAAGAACCCTTTGGCCATAAAGCATCGACACCTTTGCTTATTATAGCGCCTCCGCACTCCACGAGTCGCCCGTTGATCATCTTCGGCTTCACATTGAAGGTCTTGAGCCATAAGCCGAAGTGTGGGGTAATACGGAGGAAGGCCTCGCACACGATGATGAACGTTGAGATGTGAAGGAAGGAATCTGGAGCTAGATCATGAAAATCCAGCCCGTAATAGAACATCAGCCCTCTAACAAAGGGATGAAGATCGAAGCCTAGCCCTCGTAGGAAGTGGGATATAAACACGACGCTCTCGTTGGGTTTGGGAGTAGGGATAACCTGCCCTTGAGGAGGAAGCCTGTGAAGGATTTCGGCGGTCAGATACCTAGCCTCCCTAAGCTTCTTAATGTCCTCCTCTGTGACGGAAGAGGCCATCCACTAGCCTTTAAGGTTGGATCCGGACATGGTTGAAGGTCTGGAGCGCTTGGACTAAACCTTGGGGGTTGGAACTCGAGGTGAGGGAAGGGAAGGATTAGGAATGGAAAGAAAAGGACAGGTCTTGACCTCTTTATAAAGAGGATGAATGTCAAGTATCCTCCGCGCGGCCGTTTGGAACTTGCCTAAACCAAGGAGTCGTGCTAATGGAGCGGTTGGGTTACCCACGCCCGTATTGATGAGAATCCTGTGATAAGGGCGACACGATCTCTGCTTCGACAAGACGTGCCAATAAAACTGCCTCGCAAGACGTGTAGTGGCAGGTTGGAAAAACGGTTTGAATAATAACCGGGCCGTGGTGTGATGTCACGCTAGGGGAAAGTTGTCAGCAGATTAGACTCATGGAATATTGTGCTCTCTACGGTGGTATATGGAATTTGTTTTGCAGAGCTGGACACGATTCTTGTGTTCAAGATCTTCTTTGGAGTATTCAGAGAAGGAACCCGCCTTGCAATGCCGAAGACAATCTGCGCGCCGAACTCATCATCATCGAAGCCTGATTCAGGGGCTACTGAGGGAGTCCTGGATTAGGGGGTCCTCGGACAGCCGGACTATATGCTTATGCCCGACTGTTGGACTATGAAGATACAAGATTGAAGACTTCGTCCCATGTCCGAGTGGGACTCTCCTTTGCGTGGAAGGCAAGCTTGGCAATTCAGATATGTAGATTCCCTTCTCTGTAACCGACTCTGTGTAACCCTAGCCCCCTCCAGTGTCTATATAAACTGGAGGGTTTAGTCCGTAGAACAACAATCAGAATCATAGGCTAGTTTCTAGGGTTTAGCCCTACGATCTCATGGTAGATCACCTCTTGTAGTACTCATATCATCAAGATCAATGAAGCAGGAAGTAGGGTATTACCTCCATAGAGAGGGCCCGAACCTGGGTGAACATTGTGTCCCCTACCTCCTGTTACCATTAGCCTTAGATGCACAGTTCGGGACCCCCTACTCGAGATTCGCCGGTTTTGACACCGACACCCTCCGCCAGTGAAGGGGAGGAGGGGCAGCGTTTAGGCCGTCGTCGACATCGAGGGAGGAGACTCACTGTCGGCCGCACTGTTATCTTTGGCTGAGTGCCGGTGCGGGAGGTCCTCCGATCCAATCGTCGTTGCTCTAGTGTGGGCGGATCCGGCCTCCTGCCGCCCACCTATCCACATCCCGACGACCTTCAGGTATATCTTCCTTCGAAACCGCCTTAGCTCTACTTCCCCAGCTTGCTATGACGCTGCATGTGCATCATTTTCTACCTCTCAGCCCCTCTCGATCGGATGGTCCAACGTCACCTTTTGTTTTTCTTCTATTGTTAGAGGTAAAGCTACTTCATGGATTCGAATCTTGTACTTGGTTCAAACAAGAAATAAAGTGGGGCTGGGGGAATTTAGTATGTACATCAGACTTGGTACAAACAGGAAGGAAAGGGGGTGAAAGTAGTACAAACTGGTCATCCAACCGGTCTCTTGGTCAAAAAGGGAAATATAGGGGTAACGCTGTACACAGTGGTATGACCAGGACTAGATTTGCTATCCACACATAGTAGTAGATGGCTAGAGTGAACAAAAATGGGACCAACCCAGATATGTTTCTTGGATGTTTGTTTCTCAGGGCAACAAACTATGAATCACCACTTTATGCCCCTGTTGCACCCACTATCCCATGCCCTTATACCAAATATTTAGCTGTTCTTAGTCTAATTCCTCTAGTAAAATGAAGCCATGCCAGTGTTGTAAGCCATGACAAGTTTAGCCAAATGTTTTTGACCATAATTGTTTGAGACTCTGATTGTTTCCTCTGTAGCTTTTTGTGCAAACAGGGATACCATTTCACCTGGTTGCTGTTGTGACCTTTTGGTGCACTACACAAAACTCTTCTTAAAAGAAGTGACTTTTGTGCTATTTAACTGGAATGTCAGAATGGAACAGTTGGTTCATTTCGGTGGAACTGCACAAAGGGAGATCTGTGTTCCAATCCTCATCATCCATATTGGCGCCATAGCCTTCCTTTAGGTAAAGAATGATATTTAACGCATGTGTTCATCTCTATTTTGCGACTGCCATGAGAAAATAATGCTATTTTTTACTAGTACACTTGTACTCCCTCACTGACAAAACTAATTCTGAAATAGAAGGCCAATCATGTACTATGTTTCACCAACTGGTGAGGAGAAACAGAAACATAATATGAAGAGTAAGAAGAAGAAGAATAAACAGTGCCAAGACGATCTTGATGAAGCCAGAGGCCTCAGTCAAGGCCGTTCAAGGGCTCCGGCAACGACTACCTTACATGTGGGACGATCCTCCAGGGAGCCCTTCCACTTCTGTTGTCTCACTTAATTAATTAGGAGTACTTAAGTACCACTAATTTATTGTTGCCTAATTTTCCTATCGGAGTTAAACAAATCTTTAGTAGCACCCTATGTTGAATCATGTACGTGTGTATGTTTGTCTATGGAGGTGAATCATGTGGTGGAGCAGGGAGGGAATATTAGTAGTGTCATGACATAATAGTGCTATTGTTTTGCATGTCAATTTATTGCCATTGGTTCAATGAGGCAATGGTTTGCGTATTGTCCATCATGAATTTGATGCTACTGTTAGAGTAATATGCTAATGTCTTTCTATCCTTTCCCACTAAGCTAATGAAGGTTTCGCCTTGTTCCTACTTGTGCAAATAGTTGTGCCAATCATACATTGTAGTGGAACTACACAAGACAATACAATGAACTGTATCCCAGCCAGTGCTTTAACTCTGCTGGTAGTTCTTGATAATCTTTTGATATAATATCAGCACTGGTAAACAAGAGTGATTTCAACCATACATTTGAAGTGCACAAAAATATATACTATTGAGTGATTCCATTGAGTGCTTAATCATCTCTTATGTGACTACATGAATAAGTTTTTTTTCTCAGGTTGGTACGGGCCTAAGGCCTTTGTCCATATTAGTTTGCTGTCATCTCTATTTGTATCATGCTGCTGTCATGAGAAACTCCTTTACCTTTGCACGTTAAAATTTTGCAACCTATGATACATGGCAATGCTGTGAGTGTTGAGCTAATTGGCACTGATTAAATAAACTAATACCTCTCTTTAAGAAAGACTACTATGTTGCTAACTTTACCCATTAAGATAATGAGGGTGATTCTATTTGTTAGTGTATGTTTCATCAACTAGTCCCACTATTACAGTAATCTCACTCTCTCAATATATGTGCCAACATGGATGCTCGATTTTGGTGGAACTGCACAAAAACTTTGGGTGCTTCATTGCCTCCACAGCTTCTGTCCTTTCCTGTCAGTCGCTAATCTGGGCCTGCTTTCTTCCTTTGCTGTCAGTCGCTTCGCTTATCTCAGCTTCCAGTCAAAGAAAATAGTAATTGATATGCTACCTCACACAGGTTGGCACTCGTCTTTATCCTGATTATTGTGCTTGCCATGTATTGGTAATTTGGTATTGTGCTACTGTTTGCCGATTTTATAAAGGAGTAACTTGAGCCTGAACTCACAGGCAAAACATTGCATTGGGTGATTTCAGTAGAACTACACAAAAAGTTTAGATGGACAGATACTTATGCTGCTACTATGTACTCCAAAAGTTCACTCAGACAAGCATCAATGTTGACAAGAAGTGCCTATATTCATTCGTACAATCGGCATCAACCAGTTGTCAAACTCCCAGTATTAGGAGAGTGGACGCCAAAAATATTGCTTGGCGCATAGCCCAGAAAAACACAGTCGAGTCTTTGGTCCCAACTTGTGCCTTTTGGTTATCGGCAGATATGGTAGCGAACTGTATGGCATGGAGTCTAAATATTCCAGACAAGTTGGTTGACGCGTATATTCATATGGCACTTAATCAGTCTGCACGCCAGGGATGCTCCATTTCAGTTGAACTACACGAAAATTTTGGGTTGTTCATTTTCTCAACCGCCTCCTTTCTCGTCTGCAATGTAGAATTTTGGCGAGCTATAGGACGAAGATGAGCCAGTAAACTAGTTGGATGAAAGTAGTGGCCAAGTTTCCCGAACCTCCCTCGGCACGAGGTCACTATTTGAGGATAAACCTACAAGCAAAGTTCAGATTGTCTGTGCTGCCTCTTATGTACTCAAAAGTTTACCCATACAAGCATTAATTTTAGCAAAAGAAGTGCCTCCGACTGAACACCATTTACCAGTCTGTACCCTAGGTAATTAAAGTTCGTCCATGGATCCTATTGGCTGTGATCGCAATCATTTGGATGCATAAACATACTAAACATGTGTATATCTGAATCTTTTTGTGAATTATCTATGAATATTGTTGTGTGATCTATCAATCATTTGGATGCATAGACATGCTGAACTTGTGTATATATGAATCTTTTGAGTTGTTGATAGTGAATGTTGGCTATGAATATGAACGTGTCCTGTGAACCTGAGTTTGATACGAATGTTTACCTTTCTGTTGTACTTGTGTGTGGACTTGTTAGTATGCCTATTGTGGGGTATGTGACGTGTGGGTTTCAACGGCACACCTTCTTCCCGAGAAGAATTGCACCTGCTTTGTTAGGGTTGCAATGGTGCATCAGCTCTTTTTAATCTTTTTGCTCTGTCTTCCCCCTCCCCCGCTCAATCCCTTCTGTAATGTTTTTGACCTCAAAACAAACATAGTACTGTGTTGTTTTTGGAGCTTGATGAAAAATCGAGTGTTGGTTTCTGTAGGTTGGCCTGCCCAGCAAATGGTTGCTGGTCCACCATGGACTGGGAGGCTAAAAATACAAGTTGTATGGTGCAGAGGCAAGTAAAAAACGCCATCGAGAGCCATCCACTGAAGAAAAAAAATGCTCCCGATGTGCTTTTTCAGTCGTGCCGCCGGCCCCGTCTTTATTCCAGTTTTCTCGGGGATTTGGTATCATTTTTTTCCGGAGGGCCAACAAGTATCAGCTAGGCCTAGGTTTTGTATTTTAACATGCGTAGCCCACGACATACGGAGACAGTGGTTTCAACGTTTTTTAAGGTCCATACCGACCTGTGGGCTTTTTCTTAAAGATCGGCAGCCCAATGTATTTTTTTTAATAAAATGCAGGTCTCTGTTCTATTTATATATATATAAGAATAATAATGTTGTGTCCAATTTATGTTTTCCCTTCTAACCACATTATATATATATTTATTACTATTATCATATATTTTATAGAGACTTATATATACATTATAAAAACATCCCACGTGTTATTAACTGATGAAAGTAAATGTTTAACAGAAGTTGGCAAGGAAAATCCTGGTTGTTTTTGACTCACGGGCAAGGAAAATCCTAGTGATTGCGTACAAAAGCTTGCGAAGATTTTAAGGACCAATGTAATAATAACGCGCTCATTTTCATTTTGAGCAATAAGTCGCTAATTTGTTAATTACATATATATATATATATAATGTGCCTCTCTGGTTTATTTTTTGATATTAATTGCTCCTTCTAACATAACATTATATATATAATGAGCCCAACTAATTTGTGTATTTCAGGGAAGTGCAAATGGGCTGAGATTTCTTAGAAAATATAAGTGGGCCACATTGGCGCGAAATTATTTGTTCACCCAGCCCAGCAAATGGACTGTGCATTCTAGAAAACATGGGTTAAATATATGCCACATTTTTGCAGGCTGACATGTGGGCCAATAGGTCAAAGCCTACGCAGGGTGTTGTCAACTTGGTCAAAAAATGATTATGACATCCACAACCATTGGATTTATATCGAACGGCCGGCATGCACCTTCAATCTCTCGTCTTCTTCCTCCAGCGTCGCCGGGACTGCCTGGTCCTGCCGGCGGCTAGCGGCTCTGCTTAGCACGCATCGCTGCGAAGCGCTACCCCACCGCCGGCCAGGCTATCCCTCCACCCCTCCACACCTCCTGTTATTCTCCACCGATTGCAGCCCCACACCGCATCAGAACCAGTTATAACCCTTCTCCTCCTCTCAATCTGCGACTTCACTTCCACGTCTTCCCATCTCCGAGTCGTTCCCGGCCGGGGCGTCGCTGTCGTCCACCGCCTCGCTGCACTAGGTGCGGCATGGTCAACAAATGAGAGTCATCGGAAGAGGACTATACATGGAGAGCCTGACGGCTGGGACCCACGAGGTCCATGGTCGCACGTAAGGAAAGTTCCTCCTTATTAAGCTGAAAAAATATTTCCTCCACCTGACAACTGGGACCCACCGGTTGTATCTTCGCACGGAAGGAAGTCCCTCCTTATTATGCGAAAAAAAATTATTCCTCCCATTGACAACTGGGACCCGTCAGATCTGGTGGCTGACTTGTGGGCCTACTAAGCGGACGTGTACGCAGGGCTTTATCAACTTAATCAACAAATGATTCTAGCAGCTGGACCGTTGGATGTTAATCCAACAACAGTGCTCCTTCTTCAACCTACGTTCTTGCTCCTACCTCCTGTGGGCGGCACCGCGGCTGTGCTGCCGCGAAACCGAACCAGTGAAGTTTCCCACTCCTCTTCATCTGCGACTCCACTGCCCCATCTTCCCCATCTCTAGGTCGTTCCAGTCTGGGGCCGAGCCGTCGTCCACCGGTCTTGGTGCGCTCGGCATAGTGTGGTCAACGAGGTCCACAACCGAGACTCATCGGAAGATGACTGTACATGAGAGGCTGATAGTGGGGACGCACCACACCCATGGACGCATGCATGCAATGGAACGCGGCGTGGTCAACGTGGTCAAGGAACGACTTCCATCGGAAGTTTACTATACATGGAGAGGCTGACAGCTGGGTCCATGGCCGCAGCAAGGAAGTGCCTCCTTATTACGCGGAAAATAATGATTCCTCCACCTGACAGCAGGGACCTACCGGACGGGCCACCGTATTTTGCGAAAAAAACGTTTCCCCCTAACTGCTGGGACCCACCAGACGGGCCACCGTATTTCACGAAAAAAACATTCACCCCGCTGTCACCTTGGAGCCACCGGAAGTGCCTCCTTATTACGCAGAAAAAAATGAATACCCCCCTGCTAGCTGGGACCCACCTTGGTGGGAGGCTAACTTGTGGGCCTACTAAGTTGACAGGGACGGAGGGCTTTGTCAACTTAGTCAATATGAACGATTGCAGCTCCAGTGACCGTACGATGTCCATCCAACGACCGTTGTGCTTCTTCAACCTCTGGTTTTCTTGATCCAGCCGCCCAAACCAGCGCCGGTCGTGCCGGTGCTCCTGCCTCCCGTGGCCGGTTGTGATGCCGTGGAGGCCTCACCGCCCCTACTACTCCCACCGTTGGCTAGGCCATCCCTCTACTCACCCACACCCCCTATTATTCTGCGGTGACGACAGCCTCACACCGCAGCCGAACCAGTGAACCCTCATACTCCTCTCCGCGCGGGCTTCCGCTGCCGCGTCTTCCCCGACTCCGCGTCGTCCCTTCCTAGGCCTCGCCGTCGTCCACCGCCGTGGTGCTCTCGACGCAGCGTGGTCAATGTGGTCAACGACCGACTTCCATCGGAAGAGTACTGTACATGGAGAGGCTGATAGCTGGGTCCACGGCCGCAGCAAGGAAGTGCCTCCTTATTACATGCAAAATAATTATTCCTCCACCTGACAGCGGGGACCCACTGGACTGGCCACCGTATTTCGCGAAAAAAACGTTTCCCCTGACTACTGGGACCCACCAGCTACATCTTCGCATGCAAGGAAGTGCGTCCGGGCAAAAAAATGATTCACCCCCCTGACTACTGGGACCCACCAGCTACATCTTCGCATGCAAGGAAGTGCCTGACAGTCGGGACCCACCTGGTAAAAACATACGTAGCGTTGTCATTCTGGTCACGAACGTGTACGTACATATTGGTCGATGTAGAGGCGCGCACGTGTCATAGTAGAGGCGCGCACGTAGCATGTACACGTACGTATAGCGGCTGATACGTCTCCATCGTATCTATAATTTTTGATTGTTCCATGCCAATATTATTCAACTTTCATATACTTTTGACAACTTTTTATATTATTTTTGGGAATAACATATTGATCCAGTGCCCAGTGCCAGTTCCTGTCTGTTGCATGTTTTATGTTTCGCAGAAAACCAATATCAAACCGAATCCAAACGGGATAAAAACGCACGGAGAATTATTTTGGAATATTTGGGATTTTCCGGAGGAAGAATCAACGCGAAACAGTGTCCGGGGTGGCCACGAGACAGGGGGGCGCGCCCTCCCCCCCCCCCCCCCCCCCCCGGGCGCACCCTCGGCTCTCGTGGGCCACCCGTAAGGCGATTGACGCCCTTATTTTGCCGCAAGAAAGCTAATTTTACGAGAAAAAACTGGGCGAAAGATTCACCCCAATCGGAGTTATGGATCTCCAGATATAAAGGAAACGGTGAAGGGGCAGAACCAGAGAATGCAGAACAGAGATAGATCCAATCTCGGAGGGGCTCTCGCCCCTCCCAAGCCATGGGAGCCAAGGAACAGAGGGGAAACGCTTCTCCCATCTAGGGAGGAGGTCAAGGAAGAAGAAGAAGAAGAAGGGGGGCCCTCTCCCCCTTGCTTCCGGTGGCGCCGGAACACCGCCGGGGGCCATCATCATCACCGCAATAATCACCAACACCTCCGCCATCTTCACCAACATCTCCATCACCTTCCCCCATCTATATCCAGCGGTCCACTCTCCCGCAACCCGCTGTACCCTCTACTTGAACATGGTGCTTTATGCTTCATATTATTTTCCAATGATGTGTTGCCATCTTATGATGTCTGAGTAGATTTTCGTTGTCTTATCGGTGATTGATGAATTGTTATGATTGGTTTGAGTTGCATGTTTTATTATAGGTGCTGTCCTATGGTGCCCTCTGTGTCACGCAAAGGTGAGGGATTCCCGCTGTAGGGTGTTGCAATGCGTTCATGATTCGCTTATAGTTGGTTGCGTGAGTGACTGAAACACAAACCCGAGTAAGTAGATTGTTGCGTATGGGATAAAGGGGACTTGATACTTTAATGCTATGGTTGGGTTTTACCTTAATGAATCTTTAGTAGTTGCGGATGCTTGCTAGAGTTCCAATCATAAGTGCATATGATCCAAGAAGAGAAAGTATGTTAGCTTATGCCTCTCCCTCAAATAGAATTGCAATAGTGATTACCGGTCTAGTAACATAGTCAATTGCTTAAGGACAATTTCACAACTCCTACCACCACTTTTCCACACTCGTTATATTTACTTTATTGCATCTTTATCTAAACAACCCCTAGTTTATGTTTACGTGCTCTTTATTATCTTGCAGACCTATCCTATCTCACCTACAAAGTACTTCTAGTTTCATACTTGTTCTAGGTAAAGCGAACGTCAAGCGTGCCACTAGTAGAAAAGAGGGCTTTGGTCCAGGCCGGGTTAGCCCATTAGTCTCGGTTCAGTCCAGAACCGGGACTAATAGGGGCATTAGTCTCGGTTCGTGAGCCCAGGGGCTACGTGGGCCATTTGTCCCGGTTCGCCTGGACCTTTTAGTCCCGGTTGGTGCCACGAACCGGGAATGAAGGGTGCGATGCCCATTAGTACCGGTTAGTGGCACCAACCGGTACTAAAGGTTAGACCTTTAGTCCCGGTTCGAGCCACCAACCGCTACTAATGGGGTTTGAGGCATTAGTACCGGTTCAAGGCACGAACTGGTACTAAAGGTCCCATTTTCAAACTCTACCCCCCCCCCCCCCCCGTGGATTGCCTTTTCAGTTTTAAAAAAAATAAAATAAAATGATGAAAATGTCAAAATAAAATAAAATAAAATAAGTTTCCCATGTGATATGTGCTCTAGTTGTTGGGAAAATTTGCAAATATCAATTTCGACTTTATTTGCAAAATCTCTCGAGAATTTGTAAAAATGGGCATAACTTTTGCATACTACCTCGGATGAAAAAGTTTTTTATATGAAAAATCATCTACTCGAAAAGTTACATCCAAATTTAACTGGGGGAACCTCATTAAACATTTTCAAAATCCTCAAAAACCTAACAGAAAAAAGTTACGGGGCTTTTAAAATCTAGAGTGGAAAAAATAAAAAAAAAATAAGTCAAACTGTGGTCAAACTATAGTCAAACAATGGTCAAACTAATTATTCTAGAATATTAGTGTTACTAATAATTATTTCAGTTATATTGAATTTTGGTCAAATCTGGTCAAACTATGGTCAAACTGTGGTCAAACAATGGTCAAACTAATTATTCAAGAAATATTAGTGTTACTAAATAATTATTGTTTTTTAAAACAATAGTTTCAAACTCAAACAGTGAAATGTGTCACTTTAGGCTCAAGCAAAATTCCTGAAGGTTAATAGGATTGACATCTTACTATTGTCATGAAAACAACAAGTGCAGACTTGGAAACGAGGGAGAATAGAACCCGGAAGTTAAGCGTGCTCAGGCTGGGGGAGTGGGAGGATGGGTGACCGTTCAGGAAGTTAGATGATTTGGAATGATGAGGGGTGATTAGAGATTAGAGGATAAATTGAGCAGTGATGAGGGGTAGTGATTAGAGATTAAAGGTTAAAATAATTCAGAAATTTGAAAATAATAAAAATCAAAAAACTCAAAAAAAATTCAAAAAAAATCATAAAATTTCCTTTAGTCCCGGTTGGTGTTACCAACCGGGACTAAAGGTGGAGCTCCACGTGGCCGCGGCCTTTAGTCCCGGTTCGTTTAAGAACCGGGACTGAAGGGGAGAGGCATTAGTAACGACCCTTTAGTCCCGGTTCAAAAACCGGGACTAAAGGGCTTTACCAACCGGGACAAAAGCCCCTTTATCTACTAGTGTGCGTAGAGTTGTATCGGTGGTCGATAGAACTTGAGGGAATATTTATTCTACCTGTAGCTCCTCGTTGGGTTCGACACTCTTACTTATCAAAAACTGTTGCGGTCCCCTACACTTGTCGGTTATCAAGACCTCTTTCTGGCGCCGTTGCCGGGGAGTCATAGCATGGGGTGAATATTCTCGTGTGTGCTTGTTTGCTTTATCACTAAGTAATTTTATTTGATGCTCTTAGTTGTTTTCTATCTTTAGCTATAGGTAGGAAACGCAAAATACCAAAAAAAATTAGTTGTACCTACTGAACCCGTGGTTGAAGAACCACTCAAAATCTATCACACTCCTGAAGCTTTTTACTTGGATCATCTTCGATCCCTTTGTGCTCGTGCTGAAACCCCCACTAGTTTAGTTGAGGGCAAATCTTTAGATGAGCATGCTTGTTTTGTGCGACACCGTATATCTGAAAAAAGGAAACTATTATGGGATCAAATTCAACGTTTGCAATGCTATGCTTGGTATTTATGTGAAATATATGAGTTTACTTGTTGTTCTGAAGACCCTAAGAAACACCTACCCTATCAATGCTTGTTTAGTGATAATGGAATCGTATCTTCATATGCTAAGGGTGTTTATAATTACTATGATGTTCAACAAATTGAAGAATTTGTTGCTTTTAAGGGTGCTTTTGGACTTGCTTCTTTGATTGAAAAGTATGATGCTACTCTTTACAAATCTGAATGTTTTGCCATACTTGAATATTGTTATGATAATTATGCTTCTAATGCCTATGTTAAACCATATAATGAGAAATTCTCCGTTGTCCAAGAAGAGACGAATATTTTGCAGGAAGCTATGGAAGAAGAAATTGATGAAACTATGAGCTCATTGGATGAAAAGATGATGAGGAGAGCAAAGAACAAAAGGAGGAAGAGCGGATTAGCTACCCGTGCCCACCTTCTAATGAGAGTAACTCTTCAACTCATACATTGTTTAATTTCCCTTCGTTCTTACCGAAGGATCATTGCTATGATGATTACTATGATGATTGCTATGATGATTGTTAGGATCCCATTGATTCTCTTGAAATATCCCCTTTTGATGATGCTTGCTATGCTTGTGGCCAAGATTCCAGTATGAATTATGCTTATGGAGATGAACTTGATATAGTTCCTTATGTTAAACATGAAATTGTTGCTATTGTACCCACACATGATAGTCCTATTATCTTTCTGAATTCTCCCTACTACACTATATCGGAGAAGTTTGTGCTTATTAAGGATTATATTGATGGGTTGCCTTTTACCATTGCACATGATGATTTTGATGAATGTAATATGCATGTGCTTGCTGCTCCTACTTGCAATTATTATGAGAGAGGAACTACATCTCCGCCTCTTTATGTTTCCAATACGATAGAATTGCAAGAAATTGTTTATACTATGCATTGGCCTTACTTTGTGTGCATGAATTGTTCTTTTATGACATGCCGATGCATAGGAAGAGAGTTAGACTTCGTTGTTGCATGATATATGTTACTTTGTGCTCACTACTAAATTAGAAATCATTGTTAATTAAAATTGGCTTTGATTTACCTTGGGATCTGGGTGGATTCATTACTTGAGCACTATATGCCTAGCTTAATGGCTTTAAAGAAAGCGCTGCCAGGGAGACAACTCGGAAGTTTTAGAGAGTCATTTATTTCTGTTGAGTGCTTTCGTATAGTTTAAAAATAAAAAAATAAAGAGGGGAACCTAAAAACTTTTCAAAAAGGAAAGTGAAAGTGAGAAAGACAAGCATTGTTGAAGTGGGAGAGCTCCTTGAACTTTGTTCATGCTCACGGAAACTTTGTGAATCTTGATTACAGAAACTTTTCATCAAAAATAATTATCCCCTTGTATAATTCCATTGTATTATAAAAATAATGTGCCAAGGTTTGCCTTTAGGATGTTTACAATGCTTGTTGGTTTGTATGGTGCAGGACAGAAACTTTGTCTGTAGTGCACGATTTTACATATTTAACTGGAATGTGAAGCGAGTCTGATTTCTTTTGCACTGTCTTTCTGTACAACTTATTAATTATTCCTAATTTTTGTAGAATTTGTGGGGTAACAGAAGTATGGTGGATGTTCATATTCCTACAGACTGTTCTGTTTTTGACAGATTCTGTTTTTGATGCATAGTTTGCTTGTTTTGATGAATCTATCAATTTGTATCAGTGGATTGAGCCATGGAAAAGCTATATTACAGTAGACACAATGCAAAAACAAAATATGATTTTGTTTTCAATAGTACTTAGAGTGGTGATTTGCTTTATTATACTAACGGATCTTACCGAGTTTTTTGTTGAAGTTTTGTGTGGATGAAGTGTCTAAACGAAGAGGTCTCGATATGAGGAAAAGGAAGAGAGGCAAGAGCTCAAGCTTGGAGTAAATATTCAAGGAGACTCAAGCGTCTAAGCTTGGGATGCCCTGGAAGGAATCCCCTCTTTCTTCAACAAGTATCGGTATGTTTTCGTATTCGTTTCGTTTATGCATTATGTGCAAGTCTTGGAGCGTCTTTTGCATTTAGTTTTCATTTTTCTTTTATGCACCATGCTGGTATGAGATAATACTTGGTTTATTTATAGAATGCTCATTCCACTTCACTTAAATCTTTTGAGTATGACTTTATAGAATGCTTCATGTGCTTCAGTTATATAATTTGAAGTTTGGATTGCCTGTTTCTCTTCACATAGAAAACCGCCATTTATAAAATGCTCTTTTACTTCACTTATATTTGTTAGAGCGTGAACATATCTTTTGTAGAAAGAATTAAACTCTCTTGCTTCACTTATACCTGTTCAGAGAGATGACAGGAATTGGTCATTCACATGGTTAGTCATAAAATCCTACATAAACTTGTAGATCGCTGAATATGATATGTTTGATTCCTTGCAATAGTTTTGCGGTATAAAGATGGTGATATTAGAGTCATGCTAGTGGGTGGTTGTGGATTGTAGAGACACTTGTGTTAAGGTTTGCAAGTCCCGTAGCATGCACGTATGGTAACCGTTGTGTGACAAATTTGAAGCATGGGGTGTTTCTTTGATTGTCTTCCTTATGAGTGGCAGTCGGGGACGAGCGATGGTCTTTTCCTACGAATCTATCCCCCTAGGGGCATGCGTAGTAGTACTTTGCTTCAAGGGCTAATAAACTTTTGCAATAAGTATATGAGTTCTTTATGACTAATGTGAGTCCATGGATTATACGCACTTTTACCTTTCCATCATTGCTAGCCTCTTCGGTACCATGCATTGCCCTTTCTCACCTCGAGAGTTGGCGCAAACTTCGCCGGTGCATCCAAACCCTGTGATACCATACGCTCTATCACACATAAGCCTCATTGTATCTTCCTCAAAACAACCACCATACCTACCTATCATGGCATTTCCATAGCCCTTCTGAGATATATTGCCATGCAACTTGCATCATCATCATATACATGACTTGAGAATTTATTGTCATATCGCTTTGCATGATCGTAAGATAGCTAGCATGATGTTTTCATGGCTTCTCCATTTTTTGATGTCATTGCTACGCTAGATCATTGCACAAACCCGGTACACCACCGGAAGCATTCATATAGAGTCATATCTTTGTTCTAGTATCGAGTTGTAATATTGAGTTGTAAGTAAATAAAAGTGTGATGATCATCATTATAGAGCATTGCCCCATGAAAAAAAAGAAAAAAAGGAAAGGCCAAAGAAGCCTAAATAAAAAAGGGGGCCAAAGAAGCCCATCCAAAAAGAAAAAAAAAAGAAAAAGAAGAAAATAAATAAAAGGGGCAATGTTACTATCCTTTTTCCACACTTGTGCTTCAGAGTAGCACCATGTTCTTCATATAGATTGTCTCCTATGTTGTCACTTTCATATACTAGTGGGAATTTTCATTATAGAACTTCGCTTGTATATTCCAACGATGGGCTTCCTCAAATGCCCTAGGTCTTCATGAGCAAGCAAGTTCGATGCACACCCACTTAGTTTCTTTTGTTGAGCTTTCATACACTTATATCTCTAGTGCATCCGTTGCATGGCAATCCCTACTCCTCGCATTGACATCAATTGATGGGCATCTTCATAGCCCGTTGATTAGTCGCGTCGATGTGAGACTTTCTCCTTTTTTGTCTTCTCCACATAACCTCCATCATTATATTCTATTCCACCTATAGTGCTATATCCATGGCTTGCACTCATGTATTGCGTGAGGGTTGAAAAAGTTGAAGCGCCTTAAAAAGTACGAACCAATTGCTCGGCTCGTCATCGGGGTTGTGCATGATGGGAGCATTTTGTGTGACAAAAATGAAGCATGGCCAAACTATATGATTTTGTAGGGATAAGCTTGCTTTGGCCTTGTTGTTTTGAAAAGAAATGATTGCTTTATTGGTACGCTCGAAGTATTATTGTTTTTATGTCAAATGATAGACTATTGCTTTGAATCACTCGTGTCCTAATATTCATGCCATGATTAGATATATGATTCAAGATTATGCTAGGTACCATTCCACATCAAAAATTATCTTTTTTATCATTTACCTACTCGAGGACGAGCAGGAATTAAGCTTGGGGATGCTAATACGTCTCCGTCGTATCTATAATTTTTTATTGTTCGATGCCAATATTATTCAACTTTCATATACTTTTGGCAACTTTTTATATTATTTTTGGGACTAACATATTGATCCAGTGCCCAGTGCCAGTTCCTGTCTGTTGCATGTTTTATGTTTCACAGAAAACCAATATCAAACGGAATCCAAATGGGATAAAAACGGATGGAGAATTATTTTGGAATATTTGGGATTTTTCGGAGGAAGAATCAACGCGAAACGGTGTCCGGGGTAGCCACGAGACAAGGGGGGAGCCCTCCCCCCTGGGCGCGCCCTGGGCTCTCGTGGGCCACCCGTAAGGTGGTTTACACCCTTATTTTGCCGCAAGAAAGCTAATTTTACAAGAAAAATCTGGGCGAAAGATTCACCCCAATCGGAGTTACGGATCTCCAGATATAAAGGAAACGGTGAAGGGGCAGAACCAGAGAACGCAGAAACAGAGAGATAGATCCAATCTCGGAGGGGCTCTCGCCCCTCCCAAGCCATGGGAGCCAAGGACCAGATGGGAAACCCTTCTCCCTTCTAGGGAGGAGGTCAAGGAAGAAGAATAAGAAGGGGGGCCCTCTCCCCCTTGCTTCTGGTGGCGCCGGAACGACGCCAGGGGCCATCATCATCACCGGGATCTTCACCAACACCTCCGCCATCATCACCAACATCTCCATCACCTTCCCCCATCTATATCCAGCGGTCCACTCTCCCGCAACCCGCTGTATCCTCTACTTGAACATGGTGCTTTATGCTTCATATTATTTTCCAATGATGTGTTGACATCTTATGATGTCTGAGTAGATTTTCATTGTCCTATCGGTGATTGATGAATTGCTATAATTGGTTTGAGTTGCATGTTTTATTATTGGTGCCGTCCTATGGTGCCCTTCGTGTCGCGCAAGCGTGAGGGATTCCCGCTGTAGGGTGTTGCAATGCGTTCATGATTCGCTTATAGTGGGTTGCGTGAGTGACTAAAACACAAACCCGAGTAAGTAGATTGTTGCGTATGGGATAAAGGGGACTTGATACTTTAATGCTATGGTTGGGTTTTACCTTAATGAATCTTTAGTAGTTGCAGATGCTTGCTAGAGTTCCAATCATAAGTGCATATGATCCAAGAAGAGAAAGTATGTTAGCTTATGCCTCTCCCTCAAATAGAATTGCAATAGTGATTACCGGTCTAGTAACATAGTCAATTGCTTAGAGACAATTTCACAACTCTTACCACCACTTTTCCACACTCGCTATATTTACTTTATTGCATCTTTATCTAAACAGCCCCTAGTTTATGTTTACGTGCTCTTTATTATCTTGCAAACCTATCCTATCTCACCTACAAAGTACTTCTAGTTTCATACTTGTTCTAGGTAAAGCGAACATCAAGCGTGCATAGAGTTGTATCGGTGGTCGATAGAACTTGAGGGAATATTTATTCTACCTTTAGCTCCTCGTTGGGTTCGACACTCTTACTTATCGAAAACTGTTGCGATCCCCTACACTTGTGGGTTATCACGGCCAGTGTGGAAGAAAGAAAATACGGACACGTACGTACATACGGGCAGGGTCTCGAATGCCTACTCACGCATACGTACGGTCAGGGCTCGTGTACATTGCTGGGTCAGAATGGAGAAACAGCGCCGTCGCCGTGTTCATGGGGAGCCAACCGGCTGGGTCGGAACGGAATGCGTCGTCGTGTTCATCGGGGGGGCTTGGACGGAACATGCGATGGAAACGAGGCATGGCGTACCGCAGAATGAAGGAAATGGCCTTGTGTTCGACCGGCCATGTTTGAAACGGGATCCTATTCATCGGGAGGGCTTTGGCGTACCGCAAAATGGAGTAAACAGACTTGTGTTGGACCTCCTACGATCGAAACGGGGTCCTGTTGATCGGGAGGGGTGTGGCGTACCGCAAAACGGAGGAAACAGACTTGTGTTGGAGCGCTATAGTCGAAACAGGGGTCCTGTCATCGGGAGGGGTGTGGCATACCACAAAACAGGACTCCACGGGATACTGTTCATCTCCACCGTCGACCTCCTCCAGCCTCCACGGGTTACTGCTCATCCACTGTCGACCTCCTCCAGCCTCCACATGCTCTTGTTCATCCATGGGCTCCTGTTCATCCAGCCTCCACCGCGCGCTACTCCATCGGCTACTGTTCAACCACCCCTCTCCAAGGGCTCCTGTTCAACCACCCCTCCACGGGCTACTGTTCATCCAACCCTCCACCATCTACTGTTCATCCAGCCCTCCAGGGGGTCGTCTTGTTCATCCAGCCCTCCACGGGGTCCTATTCAGCCAGCCCCAACCGGCTCGATTGATAGGGGTCCTGTTCATCCAGAGGCAACATCACGGGGTCCTGTTCATCCACCCCCAACGCTCACTGTTCATCCAAACCCCCCTGCAATGCTAACTGTTCATACAGAGATAGCATCGATCGGCTTCAGCTAGCAGCAGTAGCGAAGGAATTGCTCCATCGGGTTCAGTTAATAGCCATCGATCGATCGCTCGGGTTCAGTAACGCGTAGCCTGCAGTGCAATCTCTCGGGTTCAGTTAGAGCCCAACGCCTCGCTCGGGTTCAGTTAGAGCCAACGCCTCACACACACGCGCGTACGTGTACGAGAAAAACGCGCATCGCTCGGCCCCCGACCACCCACCGTAATCGGGAACTCGCCGAAATTTTCCTCACCCTCGCTTCTACCACGGTTTTTTCCATCATGGACGGCCCAAAGAATGTCATGCAGCTGCGTCTTCGGCCCGCCCAGGATGAAAAGCCCATTTTCTGTCATGATTTTTTGTCATAGAAGCAGGAGCCCACCACATCTGTGATGATACCGGGTTTTGTCACAACTATCGTCATAGAAGTGTCATAACTATGACAGAAAAAAATTTGATTGGCCCAAAATGTCACTGATGTGTCTTTTTTTTGTAGTGGGTGATGATGATGGTACCGAGCAAGGCTTCGCCTAAGCACCGCTACGATATTACCAAGGTGGATTATGGTGGAGGGGGGACCGCACACGGCTAGGAGATCAATGATCAATTGTTGTGTCTCCAAGGAGTGCCCCTCCCCGTATATAAAGGAGTGGAGGAGGGGGGGGGGTCCGGCCTCCTATGGCGCACCCCATGAGGAGTCCTACTCCCACCAGGAGTAGGACTCCCCCCTTCCAAGTAGGAGTAGGAGAGGAGAAGGAAGGGAGAGAAGGAGAGAAGGAAAGGGGGGCGCCGCCCCCGAGAGAAGGAAAGGGGGGCGCCGCCCCCCCTCCTTGTCCAATTCGGACTAGAGGGGGAGGGGGTGCACGGCTACCCTGGCAGCCCCTCCTATTCTCCCACTAGGGCCCATTAGTCCCAATATACTCCCTGGGAGGTTCCGGTAACCCCCCGGTACTCCGGTATATGTCTGAAACCTCCTGAAACACTTCCGGTGTCCGAACATAGTCATCCAATATATCGATCTTTACGTCTCGACCATTTTGAGACTCCTCGTCATGTCCGTGGTCACATCCGGGACTCCGAACTACCTTCGGTGCATCAAAACACAAAAACTCATAATACCGATCATCACGGAACTTTAAGCGTGCGGACCCTACGGGTTCGAGAACTATGTAGACATGACCGAGACATGTCTCCGGTCAATAACCAATAGCGGAACCTGGATGCTCATATTGGTTCCCACATATTCTAAGAAGATCTTTATCGGTCAAACTGCATAACAACATCCGTTGTTCCCTTTGTCATCGGTATGTTACTTGCCCGCGATTCGATCGTCGGTATCTCAATACCTAGCTCAATCTCGTTACCGGAAAGTCTCTTTACTCGTTCCGTAATGCATCATCTCGCAAGTAACTCATTAGTTGCATTGCTTGCAAGGCTTATAGTGATGTGCATTACCGAGAGGGCCCAGAGATACCTCTCCGACAGTCGGAGTGACAAATCCTAGTCTCGATCTATGCAAACTCAACAAGTACCATCGGAGACACCTGTAGAGTACCTTTATGATCACCCAGTTACGTTGTGACATTTGGTAGCACAGTGTTCTTCCGGTAATCGGGAGTTGCATAATCTCATAGTCATAGGAACATGTATAAGTTATGAAGAAAGCAATATCAGTAAACTAAAACAATCAAGTGCTAAGCTAACGGAATGGGTCAAGTCAATCACATCGTTCTCCTAATGATGTGATCCCGTTTATCAAATGACAACTCATGTCTATGGTTAGGAAACTTAACCATCTTTGATCAACGAGCTAGTCAAGTAGAGGCATACTAGTGACATTCTGTTTGTCTATGTATTCACACATGTATTATGTTTCCGGTTAATACAATTCTAGCATGAATAATAAACATTTATCATGAAATAAGGAAATAAATAAAAACTTTATTATTGCCTCTAGGGCATATTTCCTTCAATACCACTATTGGGGAACGTAGTAATTTCAAAAAAATTCCTATGCACACGCAAGATCGTGGTGATGCATAACAACGAGAGGGGAGAGTGTCGTCCACGTACCCTCGTAGACCGTAAGCGGAAGCGTTATATCAACGCAGTTGATGTAGTCGTACGTCTTCACGATCTGACCGATCCAAGTACTGAACACACGGCACCTCCGAGTTCAGCACACGTTCAGCTCGATGACGTCCCCCGTACTCTTGATCCAGTTGAGGTCGAGGAAGAGTTTCATCAGCACGATGGCGTGATGACAGTGATGATGATTCTACCGACGCAGGGCTTTGCCTAAGCACCACTGCGATATGATCGAGGTGGATTATGGTGGAGGGGGGCACCGCACACGGCTAAAAGATCAATGATCAACTTGTGTGTTCTAGGGTGCCCCCTGCCCCTGTATATAAAGGAGCAAGGGGGGAGGCCGGCCGGCCCTGGTGGGCACACCAGGAGGAGTCCTCCTCCTAGTGGGAGTAGGACTCCCCTTTCCTAGTCCCACTAGGAGGGGGAAGGAAGGAGTGGGAGAGGGGGAAGGCAAGGGGAGCGCCGCCCCCCTTCCTTGTCCTATTCAGACTCAAGGGGAGGGGGCGCGCGTCCTGCCCTGGCCAGCCCCTCTCTCTCTTCACTAGGGCCCAACAAGGCCCATTAGTTCTCGGGGGGGGGGGGGGGTTCCGGTAACCCTCTAGCGCTCGGGTTTTCTCCGAAATTGCCCGGAACACTTCCGGTGTCCGAATATAGCCGTCCAATATATCAATCTTTATGTCTTTACCATTTCGAGACTCCTCATCATGTCTATGATCATATCTGAGACTCTGAACTACCTTCGGTACATCAAAACACATAAACTAATAAAACCGATCGTCACCGAACGTTAAGCGTGCGGACCCTACGGGTTCGAGAACTATGTAGACATGACCGAGACACGTCTCCGGTCAATAACCAATAGCGGAACCTGGATGCTCATATTGTCTCCCGCATATTCTACGAAGATCTTTATCATTCAAACCGCATAACAACATATGTTGTTCCCTTTGTCATCGGTATGTTACTTGCCCGAGATTCGATCGTCGGTATCTCAAAACCTAGTTCAATCTCGTTACCGACAAGTCTCTTTACTCGTTCCGTAATGCATCATCTCGCAACTAAATCATTAGTCACATTGCTTGCAAGGCTTATAGTGATGTGCATTACCGAGAGGGCCCAGAGATACCTCTCCGACAATTGGAGTGACAAATCCTAATCTCGATCTATGCCAACTCAACAAGTACCATCGGAGACACCTGTAGAGCACCTTTATAATCACCCAGTTACATTGTGACGTTTGGTAGCACACAAAGTGTTCCTTCGGTATTCGGGAGTTGCATAATCTCATAGTCATAGTAATATGTGTAAGTCATGAAGAAAGCAATAGCAATACACTAAACGATCAAATGCTAAGCTAACAGAATGGGTCAAGTCAATCACATCATTCCCTAATGATGTGATCCCATTAATCAAATGACAACTCATGTCCATGGCTAGGAAACTTAACCATGTTTGATTCAATGAGCTGGTCAAGTAGAGGCAAACTAGTGACACACTGTTTGTCTATGTATTCACACATTTAC
The DNA here is from genome assembly GCF_018294505.1 of Triticum aestivum. Lineage (NCBI taxonomy): Eukaryota > Viridiplantae > Streptophyta > Magnoliopsida > Poales > Poaceae > Triticum > Triticum aestivum. The sequence goes on from NC_057801.1 coordinate 753,709,283, forward strand.
TAAGTTTTCAGTTAATACAATTCTAGCATGAATAATAAAAATTTATCATGATATAAGGAAATATAAATAACAACTTTATTATTGCCTCTAGGGCATATTTCCTTCAAGATATAGGTTTTTGTAATCTGAAAATATAAAAACAGCAAGGTAACTAATGATAAAAGTGAGCGTAAACGGTATTGCAATGCTAGGAAACAAGGCCTATGGTTCATACTTTCACTAGTGCAATTTCTCTCAATAATAATAACATAATTGGATCATATAACTATCCCTCAACATGCAACAAAGAGTCACTCCAAAGTCACTAATAACGGAGAACAAACGAAGAGATTATTGTAGGGTACGAAACCACCTCAAATTTATCCTTTTCTGATTGATCTATTCAAGAGTCCATAGTAAAATAACACGAAGCTATTCTTTCCGTTCGATCTATCATAGAGTTCGTACTAGAGTAACTCCTTAAGACACAAATCAACCAAAACCCTAATGTCACCTAGATGCTCCAATGTCACCTCAAGTATCCGTGTGTATGATTATACGATATGCATCACACAATCTCAGATACATCTATTCAACCAACACAAAGTACTTCAAAGAGTGCCCCAAAGTTTCTACTGGAGAGTGAAGACGAAAACGTGTGCCAACCCCTATGCATAAGTTCACAAGGTCACTGAACCCGCAAGTTAATCACTAAAACATACAACAAGTAGATCACGTGAATATGCCACTGTCACCACAGATAAGCACATGCAAGACATACATCAAGTGTTCTCAAATCCTTAAAGACTCAATCCGATAAGATAACTTCAAAGGGAAAACTCCATAAGATCCAACTATAATAGCAAAGCTCGCGATACATCAAGATCATACCACCTCAAGAACACGAGAGAGAGAGAGAGAGAGAGAGAGATCAAACACATAGCTACTGGTACATACCCTCAGCCCCAAGGGTGAACTACTTCCTCTTCATCATGGAGAGCACCGGGATGATGAAGATGGCCACCGGTGATGGATCCCCCCTCCGGCAGGGTGCCGGAACAGGGCCCCGATTGGTTTTTGGTGGCTATAGAGGCTTGCGACGGTGGAACTCCCGATCTAGGTTATGTTCTGGGGGTTTCTGTATATATAAGAGGTTTTGGCGTCGGGAACAAGTCAGGGGGATCTCCGAGGCGGCCACGAGGTAGGGGGGCGCGCCCCGACCCTCGTGGGTGCCTCGAGACTCTTCTGGCCCGTCTCCGATGCTACGTGGGCTTTTTCTGGTCCAAAAATAATCTCCGTGAAATTTCAGGTCAATTGGACTCAGTTTGGTTTTCCTTTTCTGCGATACTTAAAAACAAGGAAAAAACAAAAACTGGCACTGGGCTCTAGGTTAATAGGTTAGTCCCCCAAATCATATAAAATAGCATATAAATGCATATAAAACATCTATGATGGATAATATAATAGCATGGAACAATCAAAAATTATAGATACGTTGGAGACGTATCATGGGGGCACCCGGGCGCGCCCACCATGTCGGACTGGGGTCCCAGCCGGAAACGCCCTCAAACCCAGCGGTCCGAAGCTCATCTCCTCCGTCGGACCGGTGGCGCCGCGAGGCGCAGCTCCGGTGGGCCGCGTAATGCATTGCCCGGCTAGTTAAGTCGACCGGCGACATCGATACCCTACCATTGATCCACATTTCCCCCCTCCTTTCCGCTGCCGCCGCCACTTTCCACTCCACCCATCAGCCTAGTAGCCATGCCCCCACGCCGCCAGGTGAGGAGCGATCCCTTTCTGACGCCGGAGCACGGGCTCGAGCTCCTTGAGCAGATCTGGGCTAGGCGCGAAGCCCGGAATCGCCGTGGGGCTACCTCTGGATGCAGTTGATCCGGGGGAGGAGTTGGAGAAGGAGGAGGAGGAGGAGGAGGAGGAGGACGTGGGGGACGCTGGCGACGGGGATCTGTAGGCGGAGCAACATGCCATCCTCAATTCCCTCCGGTCGGAGTCGGTTGCGGAGTCAAGACGCCGCGTAGGAGGCGGAGATGTTCGCCTACATGGATGAGGTCGAGCAGGAGGAGGATGAGCCAGAGCCCTCCTACCCGCCCATCCAGTCGGCGCCCCTCATCGTCGTCGTGGACAACTCCGACGAAGAAGAGTAGCTAGGGTAGTACGTCGATGTAGTACGTATGATTCCTTTTGCATGCCTTGTATGAATTTAGGGGATGAAATATGAGTGAGACGGATGCAAAATCGCTAATTTGAGGCGCGCCCGGTCACTGTCCGCGGATGCGACCGGGCGTTTCAGTGGCCGGATTTACCAAGTCCTGTTGTAGATGTTTTAACATAACTAATAAAAACACCTAAAAAGGAGCCCTCCCGCGGGCTAGAATTATTGGGGTGCAGTACCGATTACCTTATCCACTAGATTACGATGAACTGGCCTTGTGTATGCAACTTGGTGGACAGTTGTTGGTCACTGAGAAATAGCTAGCAGTTCCAACAAATTACAAGAACGGTTCTTTTTGCCATCAATAGGCAGGCACGACACGATCGAAATGGGATTTATTTATTTTACCAACCTTATCCACGAGTACATGGCATATACACTCATACTCCCTCCGTTTTACAATACATGCCTTCTATTTATCAAAATATAGATGTATCTAAACATATTTTAGTATATAGGTACATCTATTTTTAGACAAATGAAAGTCAAGTATTTTAGAACAAAGGATGTAGTTAATAAGGTAGACTATTATCCGCACAGAAAGCTTCTCCTGCGTGGCTGCAGAGCCTCGGGGCAGTTCTTTTTGCAGCAGCAGTAGGTCAAGAAGGGGAAGGGGGCGCAGAAGCCCGAGTCGTACCCTTCCGCCTGGCACGGCTTGTTACAGGTGCCGTGCTTGGCGCACAGCCCCCCGCGCCACGTCTCGCTGATGTCGTCGCAGGTGTATACGGCTGCACCCCATGACCGGTTGCCACGATTAGCCAAGAAATACGGTCGACCGAGAGAAAGAATGGAAAAAGGAAAGAAATTATCACGTACGAGTGTTCTTGGCAACGGAGTCAGGGATATCCCGAGCGCAGTTAGCCATGGCGATGATCAGCAGATACACACTCAGCTTCACTAGTAAGCTCTTCTTCATGGCCCACCACGCTCCCATGGCCATGACTATGCTTTGTTTGGTTGCTCCTTCCCCCTTCCAATATCCGCATATATATAGCCAAGATGTGATTCATGTATATTATAGGGGTTCAGAGGTGCAATAATGCGTTGGATTTATGCCACCATATAGCTCTTCTCGATTATCTAATAATTTCCTTATGGCTACAACATTAGCTTTCTCAAATCACACCTAGTCATAGCCAAATTTATTTCATAAGATATCTATGGCTTATGGAGTACATCATTTCTTTAGGATATATGTACATGTCCATTTCTTGTTTCGTGCAGACTACAAAGACGTGTATGATGTTTGGGATGGTCAAACTTTGTATGATGTATCCCGAGCATTCATCTTATAGGTACGAGATATATGTTTGTGGGATAGTGTGGGTAGCATCTATCTGTGTCTTTCCATCCGTCCGTCCATCTATCTATATCTATTCTATCCTTTACTTATTCCACCTGTCTATTTATTTACGTATCGTTATTTATCTATACCTAATCTATATCTATATCTATCTAGGCGGGCGCGTCTGCCATATTGGGCAATCTGTCTCCATCTTTGGCGTCCTGCACATTTTGTGTGTGCTGCAAAGGGAGGGGAAAGAAAAGAGGTGGCGCGTGGCATCCAAGAAAAGTACCTTGTTCTTTATTCGCATCGTCGGTCAATTAGATTCTTGGCCCCTTGCATGGGCTCTTGGCGGCATCGGTGACCTTGTTGATGCCAGCGGGCGTGTCCTGGCCTGCTCTTCATATACGTTTTATGCCCGGTTTGCGTGATGCCCACGTTAGGGTTGTGGACGTGTATGACTGTCGAAGCATGGAAATCTTGTTCGCAATTGTGACTTAAGCATTGAAAGAAGGGGCGGCAGTACATGGTGACTTAAGTTTAGTGGTGCCACGTGGCCCTGGCTCGTGCCACGTGGTGGCACTGGCTCCCCGCACCCGGCCCTGGTTCGTGCCACGTGATGGCACTTTAGTGGCGAGTTCGTGCCGAACCGGTACTAAGGGGGGGGGGGGGGACCTTTAGTCTCCACCCTTTAGTGCCGGTTACAGAACCGACACTAAAGGCCCTTACGAACCGGTGCTAAATCCCGGTTCTGCACTAGTGTATTGAGCACAAAGTCTCGAGCTCCGGAGTGAAAACTCTAGGTATGGCCTGGCAATGATGGTGTTCAACACCATAACCTTGTTGGAGGCATTGTCTTCCTCGGATTTTTTCTTCAGGGTGAAAACCCAAGATTGTTTGGATCAGGTGACGACGGCGGTTGTGCGTCATACCCTTGTTGGAGGCGTCGTTGTTGAAGCACTTTTCCCACAGTCCGGGTGCTGCCATCGGTGGGGGTTGATGTTGATGGTCACTGATGCATGCTTGAGCCACTTCCGCGTGACTTTCAGATGTCGCTTTTTTTTCCTTTTTTCTTTCTTTCTTTTTTCCTTTTTTTGTGTTGGTGTTGGTTGTGTGCATTCTAGTTATGTAGAGGCTGGGTGTGTACTCTTGATGATTATATTACCTTTTTGCAACATTATGAGTCAATAAAATCCACCTTTCATAAAAAAAAATTAGATTCTTGGAGTTTTCAGATATTTTCACTATCATGTTTTATTTCCAAATTCCTGAAACATAGGAACAGGAAAAGGATATTTGGATAACCTACGCACGTCAGATTTTTAAGTATGGCAAACCGAGCATATTTTGTGGCAAATTATGTTGGCACGAAGATATCAATTTCCTTTAGCAAACACAAATGGCGGATCTGTCGTGTCCAGTTCTTTACCAGGATTTGTCGTGCCATATAAACATTGGATTTGCCATGCTTAACCAGCGAACGTCAAATTCTTAACGATTCTGATAAAAAGTATATAGGATTAGTGTTCAAGGACGTCTTTATACTACATGAACGATTGAAATTGTGTGTAGTAGAAACAAAAGATTCTTTCCTGAGTGATTAGGGTGGATACAAATGTTCCTATTGAAGGTAGTGCAAATGAATCCTAAGAAAAGACATGTTTGATTTATGTAGTATATAATCTGGTACTCTGTCTGTAAAGAAATATAAGAGAGTTAGTGATCTATAAATCAAATATTGCCTTTGGAGGTCCACCTCCATGGAGCTCGGTTATGAAAAAAAAATCAAAATTCCTCAAATTTCATATTTTCTACATTTCAAAAAAATCTAAAAAAAATGCAGATATACATCGAGGAATAACACACATTTGTGTAAATTTTCATGGCAAAATACGTTGAAATGAGAGCTGTGAAAAAAGACAAATCTTGGGCTTTTTAACATATGATACTATTCATCCTCCCAGGCTATGAATTTGTCTTTTCTGTACAGGTTATATTTCAAAGTATTTCATACTGAAATTTTACACACGTACATAACATCCTTATTTACTTACACAATTTTTTCAGATTTTTTGAAACCGAAAAGTTTGAATTGTGTTCTTTTTCAGAAAAAGGCATCCATGAAGGCCAAGAGCCAAAACGTCTGTTCTCTCTATAAATGCTCTCAGATTTTTTTTACAGAGGGAGTATATTATAGTGTGATTATGCAAAGATCCATGTCTGTCCTTAATTTAACTCATACATTAAACAATAAACTAACTTTTTTCGAGAAAACTTTCGATCTATTCTTCAATTGTCAAAGTAGTACAAAAAACTTCCGTAGACCACCTAGCGACGACTACAAGCACTGGAGCGAGCCAAAGGCACGTCGCCAGCATCGCTCCTCCCTCATCGTAGTCGGGCAACTATTGTTGTAGTAGACAGTCGGGAAGTCGTCGTGCTAAGGCCCCATAGGACCAGCGCACTAGGACAGCAACTGCCGCCGATGAAGAGAATCGTAGATCGGAAGGATCCAACCCGTAGACACATATATGTACACTACTAGGGAAACCCCTAGTAGTAGCGTGGGTTTAATGCCCACTAGTAGCGCAGGACACCGCACTACTAATAAGGCGCTATAGCTATTACTTAGCAGTAGGGCGTGCGACAAGCGCTACTGCTAAGACATATAGCCGCAGCGTGTGTTCACTCCCGCGCTACTGCTAACCTAGCTAGTAGTAGTGTGTTACTATCCATCGCTACAAGTATTTTTTTTTTCATTTTTTTATTATTAGTGTATTTATACGCTGTTATATAAATTTTGGTACAATACAAATTGTGAGGTTTATATCATTATGTCCATAACAGTGTGCCAAATGAAGGTGGATTAGGTTCAAGTGGAGGCAACATGTGGTGCAAGTCAAAAGTATACTACTAATCCAAACTTGATCTAGTTCGGACCAGTAGTACTTTCGATATGCACCACATGTTGCCTCCACTTGAATCTAATCCGTCAGCACAAGCTATTTAATCATCATCATAGTCATTACCACCCAGTAGCTATTTAATCATCATAGTCATAGTGTATCACATCATCATCTTCAAACTCATTCTAGCTAGCTAATCACCACCAACACTAGCTGCGGTAGCTATCTAATCACCACCAACACTAGCTAATAATAATCATCATAGTCATTACCACCAACACTAGCTATTTAATCATCATAGTCATACTATAGCACATCATCATCTTCAAACTCATTTCTAGCTAGCTAATCACTGTGCTGCTCTCTCTCAGGTAAAATAGCATAAAACATGTGTAGCACTCCTGCTTCATCATATTGGAGCATGCAGATGAACCTGTCTCCTAATCGCGGGTTGTGCTTCTGATTGCTGCCCACTAGTACTTCTCTGCGGTCGTTCACAATTTTGTTCCAGTCTTTTACTATTAATCATTCCTCGCTATTAGAAATCCTGAATGCACTAAAGTGCATTGTAGGATGTCTTGGACGTAAGCTAACCATTCTCATGCGACCTTTAGTCTAGATACAATGAGGCACAACATTCATTGGGAGTCCCTGTTGAAGAACATCGTATAGTAACGTACTTAGCAATGAAGTTTAGCTTACAAAATAATGTATGCAAAAGATGCACTGAGGACAAATAGTAAAAATCTTACCATCTTTCCTAAATAGATGTGACCGTAGTTCAGTACGAACACTATTGGTTGCACGTTTTGAGTATTAAGATTTTTATGTCCAGAAAAATAATTTTTCTTGACAGTATGAAGATCCTCAAGCCATGAAACATAATGACTTATCTCCTCACAGTTTAGTTCAGCCCCGGGACAGTAGTATGTCTTGTCTACCAAGCACTGGACATGTTTGCTTGAATGGAAATAAGCTGTCAATAGAAATTAACTATCAACTATTTTTGAATAAACAATATCAAAGACATAAATAATGGTATAACTCGAGGCATCTGCACATCGACCCAGATTTCGATATTACCTTCAATATCATCTTCCGAACGAATATCAAAGGTGATAACCATATCAGGCTCAAATGCATAAGTCCTGCATAGTGTTTGCCAAGTTTTGCATTCAAAATAGGTGTAGGTGTATGCGTTGTATAATTTTGCGTGGAAAGTATAACCATGCTTGGTCTTCAAGTAAACTCTCTTTACCTCCATAGTAGTTTTCATAGGACTGAAGCCTATCTTATCCAAGACAAAAACTCTTGTATGGCAGGGGATACGCTAGTAGAATAATAAAAAAATTAAATTATAAGTTGAAGCAAATGAAGCCGATGTCATGCTTAATTATGGAAAAAGACTTTTCGTTGTGACTTACTGTATCCACTTCGAAGTTCTCGTCCAGCTTGATGCTGAAGCGCCTATCATCATCTCGGAAGATTCTGTCGCACACGCCGCGCTCATCTTCGCAGTATTTGCAAATACCGAAATCCTTTTCGTCGTCAGTCATTTCCTATGTTCATAGTTGTAACATTAATTGAAAATTAATCAAAGACAACTACCAGGATACTCAACACACAAATCCGGGGCACTCGATATTTCCTACATATTCTGGCACAAGTCATGCCAAAATTCACGGAAAAATCCGGCATGACCTTTGCTAACATAGGACATATCGAGCGCCTGAAATTTGCCGGAACACTCCGGAAAAACTTAGACCACTCGGAGGTGTAACCTGCAAACATGACCGGCCACTTGGGCAAGCACATATCCTATTTGAGCAACACAAGATATATATTTCAAAATATCTTATAGGACTCATATTGACATGAGCATTCAATAAGCAAAGCCAAATCGTAAAATAAATAAGTATTCAAATTAGCATGCATTCAATAAGGAAAAGTAAATCATCTCTTGCGTCCGTACATCGTCGAATATTATCAGTAACACATCCCGAATAGTATCATACATATAACATCACTAATACAACTAAAACCCTAGCGAACGACGGGTATCGGCGCCGGCGGTGGACACCCAAAGAAAAGGAACCATCACAGGATCATAGCTCTAGTGAGATCCCTGAGAACCTACCAGGTATTGGAGAACCTGTGCTCCAGCGCAACCAACTAGTGACGGACATGCGCGTCCTCCTCGCTGACACTGTGACGTACTACCTCCGCGGGGTCCTCAAGCCTCTCGACCGTCACTGGCCCACGCGACCGCCACCAAAGAAGGTTCGGGTCAACGACGGGCTGACTCCTCACCAAGATGCACCCCCCGGTAGGTAGCGCCTCCCAGTACCAGCCTGGCGGAGCCCAGTCCCGGACATGGCCCATCTGGTCAAGCAGGTGTCCTCCGTCGAGTCGACGACAAGGATGCGGGATAGGCATCATCGACGTCGATGCAGGAAAATTGCTTTAACTAAAAAATAACAACAAATGTGACATGTTCAACTAGTTCTATTAATGCAACTAGTTCTTACTAAAAATAAACTAACTATAAATAAAAATAAACTAGTACCTAGTTCTTACTAACTAATTAGTACCTAGGCCTAATTACCATCTAATTTGATGAACCTAGGGGTGGAAAGTGGTAGCGGATAATCCGAAATATCCGATAATCGCATTCGATCGGATATTCCAATTATCCAACTTAAAAGTCAAATAAGTGGTCAAATTTTACTCGTTTTATGATTAATCTTAAAAATTATTATGCATTACAACAATGTTTATTCATAAACCTATTTATAATTGACTTATTGTACGTCACAAGTTGAATACTTCATGTCACATAGCTATTGACTAATACACTTAAGCAATACGTCGCTATTATTCGTATCCGTTCTGAATCAAGAAAACATCCGAGCCTCGTCCGTATCCGATAACATCTGTATTCGCATTCGTATTCGTTTTGTAAATATGAAAACGGAAGTGGTAAGAGCACTATCTGATCCGCATCCATTCATTTCCACCCATAGATGAACCCTAACAAATTTGATGCAATTGAAATTTGAAGAACCCTAGGCAGAGGTAGGGGAGGGGGAGGAGCAGGCGTTCTCACCTCAGGTGCCTGAGGCGAGGTCGGGGTCGGGGTCGGGGCTCGGGCGCGCGGCGGAGGGCGGCGTCGAGGTCGGGGTCGGGGACGGTGTCGAATCCGGGGTCGGGGCGGCGTCGAGGGTGTGCGGAGAGCAACGGGAGAGCGCGTGGCGGCAGACGGGCGATGGCGGTGGCGACAGCGGAGGAGTTGGGATTTGGGGAAGTGGCCGTGGGGAAGAACGAACCGCGCGGTTAAGTCAAAAGTAGCAGTAGCACGTTCCAGGAAGTGCGCTACTGCTAAGTTAGCTATAGCGCGTTCCATGATACGTGCTATTGCTATTCCTTTCTCTTTTCCCCCCTTTTTCATTTATTTTTCTTTACATTTTAATTTTTTTCTTTCTCCTTTTTCTATTTCTTTCATTTTCATTTACTCTTCTATTTGCTTTCCATTTAATTTTATTTCCTTTGGAAGTAGCGCCTTTCTGCGTAAATGCGCTGCTCCAAAGCAAGTAGAGGTAGTGCAGTTCGTTGTAGATCGCTACTACTATGTTTAGCCTATCGGCTAAGTAGTGGGAATTTTAGTAGTAGTGCTTTTATCTACAGGCGCGCTACTGCTACAATTGTATCTGTAGCGTTGTTTACAACAACGCGCTACTGCTACTTAGCACTAGCGTGCTTTTTGGACACGCGCTACTGCTAAAGTTCTATGTATAAGGTTTTCTCTAGTAGTGGTAGACAAACAAAGACCGAATCAAGACGGATACACAGAAGACCACTGCCGACCGGATCCCACAAGATCCGCCGGAAACACACCTACACACGCCCTTTGACTATGCTAAAGGCATCATCATAACGGGGGCTAGGCGGAAGGACCTTATTCCATCTTCAAGAAGCCGCCGCCAGCTCGTCTTCTTGAGCATGCCACAAACCCTAACATAACTCATAAAAACACCTAAAAAGGTAGCCCTCCCGCCGGCAAGTGCCGGGATCCGCCGCGCCTCCATGGTCCAAGGACCATAGGAGACTAGGTAGAGCGGCGCTGGCGCCGGTGAGAGGCAGGAAAACCCTTGATGGGAGTTCTCACTAGGGGGAGAAGGAGGATACGAGGGAGACACGTACGTCCGTAGGTTCCAAACCAAGTGTAGAATTATTGGGGTGCAGTACCGATTAACCTTATCCACTAGATTATGAAGAACTGACATTATATGCAACTTTGTGGACAGTTCTTGGTCACTGAGAAATTGCTAGCATCAGTTCCAACCAATTATAAGTGTTAGAGTAAAACGGGGTTGAATGAAAGTGAATGGACGCTTAGTCCTTGTTTCTATTGATTATCAAGTATATATACATCTGGAAGAGGTGGGAAGAAGAGGTGCCTGTTTGGAGGCATCCCTCCAGAACAAGTGTCTGTTGGTAATAGAGAGAGAGAGAGAAGGGAACTGGGCGGGATTGGACACACCCCTTTGCTAATGATTATTCATTAATTAGCATGTACTAATTAATCTACTAATTAATTCCTAAAACTCCCCTTTGTACAACACCGCTCCTTGAATGTTTCATCATTGAAAACTTCTTGTACATAGATCTTCCATCTTGAGAAATCTTCTGTATAATCTTGAAAGCCTCCCCCAAAAATCCTGTGGGAAAAATATGAGGAGAATAGAGCAGATATGTTGCTAAAACTCCTTTAAACCCAATGAGAAAAAGAATAAGGAGAAAAAGTGCAACACAAAATGATTATTGTCTCCTTGATAACTCATATGAGAAAACATTTGAGAAAGGAGAAAACTCATTGGTGAGTTTGGAGAACAATAAATATGCTTTGTATAATTTCCTTTAAAAACCCTAGTGGGGAAAATATAAAGTATTGCATATGTTGCATCGTTAAAACCTTTTATGAGAAACTTCAAGGGAAAGCTCACAAGGGAAAAGAGTGCGATCTGATATATCATTTAAAACTCCGTTAAAACCTAGTGGGAAAAATATAAGGAGAAAATGATATGACATATCATAATAATTGTCTCTTTTAACTCAATATGAGAAAATCCATGGAGTTTAGAGGACAATAACTATGTCATGTATGCTTTCCTAAGACCTCGGGGGGAAAATAGAAAGGTTGACATATGATCTCATGTTGATATTACCTCATTAAAAACCTTGATGAGAACCTATAAAAGTAAACTCATAAAGGGAAAAAGAGTATAATATGGTGCTTTGAACATGAGTAATTCAGGAAGATACCCCCCTGATACGTGCATATCTTGAAGCCGTCGAATACCAATTCCACGAACATGTTTCTGAAATGTTGAAGTTGGTGTTAAGGCATCTCTCTCTCGATGTAGTTTTGGTGATTGATGACAACATGTTTACGGACTAATCGTGTGCTTTGAGCATTTCAGTGATCTATCATTTGGCACGAGACGATTCCTTCCCCTCGGAGTTTTAATCAAGATGGTGTAGCTCTTTCATTTCTGTTTGGTGGACATGTTTCGTAGGAATCATCGTACTACAAAGAGGGGATCCGCTGTTGATAAGGCTAGGGTGGGAGCAACACGTATAAATCCATTGTGCACCCCCTGAGCCTTCCCGCTTCGATGGAGGCTTTCTTACCCTTCTATGGGTTTTGGCTTGGTCCCAGCGGTAGTACCGCTCAAGAGCCACAGGCGGCAGTACCGCTCTTCAGCGGTAGTACCGCCTGTGGATCCGCAACCATAGTACCGCTGAGGTACCGGGGTCCTGCCGCGTCGACTCGAGGGGGTCGCCTCTCATGTCGGACTGTGCGGCACTAAGCAGCGGCAGTAGAAGCGGTAGTACCGCTCAAGAGCGGTAGTACCGCCCTACCACCATGGTATTACCGCACTGGGTCCATCCCTTGCCCATGTGCATGCCCTCCCTGGCTGCACGACAGTACAGCGAGGGGGAGCGGTAGTACCGTTGGGGCCAGCGGTAGTACCGCTGCCCCCTGCGGTAGTACCGGTCTCTGCGGGGCTGTTCTGGGGGGTAACGGTTGGATTGTTCCCCCCACTATAAAAGGGAGTTTTCTTCTCCAAAGTTGACCTATCTCTTCCCCCAAAAGCTCCATTGTTGCTCCAAGATCCATTTTCGCCCGATCTCTCTCCCTAGCCAATCAAACTTGTTGATTTGCTCGGGATTGGTTGAGAAGGCCCCGATCTACACTTCCACCAAGAGAAATTTGATCCCCCCACTAATCCCTAGCAGATCATGTTACTCTTGGGTGTTTGAGCACCCTAGATGGTTGAGGTCACCGCGGAGCCATAGTCCATTGTGGTGAAGCTTCGTGGTGTCATTGGGAGCCTCTAATGAAGTTGTGGAGATAGCCCCAACCTTGTTTGTAAAGGTTCGGTCGCCGCCTTCAAGGGCACCAATAGTGGAATCACGACATCTCACATTGTGTGAGGGAGTGAGGAGAATACGGTAGCCCTAGTGGCTTCTTGGGGAGCATTGTGCCTCCACACCGCTCTAACGGAGATGTACTTCCCCTCAAAAGGAAGGAACTTCGGTAACACATCCTCGTCTTCATTGGTTCCACTCTTGGTTATCTCGTGCATATACTTGTGCAAGCTTATTTGTGTTGTATCCCTTGCTTGCTTGTGTCCTCCTTGTTGTTGCATCATATAGGTTGCTCACCTAGTTGCATATCTAGACAACCTACTTTGATGCAAAGTTTAATTTGGTAAAGAAAAGCTAAAAATTGTTAGTTGCCTATTCACCCCCTCTAGTCAACTATATAGATCCTTTCAATTGGTATCAGAGCCTCGTCTCTTTATCAAGGACTTTGCCGTCCGAAGAGTATGGTTGACATCGTAGACGGTAGGAAGGAGCACTCCGGTGTGAATCCGAGCTCGTCTATGGGTGATGGGGGAACCGCGGTGTCTCGTGAGGAATTCACTGTGTCTTTGGACACATTGAAAACCTCCATGACAACCGAAGTTGAAAGCTTATTTAATAAATTCTTAGAAGGACTTAAACTATCTACCTCACCGTTGAAAGTGGGTGATCCCACTGACAAGGTGACGGATGCTAACTCCGACAAGGGGGAAGCTACTAGTGAAAAGGACCCTTCTAATAGTGGTAGAAATGGCACCGACATCTTTGCCCATGTGTCAGCTCCAGTTTATGGAGGACCGATTCCTTCTACTCATTTAAATCATGCCGGCCCTCCTCCTAAGATTGTGAAAAATGAGGACTTTGATTCTTGGGTATATCGCTTCAAGCGTCATTTAAATCATGTGAATGCTAACCTTTGGAGAATCATTGAAGGTTTCCATCCAAATGACCGAAGAAATTTCACCCCAAGATAAGTAGTGGACAATCAATTCAATGAGAATGCACTCTTCATCATTCAAGATGCAGTTCTACCCTAAGATCTCCCTCATCTTCGACCCTTCGCCATGGCCAAAGATGCATGGCATTGTGTTATTTACCTCTATAAGGGAAGCGCAAGCATTCAACGCTCCAACTATGAAGTGGTGCAAGATGAAGCCGATGAGTTTGCAATGAAAGAAGATGAAGAACCTCGTGAGCTCTTTCGGAGAGTAACCAAACTTGCGGTCTCACTCCGAGATCATGGGAGCAAGGACACGGATGACAATTGGATCAAGCGCAAGTTCCTCAAAGCAATGATGCCTTACCAAAAGGCCTTGTCCTCCGTCATCCGTCAAAGACCGGACTTCCACTCTTTGACCTCAAATGAAGTGTTGGATGAGTTTGTGTCAATGAGGATCTTGGACAAGACCGCCGACAACATGGTGTTGTGCTCTCAAAGGGCAAAGAAGCCCAACCTTTCCTTGAAGGCCAAGGTTATTGTGGAAGAAGAGGAGGAAGAGGAAGAAGAGGAGAGCAACCCCGAAGATACAAAATATGATTATCATGAGCACATGGCTCTTGCTTCAAGGCAATTTTGGAGCTAGAAGAACACAAGGCCCAACTTCAACAAGAACAACTCAAGTGGGTTCAAGGGCAAGCAACTTGTGAGAACATGTTACAATTGTGGCAACGTGAGCCATTTTGTTGTGGATTGCCCTTACGAGAAGCGGGAAGACAATGGTGGCAAGCTCATCCGAAAGGACAAAGCCAAGTCCTTCCCCAACAAGAACAACTTCACCAAAAAGACTCCTACTCGAGGGTTGGTGGTTCAAGAAGAATACCATGAGGATGACAATGATGATGAAGATAGTGAAGCCATGGCCATGGCCTTCGTTGCCATTGCCACAACTCCACGGGTGTCCCTCTTCGACTCACCTAACGAGAACATCACCGCCAAGTGTCTCATGGCTAAAGCCATCAACAAGGTAACCCCCAACATCAAAACCACCATCATTACTAATCCCTCCTTGACGGATGGCTTTGATGAAAGTGAGGGGTCTAATGAGGAAGTGAATAAATTTGAGTCTTTTATGAGTAAGCTCAAGGGCAAATCCAAGAAGCACTTTGTTGCTCTCCTGGAACAACTTGGTGAAGCCAATGACATGATCGAGGCTCATGAAGAAACCATCTCTAAGATGGAAGGTCATAGTCGTGACTATGCCGATGAGATATCGGATCTATCTAATGCTCTTGAGGAAGAGTGTGGGCATTGTTTGGCTCTTGAGGAGTCACACAACGATTACCATGCTAAGTTAAAGAAAGATCTTGATCATGCGCTTGTTTTGTCTCGTGTGCTAACTTCCGAGAAGGCTAGACTTGGAGTTGACCATGCTAGACTCAAGGAGGAGTTTGATTTACTCGACAAGGCCCACAAGGTCTTGAAGGGTGCTCATGCTAGTCTCAAGGAGTCTCATGATCAACTCCAAGTTAAGCTAACCAAAGAAAAGGCCACCTTTCCTCATATGGTATTAATTGATAATGCAAATGCCACTAGCCCATGTTGTGAGCATGTGCATCTTGTGGAGGAGAATGCCAAGTTGAAGGAGCAACTCGAGAAAGGCCTTGTGACATGGATACAAGGTGAGAAGAACCTCAATGACCTTTTGAGCAATCAAAAGGAAGTTGTGGCCAAGGAGGGAGTTGGGTACGCACCCAAGTCCAAGAACAAGAAGAAGAACGACAAGACCAAACGACCTCCTCCTCTCAAGCAAACTTTTGTGAAGGAGGGAGAGGGTGCTCCTAAGGAGAAGACGAAGAATGTGAAGGGTGGTGATGTCAAAAAGGGAAAGCCACCTCTTCCAACAAAGCCGGTGACTTTAACCCTTCTTATGTGTTGTGCAGTGCTAGTGATGGGCATGTTTATGCTAAATTTGTCGGTTCTCCTTAGGAGTACATTGAATGGTCTGTTTGGGTTCCTAAGACCCTTGTTACTAACATCAAAGGACCCATTACTAAATGGGTACTTAAAACCAAGCATTGATCTCTTGTAGGTGTTTGCTTCCGGTGGGGGATCGTGGTTGCTCGATAGTGGAGCAACAAATCATATGACCGGAAGCAAGGACTTGGTGGTGGACGTGCACAAGATCCCATCTATGCCCACCAACGTCGAGTGGGGTGATGCCTCGTCTTCTAAGGTATTGGGTCTTGGCAAGTTTGTCATTTCTCATGATCTTACGATCGAGAAAGTCATGCTTGTTGAGTCCCTTGCTTTCAATCAACTTTCTGATCGTCAACTTGCACTCATGGGCTTTGCCACTTTCTTTGATTTTTATACCGTGGCCCTCTTGTGGAGCAAGACTCTTAAAGTAGCCTTTGTTGGGCATGTCGAGAACGGTCTCTATGTGATTAACTTTTCGGAGCGACCCACTAAGACCGCGACATGCCTATGAAGGAAATATGCCCTAGAGGCAATAATAAAGTTATTATTTATTTCTTTATTTCATGATAAATGTTTATTATTCATGCTAGAATTGTATTAACCGGAAACATAATACATGTGTGAATACATAGACAAACAAAGTGTCACTAGTATGCCTCTACTTGACTAGCTCATTAATCAAAGATGGTTAAGTTTCCTAACCATAGACATGAGTTGTCATTTGATTAACGGGATCACATCATTAGGAGAATGATGTGATTGACTTGACCCATTCCGTTAGCTAAGCACTTGATCGTTTAGTATGTTGCTATTTCTTTCTTCATGACTTATACATGTTCCTATAACTATGAGATTATGCAACTCCCGTTTACCGGAGGAACACTTTGTGTGCTGCTATGTCTTGAGCTTGCGTTGGTTTTCCTCGAAGAGGAGAGGGTGATGCAGCAAAGTGTAGTGTAAGTATTTCCCTCAGTTTTGAGAACCAAGGTATCAATCTAGTAGGAGGCTCCTCAAAAGTCCCATGCACCTACACAAACAAACTGAGAACTCGCAACCAACACAATAAAGGGGTTGTCAATCCCTTCACGGCCACTTGCGAAAGTGAGATCTAATAAAGATAGTATGATAAGATAAATATATTTTTGGTATTTTGTAATATAAATGCAAAAAATAAAGATGCAAATAAAGGTAGATTAAAAGCAAATATGATAAGAGATAGACCCGGGGGCCATAGGTATCACTTGAGGCTTCTCTCGAGATAGCATAAGTATTATGGTGGGTGAACAAATTACTGTCGAGAAATTGATAGAAAAGCGCATAGTTATGAGATTATCTAGGCATGATCATGTATATATGCATCACGTCCATAACAAGTAGACCGACTCCTGCCTGCATCTACTACTATTACTCCACACATCGACCGACTCCTGCCTGCATCTAGAGTATTAAGTTCATAAGAATAGAGTAACGCATTAAGCAAGATGACATGATGTAGAGGGATAAACATATGCAATATGATATAAACCCCATCTTGTTATCCTCGATGGCAACAATAGAATACGTGTCCTGCAACCCTTTCTGTCACTGGGTAAGAACACCGCAAGATTGAACCCAAAGCTAAGCACTTGTCCCATGGCAAGAAAGACCAATCTAGTAGGCCAAACCAAACTGATAATTCGAAGAGACTTGCAAAGATAACTCAATCATACATAAAAGAATTCAAACAAGATTCAAATTTATTCATAGATAAACTTGATCATAAACCCACAATTCACCGGATCTCGACAAACACACCGCAAAAAGAGTTTACATCGAATAGATCTCCACAAGAGAGGGGGAGAACATTGTATTGAGATCCAAAAAGAGAGAAGAAGCCATCTAGCTAATAACTATGGACCCGTAGGTCTATGGTAAACTACTCACAACTCATCGGAGGGGCAAGCATGTTGATATAGAGGCCCTCCATGGTCGATTCCCCCTCCGACAGAGTGCCGGCGAAGGCTCCAAGATGGGATCTCGCAGATACAGAAGGTTACGGCGGTGGAAATTGTGTTTAGTGGTGCTCCTAGATGTTTTCAGGGTACGTAGGTATATATAGGAGGAAGAAGTACATCAGTGGCCGCCCGAGGGGCCCACGAGACAGGGGGAGCGCTCTACAGGGGGGCCCTATCTCATGGGGCCCTCGAAAGCTTCTTGACTTGCACTCCAAGCTCTCCGGATCACGTTTGTTCCAAAAATCGTGCTCCCGAAGGTTTCATTCCGTTTGGACTCCGTTTGGTATTCCTTTTCTTCGAAATACTGAAATAGACAATAAAACAGCAATATGGACTGGGCCTCCGGTTAGTAGGTTAGTCCCAAAAATGATATAAATGTGTAAAATAAAGCCCATAAACATCCAAAAGGGGTAATATAATAGCATGGAACAATAAAAAATTATAGATACGTTGGAGACGTATCAAGCATCCCCAAGCTTAATTCCTGCTCGTCCTCGAGTAGGTAAATGATAAAAAAGAAATTTTTGATGTGGAATGCTACCTAGCATATTTCTCATGTAATTTTCTTTATTGTGGCATGAATGTTCAGATCCAAATGAATACAAAATAAAAGTTCATATTGACATAAGAAATAGTAATACTTCAAGCATACTAATCAAAGTAATCATGTCTTCTCAAAATAACATGGCTAAAGAAAGTTATCCCTACAAAATCATATAGTCCGGCTATGCTCTATCTTCATCACAAAAAATATTTAATCATGCACAACCCCGATGACAAGCCAAGCAATTGTTTCATACTTTAATAATCTCAAACTTTTTCAACTTTCACGCAATACATGAGCGTGAGCCATGGACATAGCACTATATGTGGAATAGAATGGTGGTTGTGGAGAAGACAAAAAGGAGAAGATAGTCTCACATCAACTAGGCGTATCAACGGGCTATGGAGATGCCCATTAATAGATATCAATGTGAGTGAGTAGGGATTGCCATGCAACAGATGCACTAGAGCTATAAATATATGAAAGCTCAATAAAAGAAACTAAGTGGGGTGCATCCAACTTGCTTGCTCACGAAGACCTAGGGCACTTTGAGGAAGCCCATCATTGGAATATACAAGCCAAGTTCTATAATGAAAAATTCCCACTAGTATATGAAAGTGACAGCATATGAGACTCTCTATCATGAAGATCATGGTGCTATTTTGAAGCACAAGTGTGGAAAAAGAGATAGTAGCATTGTCCCTTCTCTCTTTTTCTCTCATTTTATTTTTCTTCTTCTTTCCTTTTTTTCTTTTTTTTTCTTTTTGTAAAGTCCGAAGTCTCATCCCGACTTGTGGGGGAATCATAGTCTTCATCATCCTTTCCTCACTAGGACAATGCTCTAATAATGAAGATCATCACACTTTTATGGATTTACAACTCAAAGCTAGAACAAGATATGCCGCTATATGAATGCCTCCGGTGGTGTACCGGGATATGTAATGAATCAAGAGCGACATGTATGAAAATTATGAAGGTGGCCTTCCCACAAATACAATGTCAACTACATGATCATGCAAAAAGC
Source organism: Triticum aestivum (assembly GCF_018294505.1). Classification (NCBI taxonomy): domain Eukaryota; kingdom Viridiplantae; phylum Streptophyta; class Magnoliopsida; order Poales; family Poaceae; genus Triticum; species Triticum aestivum. The sequence goes on from NC_057801.1 coordinate 753,728,591, forward strand.
AATATGACAAAAGTAATGCATGTCATATGAACGGAACGGTGGAAAGTTGCATGGCAATATATCTCGGAATGGCTATGGAAATGCCATAATAGGTAGGTATGGTGGCTGTTTTGAGGAAGGTAAATGGTGGTTATATGGTACCAGCGAAAGTTGCACGATACAAGAGAGGCTAGCAATGGTGGAAAGGTGAAAGAGTGCGTATAATCCATGGACTCAACATTAATCAAAGGAACTCATATACTTGTTGCAAAAATTTAGAAGTCATCAAAAACCAAAGCACTACGCGCATGATCCTAGGGGGTAGATTGGTAGGAAAAGACCATCGCTCGTCCCCGACCGCCACTCATAAGGAAGACAATTAATAAATAAAATTGTGCTCCAACTTCATCACAAAGCGGTTCACCATACGTGCATGCTACGGGAATCACAAACTTCAAGCATTCTTTAAATTCATAATCACCCAACTATCATGACTTTAATATTACTACCTCCATATCTCAAAACAATTATCAAGCATCAAATTGATCATATCATCCAATTCACTTTCTATGATAGTTTTTATTATACCCAACTTGGATGCTCATCATTCTAGGACCAACTTTATGGTCATAGCAAATACCATGCTGTTCTAAAAGACTCTCAAAATAATATAAGTGAAGCATGAGAGACTAGCAATTTCTTCAAAATTAAGACACCACCGTGCTCTAAAAGATATAAGTGAAGCACTAGAGCAAAAACTATCAAGCTCAAAAGATATAAGTGAAGCACATAGAGTATTCTAGCAAACTCTAATCAAATAGGCTTCTCCAAAAAGGTGTGTACAGAAAGGATGATTGTGGTAAACTAAAAAGCAGAGACTAATATAATACATGATGCTCCAAGCAAAACACATATCATGTAGCGAATAAAAATATAGCTCCAAGTAAAGTTACCAATGAACAAAGACGAAAGAGGGGATGCCTTCCCGGGGCATCCCCAAGCTTAGGCTTTTGGCTATCCTTGAATATCTTGGGGTGCCATGGGCATCCCAAAGCTTAGGCTCTTGCCACTCCTTATTCCATAGTCCATAAAAGCTTTACCCAAAACTTGAAAACTTCACAACACAAAACTCAACAGGAAATCTTATAAGCTCCGTTAGTGAAAGAAAACAAAACCACCACATAAGGTACTGCAATGAACTCATTCTTTATTTATTTTGGTGTTAAACCTACTGTATTCCAACTTCTTTATGGTTCATAGACTGAATTACTAGCCATAGGTGCATTAAAATAAGCAAACAACACACGAAAAACAGAATCTGTCAAAAACAGAACAGTCTATAGCAATCTGTAACTAACGCAAACTTCTTAACTCTAAAAATCCTACCAAAATAGGAAGTCCTGGACAATTTGTTTATTGAATAGAAGCAGAAAGAATCAATGCAAAAGCACGTTCCTTTGATTTAACAAAATTATATTGATGCGTGCAAAGTTTCTGTTTTTCAGCAGAATCAAATCAACTATCATCGTAGGTTATCCTATAGGTTCTACTTGGCACAAACACTAATTAAAAGATAAAAACACATCTAAACAGAAGGTAGATGCAAGATTTATTACTAAACAGGAGAAAAAACAAAAAAAAGAAAATTGGGTTGCCTCCCAACTAGCGCTATTGTTTAACGCCCCTAGCTAGGCATAAAAAGCTCAGATAGATCTAACGAGTGCCATCTTTGGCACTAAATTCATAAGTAGCACGCATGATAGATTCATAAGGTAATTTGACTTTCTTTCTTGGAAATCGCTCCATGCCTTTCTTTAATGGAAATTGGATCTAATATTCCCTTCCTTCATATCAATAATCGCACCAATCGTTCTGAGGAAAGGTCTACCAAGAATAATAGGGCAAGAAAGATTGCAATCTATATCAAGAACGATAAAATCTACGGGCACCAAATTTCTATTTGCAACAATAAGAACATCATTGATCCTTCCCATAGGATTTTTAATGGTGGAATCTGCAAGGTGCAAATTTAAAGAGCAATCGTCAAGATCATGGAAACCTAGAATATCACATAAAGTTTTCGGAATCGTGGAAACACTGGCACCCAAATCACACAAAGCAAAACACTCATAATCTTTAATTCTAATCTTTATAGTAGGTTCCCACTCATCATTAAGTTTTCTAGGTATAGAAACTTCCAAATTAAGTTTTTCATCATAAGATTGCATGTCAGGACCCCGACTCAATGCCACATCGATCTAGCATGTAACACCTCATATCACTTTGCGGCCTCACGCACGGTATTCCCACGGGTGTCGCCTTACCTTTGCCCGGGACCGTTTGCGCCTTTTGGCACACGTATATGATAGTGTCGCTAGCATCCATATGATAAGGAGCCCGGGCTGACATGGCTAGTCGTAAACCCAAAGTGGCACTAACTTACAGGGACAGGCATCCGTGACCCAGCATCGAACGTGTCTGTCATCAGCGAGTGAATCCAGGCTGTAGCACTGGGCTAGCAGGACTCCGGTGAACTGGGCTGTAGCGGGCTAACAGGACTCCGGTATTCATCGCGTGACATTTCCCCGAAGGGATAGACATAGGAACGAAGAAGGACACATGCCGACCAGCCTAAGTGTTTCGGAGCAGTAGCAAGCTACCATGGCTTGGTGGAAACACTAGGAGACATTTCCCGGTAAGAGAGGCTACTAAAGATAAACAACTAGATAGTCAGATCCCACACATACCAAGCATTTCAATAACATACACACAATTTGCTCGATATGTGCAATACAACATGGCATCACAAAATGACTCTACGACTCAAGTAGTTTATCCAATAGGCTCCGAGGAGCGAGATATTACAAACATGGGTCTCATGACCCAACATTCAGAGCATACAAATCAAAACACAAGCGGAAGCTATCATGTCTGAGTACAGACATCTATAAATGAAAAAGGCTGAGAAGCCTGACTATCTACCAGATCCTGCTGAGGGCACAAGATCGTAGCTGAGGTAACAAGCTAAACGTCGAAGTCCACGCAGAACTACTAGCGAGACCGAAGTCTCTCTGCAAAAACATAAATTAAGCAACGTGAGTACAAATGTACCCAGCAAGACTTACATCAGAACTAACTACATATGCATCATTATCAACAAAGGGGATGGTGGGGTTTAACTGCAGCAAGCCAGCTTTGACTCGGTGGCTATCCTGAACTACGACTGCAATGTAACTCTTTTGGGGTGGCGCACACGAGTCCACATATTCACCATATCAATACACCACTATGGATCTGCTCCCGTCTCCCTACGAGAACGCCATCCATAGCACTCACGCTTATCTTGCGTATTTTAGGGTATCCACTTTCACTTGTCTATGAACTGATATAAGCAACCCAGAGGTCCTTTTTCGTGGACACGGCTATTCGAATAGATGATGTTAACCCTGCAGGGGTGTACTTCTTCACACACGCTCTCACCACTTACCGCCATTTACACGACATGTACTCGGCAACCTTCAAGCGGAAGCCCAACGTGGGTGTCGGCCACGGCCTTCCTAAACACTCAAGTCTCTAGTCCAGGTTTATCGCCTATTCGGGTTCCATCCATGAGGAGATCCGGCCGGAGTTTCGCTCACAGCCCCAAACGATGTGAACAGGGTTCCGTGACACCAAACGGGCGTCCGGTTTACCCGGCCACGTGCCTACCGCATCACAGCCCACCCCTACGGTCAGCGCTGCGCACGGCCTCCAGCATACTACAAACACGAGAAACTACTTGCAACTCCTGGACAGAGGACAAGGGTGATCAAGAAGCCGAGAGGGTCCATTGGTTTCGGGCCCAATGCGTGGTAGTAGCTGAATCATGGATCACAAACACAGAACTCAGTTCCTGAGGACGGCTGCAATGAGACAACCCACCATGTACTCCTACATGGCCTCTCACCACTACCTTTACCAAATCGTATTCACACACTTAGCTCACACACAGTAGGACATGTTCACACACCTCTGATTCATCCCCGATGAATCAGACCTGACACAACTCTAAGCAATAGCAGGCATGACAAACAAACATGAATGAGTAGGCACAACAGGGCTCAAACAACTCCTACTCATGCTAGTGGGTTTCATCTATTTACTGTGGCAATGACAGGTCATGCAAAGGATAAAGGGGTTCAGCTACCGCAGCAAGTAACAGATGAATCGGTGTTGTCCTAATGCAGTAAAAGGAGCAGGAACGAGAGAGTGGGATTTATCAGAATGAACAAGGGGGTTTTGCTTGCCTACCACTTCTGAAGATAACATTGAGTCTTCATCAGTGTCAACGATCACAACGTCGGAACATCGTCTACCGGGAGGGAACAGATACCGGCAACAAAGAAGAAATACAATCAATGCAATGCACAATATGATGCATGCTCATGACATGGCAATATGAATGTGTTTTGAGCTAATGCAACTAGCAACAAATTACATGAAGTTGGTTTGAATACAAGATTAAAATTCAAACTCCATATGTGATTATTCAAATGCCATTTAATTGATTTGTGCTAAACAGCAGCTATAAGTTGTTCTAACATGCATGAAAATGGTACAGATGGATTCCTTGAATTTTTCTGATAATTTTTCATATATAAATTATTTAATTTGGAGTTACGGTTGAATTTCTATGAATTTTAGAAGTTTATACAATTTTCTGGAATTTATAAATCATTTCCTAATTTATTTTAATTCCAGAAAGGAATTATTGCGTCAGCATGACCTCATGCTGACCTCAGCAGGTCAAGGGGCGCCGTCCAGGTCAAACTGACCTGTGGGCCCCGCGTGTCAGTGAGATTAGTTTAGTTAGAATTTAATTAAACTAAACTGGGTTAATTAACAGGGCTGGGCCCCACCTGTCAGTGACTCATCGGAGTCAACCAGGGCCCACCCGTGGTCAAAGCCAACGTCAGCTGCGCCGGCGTTTAGCCGCCGGCGAGCCCGACGCGGCGGCGAGAGTGGTTTTGGCCGTTTCGGCCACCAAATGGGTCACGGAGGGCATCGGGGTGGAGCTGAGGACGAACCGCGGCTCTTGGTGGAGTCCGTTGGGGTCGGGGTGGCCGGAGTTGGCGCCGGCGATGACCTAGGCAGCGACCGGAGTTTGGTTGCGCGCGAGATTGCGTTTCAGTTCGTAGAAGAGCGGGGCAAGGGACTAGGAGGACGCTAGGCATCGCGAGGAGTAGGTTGGACACTCCAGGGTGACCATATGGTCACCGGAGCATCGTCGGCGGCGAGCTCAGGCGGCGGTGCATTCCGGTCATTAAGGGGCGACGGCTACGGCAATCAAACGAAGAGGGGAAGAGGGGGAAACGGTGGCGGAGCTCACACCGGTGCCGTAGGGATGGTTAGCGGGCTCGGGGACGCGCCGGAGTGGCCGAATCGATGGAGAAGGGCGCCGGGGCCGAAGCTTGAAGATGATGACGATGGCGGCTGCTCGGGGCCCTTCTGGTCGCGTGAGACGTCGAGGAGGACGAGGGCGTCTTGGTGGAGCTTCTTGGCGCGTCGGCGGGGCATGGGGTGGCCGGTGGCCGCGGCTATGGCGAACGGCGGCGATGAGCTCCGCTCAGGCTGCGCGAGAGAGAGATCAGAGGAGGGGGAAGGAGTCGAGAGAGAGCAGAGAGCGAGGGGAGAGACAGAGGGGGCTACGGGGCATATCCAGACGCGTCGGGGGCGCCTCGGTGGCAAGCAGGAGGTGGCCAGGGCGGCGTCGGCGCTCGCCACCGAGCTGCTTCGGTGCGAGGGGAGGAAGACGACAGGGGGGTTAGCGGTGGCGGGCTGGGCCACACAGGAGCTGGGCCGGCTGGGCTGAGAGGTGAGCGCCAGGTAAGGTTTCTGTTTTTCCTATTTCTGTTTTCTATTTTCTGTAGTTTGTTTTGATTTAGTTTTAGACACTAAATCATTTAATAAATTCTGTAGGTTTTTATGTGGCTTGCTAAAATATATACAAAGCCACTCACAAACTTCCAAAATTATTGGAGTCATATTTAATATATATTAAATATAAATCCAAAGCAAATAGTTATTGGATTAATTCAAATGGCCAAAATAAATATTTCTGTGACTCCAAAAATATTGGTTTGAATTTTACCTCTTACCAACATTTCTATGGGATAACAGGAACATTTTCTTGGACTCATTTGAGAAGATTTAAATGTTGATCATTTTTAGAAAGTTTCTGAGGCTTTGGAAATCCCCCAATTCAAATTTCATTTAAATTTAAACATGATGCACACATGGAAGCAAGCATAGGTCAGGCCAGAACTAGGGATGTGACAACTCACCCCCACTATACAAGAATCTCGACCCGAGATTCAAGTGTAGGGTAAGACGATGGGGAACGCAACTAGCGCAATCTTCACGATCCAGGTTGCCCTTCATAAAAGCGTTGATTCGATCACCATCTTTGTCTTGACGTCTAGCTCTGAGAACTCCAACTAGCATGACAGCAAGAGGAAAAGGACAACTTCGGAAGAATCGACCTTCTCGAAGATCAATCAACTTAGGATCAGCTCACAAGGTGAGTCATAGCAACATCTCTTGAGCTGAGACACGATGCATACATCCGAAGAAATGGAGTGAGGCAGATGACGAAGGTTCACTAGGTAGACAACAATTCCACACCTAAGAAGGTGGTAAACGATTGTCAACGTTGCGAGGAGTTGAATTGCCATGATACCATAACGATGCACCTTAGGGAAGGTGACTCGTAGAAATATCCCCTTAAGTGGCAAAAAGAATTACCTTTGATTCAAAGATCATTGAAACTCTTTATACCAGCCTAAGGCAATTCTTGAGTGATCGTTTGGAGGGGTTCGGTAGAATGGCATACTCGGACTTGGATGATGTGGATTACCTTGTTGAAGACAACGTAATGGATGAATTTGCTTATCACCGGAAATGGAAGAGACCCATGGTAGAATGGCACATTGGCGGTGCAAGCTGGGAACAAAATGCAAATGATGGGAATGATTCTAGTAGCTGGGGAGAGGCTCAACAATAGAGAGTTATTCCACTATTGGAATGGTTATAGCGTAACCGAGGAAATCTGGGGCAATCCCAGTTAGTGTCGCTGATAACACCTAGAGCTTATACGTGCTCTCTAGAACTTGAGCATTTCCATAATCATCAAGGTTTTATCAACATCTGTGTCAAGGGTCCGGTAACACAACTTACTACCATGATGAATGGTGATGGAGGAAGCAGATGCAAAGGAAGATAACACCTTCTCAGATTTCACCTTAGCGGGACCAAGGGGACAGAATCTGGATGATTGACCAAGAGACATTTAGTACTCCGCTTCTAATGATCTCCTTGATGTGCTAGCGTAATCCATTCATAGATATGGTTTGATATCTAGAACATCAAGTAAAAAGGTCGGACTTCGGGATCTCAAAATCCATAGGGGCAACTAGGGAGTAAATCCTACGAAGTCCCTATGGGGAGGTGGCCAACTTCTTCAATCAAGATACTGCAATAATAGGTCTTTCGGCTGGGAGGTGCTGGCCACGACATCCACTTTATCAGTTATCGAGGGACCAATATTATAGTTCTTGGGAAATGTTCCAAACCATCATATCTGCCTGAGATTCAGATCTGGTTGGTGTCAGGATATTCCAGACTCATCGAGCCTAGGAAGATAAATGAAAGGTTGCAACAAAATTCGACGAGATAATTTTGCGAGATTCTCGGGAAATGAACTACGATAGCAAACTCCAAAACATGAGCTGGTTCTGCTACAAACATGTGAACACGTTGTCCAAGACAAGCATGACCACAAAGTAGTCTTATAATAAAACACTACCGAGTTCAGGAGGGGGAACCATCAACGAGGGTATCGAAGTCCTTACATAAGTCCGGATTAGCGCTTATGAAGGAACTCCTTCTCCTTGAACAAATCAATCAGTGGCTTGGTGTGCTAGGGATACATATAGATTGAAGGTTGCAAGTCTCCGAACCACAGAATACTTCGCACGTATGCATGACTAATTTGGGATGATTCCAAAGGAAACAACATTGACTTTCTCGAATCCACGGCGGCAACTTGCATTAAATGCACATGAACTGGAGGAAGTCACTTCTTACATCCGAACATATGCTTCATGAACTAGCATGAAGAAATGCTTTCAAGAGTTTTCCAACACTAGCTTAATGTTCACCAAAATCATGGAGGAGATAAGGATGTTGTCAATGGGCTCAACAACAATTCATCTAGGTTTCCTTTTAAAAGGAATTCCATAGTTAAATGAACACGGTGATAGCATTGGTCAGACCAAAGATGTAATGGTGTATGCTCGAGGGATCAACCACGAATAAGACAACATTACGAGCATCGTTGGTATTGATTTGACTTGACGATGGCCCACACTCAAATCAAAGGATTGATAAGACAATAGGTCCAACAACTGATCACAGGAACCAATCGATGAAGATATCATCTTTCTTCAACACACACTACACAAGGATATCCCTTTGGAACGAACTAAGCCAGGCAAGTTTTTATCTTCCAACTCTCCAAGTTGTTGTCTAGCTTAACCAACTAGCTCAGGGGTATCCAACACGGATTCTTGGAGAAAGGGTGGTTTACAGGATAAACCAACTTGATCACGAGCTCAACATAACAGTCAGGAAACAACCCGGTAACACTTCCAAGAAGATATTTGGAAAGTCACGAACCACCGGTATGTTACTAAGCTCGAGAACAATCTCGCTTTTCAGGGCAAGAAGATATGATCAAATGAGTGAGGACTTGAAATAATTCCTATCTCATTGGTCGAGGAGTGCACCAGAAATAGGGACTAGGCAGCACAATCAGTCTTAGGGTGATGATTCAATAATCAACACGCTAAGAATGAGGTTATCGTCCATTTAACTACCAAGCAACAGAGTTGCTAGCAGTATTGATTTCACACGCCATGATTCATTTGTCGGCATTCCGGTTACAATAACACAGGAACCGAGGAATGAACAATGATGGCAAGAAGTATCACTGTACCAAGAGTTCATAGGATGGTGTGCGATTCCTATAACAATCCCGATATAAAAGATGGTAATACTCCAAGGTAGAGCAGAACAAAAGCTGGATTAGCAATTTGTTCTGGGGGGCACAACTTCTTTCACCCAATCCTGGATATGGAAGAGGTACTGGAGTTTGTTTCTCCTATCATTCCGCGATAGAATGGCTTGACGGACCACAAGAGTAATAGGCATCGATAAATGAACGCACGCATACTCTTGACTATCAATTGATAGACGAAGGTCAGTAGACAACTAAAGAAGGACAACTCAAAGGAACATATAATTTTCTGAGTTGTGGATGCATAGATTAGTATGTCGAACCAAGTTCAACATTTCTTCCGGATAACCCATGCAGAAAGGTTGAGCTGGCAGAGTCACAACATAGCATGGAGAACTCATCAAGAGCACTCTGGTTGTGATCGTTCAGTTCAACGAGGAACTTCTGCCATAAGTAGTTCATGGTATTTGGAAGAAGAAAATACCACGGACTTCAAGGACTATCGCAAAGGTTACTAATAACCTAAGGGAGCTAGCAATTACTATCAACATGAAGTAAGTAGGGTGAATCTCGGGTTCAAAACCCAAGGGGTAGAATACCTACTACTAAGTGGCATCATGGGATGCTTTCGAGAATAAAAGCCAGAATCATCACACTAGGACACAAAACATGGCTAGACTACTAGATGATCCCCTGAGACACTTAGGGTCATAATAATAACTCCAACATAAAGGTCGAGGCAGTAGAGTACCTCAACTCAACAATTTGTGTGGTTAACCTGGCCTAAAAGACATTGAAACCAGAGGAAAAGGATTTTGCAAATGCATCAGACTCTTTGGAAACCTGGGATGACTCAGACAGCATAACGGCTGTAAATGCTCAGAAAAGATTTGAGACATTCACAAAAATGGTGGCATAACCACTCAGAAACACAATATCAAGGTTTCGAGATCAACAATTAGCATATGGAAGTCGTAGGAACTGAACTCAAGCTTAAATCCAACAATCTATAAGTCTACGGATTAGTAACACATGATCCTGATAGAAAGAAGAGATAGCCTAGTTCTTAATCCCCGTAGGAAAGATAAGATGATGACTCAGATAAGAAGGCCATGAGGTATAAGGAGTAAAAAGAGCCTTACGTTCCATCCCACAATCAATTCCCTTATATAACTAAAGAATTACTAGACTCAACTTCGACCAGTTTGGCTTGGTAATCCTACAGGCAGTCAAGCTCTGATACCAACGCTGTCAGGACCCCGACTCAATGCCACATCGATCTAGCATGTAACACCTCATATCACTTTGCGGCCTCACGCACGGTATTCCCACGGGTGTCGCCTTACCTTTGCCTGGGACCGTTTGCGCCTTTTGGCACACGTATATGATAGTGTCGCTAGCATCCATATGATAAGGAGCCCGGGCTGACATGGCTAGTCGTAAACCCAAAGTGGCACTAACTTACAGGGACAGGCATCCGTGACCCAGCATCGAACGTGTCGGTCATCAGCGAGTGAATCCAGGCTGTAGCACTGGGCTAGCAGGACTCCGGTGAACCGGGCTGCAGCGGGCTAACAGGACTCCGGTATTCATCGCGTGACATTTCCCCGAAGGGACAGACACGGGAACGAAGAAGGACACATGCCGGCCAGCCTAAGTGTTTCGGAGCAGTAGCAAGCTACCATGGCTCGGTGGAAACACTAGGAGACATTTCCTGGAAAGAGAGGCTACTAAAGATAAACAACTAGATAGTCAGATCCCACACATACCAAGCATTTCAATAACATACACACAATATGCTCGATATGTGCAATACAACATGGCATCATAAAATGACTCTACGACTCAAGTAGTTTATCCAATAGGCTCCGAGGAGCGAGATATTACAAACATGGGTCTCATGACCCAACATTTAGAGCATACAATTCAAAACACAAGCGGAAGCTATCATGTCTGAGTACAGACATCTATAAATGAAAAAGGCTGAGAAGCCTGACTATCTACCAGATCCTGCCGAGGGCACAAGATCGTAGCTGAGGTAACAAGCTAAACATCAAAGTCCACGCGGAACTACTAGCGAGACCGAAGTCTCTCTGCAAAAACATAAATTAAGCTACGTGAGTACAAATGTACCCAGCAAGACTTACATCAGAACTAACTACATATGCATCATTATCAACAAAGGGGATGGTGGGGTTTAACTGCAGCAAGCCAGCTTTGACTCGGTGGCTATCCTGAACTACGACTGCAATGTAACTCTTTTGGGGTGGCGCACACGATTCCACATATTCACCATATCAATACACCACTATGGATCTGCTCCCGTCTCCCTACGAGAACGCCATCCATAGCACTCACGCTTATCTTGCGTATTTTAGGGTATCCACTTTCACTTGTCTATGAACTGATATAAGCAACCCAGAGGTCCTTTTCCGTGGACACGGCTATTCGAATAGATGATGTTAACCCTGCAGGGGTGTACTTCTTCACACACGCTCTCACCACTTACCGCCGTTTACACGACATGTACTCGGCAACCTTCAAGCGGAATCCCAACGTGGGTGTCGGCCACGGCCTGCCTAAACACTCAAGTCTCTAGTCCAGGTTTATCGCCTATTCGGGTTCCATCCATGAGGAGATCCGGCCGGAGTTTCGCTCACAGCCCCAAACGATGTGAACAGGGTTCCGTGACACCAAACGGACGTGCGGTTTACCCGGCCACGTGCCTACCGCATCACAGCCCACCCCTACAGTCAGCGCTGCGCACGGCCTCCAGCATACTACAAACACCAGAAACTACTTGCAACTCCTGGACAGAGGACAAGGGTGATCAAGAAGTCGAGAGGGTCCATTGGTTTCGGGCCCAATGCGTGGTAGTAGCTGAATCATATATCACAAACACAGAACTCAGTTCCTGAGGACGGCTGCAATGAGACAACCCACCATGTATTCCTATATGGCCTCTCACCGCTACCTTTACCAAATCGTATTCACACACTTAGCTCACACACAGTAGGACATGTTCACACACCTCTGATTCATCCCCGATGAATCAGACCTGACACAACTCTAAGCAATAGCAGGCATGACAAACAAACATGAATGAGTAGGCACAACAGGGCTCAAACAACTCCTACTCATGCTAGTGGGTTTCATCTATTTACTGTGGCAATGACAGGTCATGCAAAGGATAAAGGGGTTCAGCTACCGCAGCAAGTAACAGATGAATCGGTGTTGTCCTAATGTAGTAAAAGAGAGCAGGAGCGAGAGAGTGGGATTTATAGGAATGAACAAGGGGGTTTTGCTTGCCTGGCACTTCTGAAGATAACATTGAGTCTTCATCAGTGTCAACGATCACAACGTCGGAACATCGTCTACCGGGAGGGAACAGATACCGGCAACAAAGAAGAAATACAATCAATGCAATGCACAATATGATGCATGCTCATGACATGGCAATATGAATGTGTTTTGAGCTAATGCAACTAGCAACAGATTAAATGAAGTTGGTTTGAATACAAGATTCAAATTCAAACTCCATATGTGATTATTCAAATGCCATTTAATTGATTTGTGCTAAACAGCAGCTATAAGTTGTTCCAACATGCATGAAAATGGGACAGATGGATTCCTTGAATTTTTCTGATAATTTTTCATATATAAATTATTTAATTTGGAGTTACGGTTGAATTTCTATGAATTTTAGAAGTTTATACAATTTTCTGGAATTTATAAATCATTTTGTAATTTATTTCAATTCCAGAAAGGAATTATTGCGTCAGCATGACCTCATGCTGACCTCAGCAGGTCAACGGGCGCCGTCCAGGTCAAACTGACCTGTGGGCCCCGCATGTTAGTGAGATTAGTTTAGTTAGAATTTAATTAAACTAAACTGGGTTAATTAACAGGGCTGGGCCCCACCTGTCAGTGACTCATCGGAGTCAACCAGGGCCCACCCGTGGTCAAAGCCAATGTCAGCTGCGCCGGCGTTTAGCCGCCGGTGAGCCCGACGCGGCGGCGAGAGTGGTTTTGGCCGTTTCGGCCACCAAATGGGTCACGGAGGGCATCGGGGTGGAGCTGAGGACGAACCGCGGCTCTTGGTGGAGTCCGTTGGGGTCGGGGTGGCCGGAGTTGGCGCCGGCGACGACCTAGGCGGCGACCGGAGTTCGGTTGCGCGCGAGATTGCGTTTCAGTTCGTAGAAGAGCGGGGCAAGGGACTAGGAGGACGCTACGCATCGCGAGGAGTAGGTTGGACACTCCAGGGTGACCATATGGTCACCGGAGCATCGGCGGCGGCGAGCTCAGGCGGCGGTGCATTCCGGTCATCAAGGGGCGACGGCTACGGCAATCAAACGAAGAGGGGAAGAGGGGGAAACGGTGGCGGAGCTCACAGCGGTGTCGTAGGGATGGTTAGCGGGCTCGGGGACGCACCGGAGTGGCCGAATCGACGGAGAAGGGCGCCGGGGCCGAAGCTTGAAGATGATGATGATGGCGGCTGCTCGGGGCCCTTCTGGTGGCCTGAGACGTCGAGGAGGACGAGGGCGTCTTGGTGGAGCTTCTTGGCGCGTCGGCGGGGCATGGGGTGGCCGGTGGCCGCGGCTATGGCGAACGGCGGCGACGAGCTCCGCTCGGGCTGCGCGAGAGAGAGAGCAGAGGAGGGGGAAGGACTCGAGAGAGAGCAGAGAGCGAGGGGAGAGACAGAGGGGGCTACGGGGCATATCCAGACGCGTCGGGGGCGCCTCGGTGGCAAGCAGGAGGTGGCCAGGGCGGCGTCGGCGCTCGCCACCGAGCTGCTTCGGTGCGAGGGGAGGAAGACGACAGGGGGGTTAGCGGTGGCGGGCTGGGCCGCACAGGAGCTGGGCCGGCTGGGCTGAGAGGTGAGCGCCAGGTAAGGTTTCTCTCCTCTCTGCTTTTCCTATTTGTGTTTTCTATTTTCTGTAGTTTGTTTTGATTTAGTTTTAGACACTAAATCATTTAATAAATTCTGTAGGTTTTTATGTGGCTTGCTAAAATATATACAAAGCCACTCACAAACTTCCAGAATTATTGGAGTCATATTTAATATATATTAAATATAAATCCGAAGCAAATAGTTATTGGATTAATTCAAATGGCCAAAATAAATATTTCTGTGACTCCAAAAATATTGGTTTGAATTTTACCTCTTACCAACATTTCTATGGGATAACAGGAACATTTTCTTGGACTCATTTGAGAAGATTTAAATGTTGATCATTTTTAGAAAGTTTCTGAGGCTTTGGAAATCCCCCAATTCAAATTTCATTTAAATTTAAACATGATGCACACATGGAAGCAAGCATAGGTCAGGCCAGAACTAGGGATGTGACAATTGCATCAAGGCATCAACAGTATATTTGGTAAAAGCTTTGTTTTGACCATAAGCATGAGGAGAGTTAACAACGGATTGCAACAAGGAAATACAACCTTTTAAAGAGAAATTATCATAATAAAATTCCTTGAAATCCGAGATAGTAGGTTCAATATTATTAGAAGTTGAGGATTCTCCAATCTCTCTTTTACCAAATTTAGCATCAAGATCTAAAGACTCCGAATTTTTGGGACGCCTTGTAGGCAAAGTGGATTCATCATCACTCCCATAATCATCAAAATTCATATTGCAAAACATAGATCTAATCGGAGATGCATCAATAACTTTAAGATCCTCATCATTATTTTCATGTAATTTTTCTGGTTTAGCAGCCATCTTATTGACTAAGGTGGCTTGCTTGTCAAAAGTTTTGGCCATAACATTTTCAAGCCGGGTAATTTGAGCGTTCACACCATAGAATTCTTTATTCATATCATCAAGCTCTTTATTCATGAACCCCAAAAAACTTTTGTGTTCCTTAAGCTCTTTTTTAAAGAAATTATTATGCTCAAATTGCAAATTCATAAAGCTTCTAATATTTGATTCAATCTCAACCATCCTTCTGAGAAGGTGGTCAGGGCCCTTAGGCGCAGCCATAAGGTCAAGCAAGCAAACAAGCACACAAAAGAAGGCAACCGAAAAGAGAGGAGATTGGGAAAGAGAGGGCGAATAAAACGGCAAGGGTGAAGTGGGGGAGAGGAAAACAAGAGGAAAATGGCAAATAATGAAATGCGAGGGAGATGGATTTGTGATGGGTACTTGGTATGTCTTGAGTTGAGCGAAGACCTCCCCGGCAACGGCGCCAGAAATCCTTCTTGCTATGTCTTGAGCTTGCGTTGGTTTTCCTCGAAGAGCAGAGGGTGATGCAGCAAAGTGTAGAGTAAGTATTTCCCTCAGTTTTGAGAACCAAGGTATCAATCCAGTAGGAGGCTCCTCAAAAGTCGCACGCACCTACACAAACAAACTGAGAACTCGCAACCAACGCAATAAAGGGGTTGTCAATCCCTTCAAGACCACTTGCGAAAGTGAGATCTAATAAAGATAATATGATAAAATAAATATATTTTTGGTATTTTGTAATATAGATGCAAAAAGTAAAGATGCAAATAAAGTTAGATTGGAAGCAAATTTGATAAGAGATAGACCCGGGGGCCATAGGTTTCACTAGAGGCTTCTCTCGGGATAGCATCAGTATTACGGTGGGTGAACAAATTACTGGCGAGCAATTGATAGAAAATCGCATAGTTATGAGATTATCTAGGCATGATCATGTATATAGGCATCACGTCCATAACAAGTAGACCGACTCCTGCCTGCATCTACTACTATTACTCCACACATCGACCGACTCCCGCCTGCATCTAGAGTATTAAGTTCATAAGAACAGAGTAACGCATTAAGCAAGATGACATGATGTAGAGGGATAAACACATGCAATATGATATAAACCCCATCTTGTTATCCTCGATGGCAACAATACAATACGTGTCTTGCAACCCTTTCTGTCACTGGGTAAGAACACCGCAAGATTGAACCCAAAGCTAAGCACTTCTCCCATGGCAAGAAAGACCAATCTAGTAGGCCAAACCAAACTGATAATTCGAAGAGACTTGCAAAGATAACTCAATCATACATAAAAGAATTAAGAGAAGATTCAAATATTATTCATAGATAAACTTGATCATAATCCCACAATTCATCGGATCTTGACAAACACACCGCAAAAAGAGTTTACATCAAATAGATCTCCACAAGAGAGGGGGAGAACATTGTATTGAGATCCAAAAAGAGAGAAGAAGCCATCTAGCTAATAACTATGGACCCGTAGGTCTGTGGTAAACTACTCACAACTCATCGGAGGGGCAAGCATGTTGATGTAGAGGCCCTCCGTGGATTCCTCCTCCGGCAGAGTGCCGGCGAAGGCTCCAAGATGGGATCTCGCGGATACAGAAGGTTACGACGGTGGAAATTGTGTTTCGGGGTGCTCCTGGATATTTTCGGGGTACGTAGGTATATATAGGAGGAAGAGGTACGTCGGTGGCTGCCCGAGGGGCCCACGAGACAGGGGGGCGCGCCCTACAGGGGGGCGGCGGCGCCCTATCTCATGGGGCCCTCGGAAGCTTCTTGACTTTCACTCCAAGCTCTCCGGATCACGTTTGTTCCAAAAATCATGCTCCCGAAGGTTTCATTCCGTTTGGACTCCGTTTGATATTCCTTTTCTTCGAAATACTGAAATAGGAAAAAAAAACAGCAATATGGGCTGGGCCTCCGGTTAGTAGGTTAGTCCCAAAAATGATATAAATGTGTAAAATAAAGCCCATAAACATCCAAAAGGGGTAATATAATAGCATGGAACAATCAAAAATTATAGATACGTTGGAGACGTATCATGTGCTACCAAACGTCACAACGTAACTGGGTGATTATAAAGGTGCTCTACAGGTGTCTCCGAAGGTACTTATTTGGTTGGCGTATTTCGAGATTAGGATTTGTCACTTCGATTGTCGGAGAGGTATCTCTGGGCCCACTCGGTAATGCACATCACTATAAGCCTTGCAAGCATTGTAACTAATGTGTTAGTTACAGGATGATGTATTACAAAACGAGTAATAAGACTTGCCGGTAATGAGATTGAACTAGGTATTGAGATACCGACGATCAAATCTCGGGCAAGTAACATACCAATGACAAAGGGAACAACATATGTTGTTATGCGGTTTGACCGATAAAGATCTTCGTAGAATATGTGGGAGCCAATATGAGAATCCAGGTTCCGCTATTGGTTATTGACCGGAGATGTGTCTCAGTCATGTCTACATAGTTCTCGAACCCGTAGGGTCCGCACGCTTAAAGTTCGATGACGGTTATATTATGAGTTTATGTGTTTTGATGTACCGAAGGTAGTTCGGAGTCCCGGATGAGATCGGGGACATGACGAGGAGTCCGAAATGGTCGAGATGTAAAGATCGATATACTGGACGACTATATTCGGACATCGGAAAGGTTCCGAGTGATTCGGGTATTTATCGGAGTGCTGGGGGGTTATCAGAAACCCCGGGGGGACTATTGGGTCTACATGGGCCATAGGGAAGAGGGAAGGCAGCCCACAAGGGGCAGCTGCGCCCCCTCCCTATAGGGGGTCTGAATTGGACTAGGGAGGGGGGCGCGCCCCCCTTTCGTTCTCCTTTACCTCTCCTTCCTTCCCCCTTCCTTTTCCTAGTTGGACTAGGAAACAGGGGAGTCCTACTCGTACTAGGAGGAGGACTCCTCCCCTCCTTGGTGCGCCCCAATGCTGGCCGGCCTCCCCCCTTGCTCCTTTATATACAGGGGCAAGGGGGCACCTCTAGACACAACAATTGATCCCTTGGATCTCTTAGCCGTGTGCAGTGCCCTCCTCCACGATAATCCACCTCGATAACAGCGTAGCGGTGCTTAGGCGAAGCCATGCGTCGGTAGAACATCATCATCGTCACCACGCCAGCGTGCCGACAAAACTCTCCCTCAAAGCTCAGCTGGATCGGAGTTCGAGGGACGTCATCGAGTTGAACGTGTGCAGAACTCGGAGGTGTCGTGCGTTCGATACTTGATTGGTCGGATCGTGAAGACGTACGACTACATCAACCGTGTTGTGCTAACGCTTCCGCTTTCGGTCTATGAGGGTACGTGGACACACTCTCCCCTCTCGTTTCTATGCATCACCATGATCTTGCGTGTGCGTAGGAACTTTTTTGAAATTACTACGTTCCCCAACAGTGGCATCTGAGCCAGGTTCTATGCGTAGATGTTATATGCACGAGTAGAACACAAGTGAGTTGTGGGAGATACAAGTCATACTGCTTACCAGCATGTCATACTTTGGTTCGGCGGTATTGTTGGATGATGCGGCCCGGACCGACATTACGCATACGCTTACGCGAGACTGGTTCTACCGACGTGCTTTGCACACAGGTGGCTGGCGGGTGTCAGTTTCTCCAACTTTAGTTGAACCGAGTGTGGCTACTCCCGGTCCTTGAGAAGGTAAAACAACACTAACTTGACGAACTATCGTTATGGTTTTGATGCGTAGGTAAGAACGGTTCTTGCTAAGCCCGTAGCAGCCATGTAAAACTTGCAACAACAAAGTAGAGGATGTCTAACTTGTTTTTGCAGGGCATGTTCTGATGTGATATGGCAAGTCATGATGCTATATTTTATTGTATGAGATGATCATGTTTTGTAACCGAGTTATCGGCAACTGGCAGGAGCCATATGGTTGTCGCTTTATTGTATGCAATGCAATCGCCCTGTAATTGCTTTACTTTATCACTAAGTGGTAGCGATAGTCGTAGAAGCAATAGTTGGCGAGACGACAACGATGCTAGGATGGAGATCAAGGTGTCGCGCCGGTGATGATGGCGATCATGACGGTGCTTCGGAGATGGAGATCACAAGCACAAGATGATGATGGCCATATCATATCACTTATATTGATTGCATGTGATGTTTATCTTTTATGCATCTTATCTTGCTTTGATTGACGGTAGCATTATAAGATGATCTCTCACTAAATTTCAAGAAAAAAGTGTTCTCCCTGAGTATGCACCGTTGCCAAAGTTCATCGTGCAAAGAAACCACGTGATGATCAGGTGTGATAAGCTCTACGTCCATCTACAACGGGTGCAAGCCAGTTTTGCACACGTAGAATACTCAAGTTAAACTTGATGAGCCTAGCATATGCAGATATGGCCTCGGAACACTGAGACCGAAAGGTCGAGCGTGAATCATATAGTAGATATGATCAACATAGTGATGTTCACCATTGAAAACTACTCATGTGATGATCGGTTATGGTTTAGTTGATTTGGATCACATGATCACTTAGGTGATTAGAGAGATGTCTATCTAAGTGGGAGTTCTTAAGTAATATGATTAATTGAACTTAAATTTATCATGAACTTAGTCCTGGTAGTATTTTGCAAATTATGTTCTAGATCAATAGCTCGCGTCGTTGCTTTCATATGTTTATTTTGATATGTTCCTAGAGAAAACTGCGTTGAAAGATGTTAGTAGCAATTATGAGGATTGGATCCGTGATCTGAGGATTGTCCTCATTGCTGCATAGAAAAAATTATGTCCTTGATGCACCGCTAGGTGACGGACCTATTGCAGGAGAAGATGCAGACGTTATGAACGTTTGGCTAGCTCAATATGATGACTACTTGATAGTTTAGTGCACCATGCTTAACAACTTAGAATCGGGACTTCAAAGACGTTTTGAACATCATGGGCCATATGAGATGTTCCAGGAGCCGACGTTAATATTTCAAGCAAATACCCGAGTTGAGAGATATGAAGTCTCCAACAAGTTCCATAGCTAAAAGATGGAGGAGAATTGCTCAACTAGTGAGCATGTGCTCAGATTGTGTGCGTACTACAATCACTTGAATAAAGTTGGAGTTAAACTTCCAGATAAGATAGTGATTGACAAAGTTCTCTCGTCACCATCACCAAGTTAGTAGAACTTCGTGATGAATGATACGTCTCCAACGTATCTACTTTTCCAAACACTTTTGCCCTTGTTTTGGACTCTAACTTGCATGATTTGAATGAAACTAACCTGGACTGATGTTGTTTTCAGTAGAACTACCATGATGTTGTTTTATGTGTAGAAAAGAAAAGTTCTCGGAATATCCTGGAAATCCACGGAGGCACTTTTCAGATTTAATAAGAATTTTTGGCGAAAGAATTAGTGCCAGGGGGGCCACGGCCTGTCCACGAGATAGGGGGGCACCCCCCCCCCCTCTAGGGCGCGCCCCCTATCTCGTGGGCCCCCTGGACACCCTTTGACCTCAACTCCAACTCCATATATTCCATCTCGGGGAGAAAAAATCAGGGAGAAAGTTTCATCGCGTTTTACGATACGGAGCCGCCGCCAAGCCCTAATCTCTCTCGGGAGGGCTGATCTGGAGTCCGTTCGGGGCTCCGGAGAAGGGGATTCGTCGCCGTCGTCATCATCAACCATCCTCCATCACCAATTTCATGATGCTCACCGTCGTGCATGAGTAATTTCACCGTAGGCTTGCTGGACGGTGATGGGTTGGATGAGATTTACCATGTAATCATGTTAGTTTTGTTAGGGTTTGATCCCTAGTATCCACTATGTTCTGAGATTGATGTTGCTATAACTTTGCTATGCTTAATGCTTGTCACTAGGGCTCGAGTGCCATGATTTCAGATCTGAACCTATTATGTTTTCATGAATATATGTGTGTTCTTGATCCTATCTTGCAAGTCTATAGTCACCTATTATGTGTTATGATCCGACAACCCCAAAGTGGCAATAATCGGGATACTTCTCGGTGATGACCGTAGTTTGAGGAGTTCATGTATTCACTATGTGTTAATGTTTGTTCCGGTTCTCTATTAAAAGGATGCCTTAATATCCCTTAGTTTCCGTAAGGACTCCGCTGCAACGGGAGGGTAGGACAAAATATGTCATACAAGTTCTTTTCCATAAGCACATATGATAGTTTACGGAATACATGCCTACATTACATTGATGAACTGGAGCTAGTTTTATATCACCCTATGTTATAACTATTGCATGAGGAATCGCATCCGGCATAATTATCCATCACTCATCCATTGCCTACGAGCTTTTCACATATTGTTCTTCGCTCATTTACTTTTCCGTTGCTACTGTTACAACTACTACAAAAACCCAAAAACATTTATCTTTACTTTTGCTACCGTTACTATTATTATCATACCACTTTTGCTACTAAATACTTTGCTGCAGATACTAAGTTATCCAGGTGTGGTTGAATTGACAACTCAACTGCTAATACTCAAGAATATTCTTTGGCTCCCCTTGTGTCGAATCAATAAATTTGGGTTGAATACTCTACCCTCGAAACCTGTTGCGATCACCTATACTTGTGGGTTATCAAGACTAATTTCTGGCGCCGTTGCCAGGGAGCATAGCTCTATTCTCTGAGTCACTTGGGATTTATATCTGTTGATCACTATGAAGAACTTGAAAGACGATCGAACTACTATTTTGCCCTCAACTACGAGGGGAGGTAAGGAACTGCCATCTAGCCTTTCACTAGATTCTCCTTCTGTTATCAGTAGGCTTGCTACACCTAAACCTACTACTGCTATGAATTCTGATATGTCGCATGTTATTGATGATGCCACTTCTGCAATGCATGATGAAACTACTTCTGTGCGTGATACTACTTTGCCATTAGGTGAATTTCTAGATGAACAACTTTCTAGATTTAGGGGGAATGAAATTACTGAAGATCCTATTACTAATGATAGTGATGATGAAGGTCCCCCCAATGATTATGTATTACCTGTTGTTCCTAAGGGTTATGTTATGCATGAAACAGCTGCTATGGAAATTCTTGCTTGCAATGATAGAAATGATCTTAAGAAATTATTAGCTAAATGGAAGCAGCAGTCTCTTAATGCTAGAATGAAACCCGATCCTGCTTTTTCTACTTCACCTATTTGTGTTACTGATAAGGATTATGAATTCTCTGTTGATCCTGATATTATTACTTTAGTTGAATCTGATCCTTTTTATGGCCTTGAATCTGAAACTGTTGTGGCACATCTTACCAAGTTGAATGATATAGCCACCCTATTTACTCATGATGAGAAGTCTCGCTATTTATATATCCTTAAGATATTTCCGTTCTCATTAAAGGGTGATGCTAAGACTTCGTATAATTCTCTTGCTCCTGGTTGTGTGTGTAGTCCCCAGGATATGATTTATTACTTCTCTGCTAAATATTTTCCTACTCATAAGAAACAAGCTGCCTTGCGGGAAATATATAATTTTGTGCAAATCAAAGAAGAGAGTCTCCCACAAGCTTGGGGGAGGCTTCTACAGTTACTTAATGCTTTGCCTGATCATCCTCTTAAGAAAAATGAAATACTTCATATCTTTTATAATGGACTAACCGATGCTTCCAAGGACTACTTGGATAGTTGTGCTGGTTGTGTTTTCAGGGAAAGAACAGTCGACGAAGCTGAAATAATATTGAATAATATGTTAACTAATGAAAATAATTGGACTCTTCCCGAGCCAGTTCCTGAAGTAATTCCTGAAACAATTGAGCCAACCCCTGAGCCTATTCCTAAACCCACTCCGAAGAAGAGAGGTGTTTTATTTGTCAGTCATGAAGATATGCAAGAGGCAAAGAAATCAATGAAAGAAAGAGGTATTAAAGCTGAAGATGTTAAGAATTTACCTCCTATTGAAGAAATACATGGTCTTAATTTACCGCCTGAAGAACCATATTGTCTTGATAACCCGACACAGGTAGTAAAGGTAAATTCTCTCTATAGATATGATAAAGTTGAAATACCCTCTACTAAATTTCATACCCCATGCTTAGATGAATTTGATGACTTTATGGCTAGACAAGAAAGTTTTAATGCTTATGTTGGTAGAGAGTTAAAGAATAATGCTTTCGAGATAGGTCGCGTAGGTGATAATCTGGCTAGAGTTAAAGATGAACTTCACTGCGTTAGCAAATATACTTCTATGGTTGCTACTCAAGCTGAGCAAGTACTTAAAGCTCAAAATGATTTGCTTGATGAATTGAATAATAAAAATGACTTTGCTGTTAGAGTGGCTACTAGAACTGGTAGAATGACTCAGGAACCTTTGTATCCTGAAGGCCACCCTAAGAGAATCGAGCAAGATTCTCACAGAAATAATTTAGAGGCACCTAGTTCTTCTAAAAAGAAGAAAAAGAAAAATGATAGGACTTTGCATGCTTCTAGTGAACCTACTGTAGACACACCTAACAATCCCAATGATATTTCTATTTCTGATGCTGAAACTCAATCAGGTGATGAACATGAACCCAATGATAATGTCAATGAAAATGTTCATGTTGATGCTCAACCTAGCAAAGACAATGATGTAGAGATTGAAACTACTGTTGATCTTGATAACCCACAATCAAAGAATCAACGTTATGATAAGAGAGATTTTGTTGCTAAGAAGCACGGTAAAGAAAGAGAACCATGGGTTCAGATACCCATGCCCTTTCCTCCTAAACCATCCAAGTCAAAGGATGATGAGGATTTTGAGCACTTTGCTGAAATGATTAGACCTATTTTCTTACGTATGCGCTTAACTGATATGCTTAAAGTAAATCCTTATGCTAAGTATATAAAGGATATCATCACAAATAAAAGAAAGATACCGGAAGCTGAAATTTCCACCATGCTTGCTAATTACACTTTTAAGGGTGGAATACCAAAGAAACTTGGAGATCCGGGTGTACCAACTATACCATGCTCTATTAAAAGATATTATGTCAGAACTGCTTTATGTGATCTTGGAGCCGGTGTTAGTGTTATGCCTCTCTCTTTATATCGTAGACTTGAATTGAATAAGTTGACACCTACTGAAATATCTTTGCAAATCGCTGATAAATCAACTGCTATACATGTCAGTATTTGTGCGGATGTGCCTGTTGTGGTTGCAAATGTCACTATCTTGACGAACTTTGTTATTCTTGATATTCCCGAGGACGATAGTATGTCTATTATCCTTGGTAGACCTTTTCTTAATACGGCAGGGGCTGTTATTGATTGCAACAAAGGCAATGTCACTTTTCATGTTAATGGTAATAAGCATACGGTACATTTTCCGAGGAAACAATCTCAAGTTCATAGCATCAATTCTATTGAAAAAGTTCCAACTATTATTTTTGGAGGTTTTGAATTTCCTCTCCCTGATGTCAAGAAAAAGTATGATATTCTTATTGTTGGGGATTTTCATATCCCCTTTGAGGTAACTTAGTGTTATTCGAAATTTCTCCGGTTCCGTGCTATTTGGAATGAGTTTGTTAACAAGACTTGATCAACCTTGTTAGTGGGTTCATTTTGATGATCACGAGATGGATGAAACTAGAAGGCACAACCTTCTGTACCCTCCTTTTACTTTCTGTTATTTAGAATAAATAAAGAAAAAATAGTAGTATCCGTCTGTTTTCTGAATTATCCGTGCATTAAAAAATAGCCCGAAAATAAAAGTGCTCCAAATGCCCTGCAAATTTAATATGATTTTTTCTGGAATATTTAAGGATTTTAGGCACTGAAAACACTGTAGGAAGGGCAAGCACTAGACCACGAGAGAGGAGGGCGCCCCCCTGTAGGGCGTGCCCCCTGTCTCGTGGGCCCCTGGTGGCCCCCTCCACTTATGCCTGCACCTCTGTTATTTGACTTGCTTGCAGAAAATCGCCTTGTTATGCCAGAAGCGGTGAGCAACCATCTAGCCCAAGCTTTTACTCCAGAACCTGAACCTGAGCTGCACCCTTATCGTGCATCATCTGTCTAGTGGGATCTGGAGATGACCAGCCAGTGGTATCCTGTGGTATCCTGATTACAGCTCCCACTACACCGGGGAGAGTAGCAGCGGTCCTTGGTACTAAACCAACTTAGGCCAACAGCCTAAGCTTGGGGGAGTACGTATTTCTCACCGACTTTACATTCATGTTCACACACTAGTCATCGGTGCTCACACTCTTTCATTGTATTATCCATGCTAGTTTAAATTTCTTTTTCTAGTTTTCTTCTTGTGTGTTTGATAAACCGTTAGAAAAACCAAAAAAAATTAGTTAGTTTAATTTCCTTGCCTGTAGTAGAAATTAAAATGAAAATCCCAAAAGATTTCCTATTCTTCTTTTACTTGTTGGGAGCTTTTCTGTGTAAATAGTTTTCTTTTCTTTTCTTTATTTTGGGGATTGAGAAGACCATATTGAAAATGTTTAGTGGCTCTTATATGCAGGATTGTTTATTTAATTTAGAGCCCATATTACTTGTCTTCTCTCTTGAGTTGAATGCTTGCAGATTCCATCTTAGTCCAATGCATGTGCACTCTTATTATTATACACATCGTTCGGTCGTGCAAGTGAAAGGCAATAATGACGATATATGATGGACTTATTGGGATGAGAAAAGCTGGTATGAACTCGACCTCTCTTGTTTTTGTAAATATGATGAGTTCATCATTCCCGAGTTAGCTATTATGAAGTAAACATATTTGCAATGACATTTAGAGATTATAGTTGCTTGTGCCATGCTTGATTAGCTATGACTTATAATGGTTTACCTTGCGTGCCAACATGCTATTAGAATGATTATGATGTGGTATGATGGGATGGTATCCTCCTTTGAATGAATTAAGTGACTCGACTTGGCACATGTTCACGCATGTAGTTGAATCAAATCAACATAGCCTTCATGATATTTATGTTCATGGTGGATTATGTCCTACTCATGCTTGTACTCGGTGTGAATTAATTTTAATGCATGTTTACGACTGTTGTCGCTCTCTCAGTTGGTCGCTTCCCAGTCTTTTGCTAGCCTTCACCTGTACTAAGCAGGAATACTGCTTGTGCATCCAAACTCCTTAAACCCCAAAGTTATTCCATATGAGTCCACTATACCTTCCTATATGTGGTATTTACCTGCCGTTCCAAGTAAATTTGTATGTGCCAAACTCCAAACCTTCAAATGAAATTCTGTTTTGTATGCTCGAGCAGCTCATGTTTCAACTAGGGCTGCCTATATCTTCCATGCTAGGTGGGTTATTCTCAAGAGGAGTGGACTCCGCTCCTCATTCACGAGACAGGGCCGGTAACCGGGATGCCCAGTCCCTTGATCCAAGAAGATCAAAGCAAATCAAAATAATTAAACAAAACTCCCCCAGGGCTGTTGTATGTTGGAGGCACTCGTTGTTTCGAGCAAGCCATGGATTGATGCTTGTTGGTGGTTGGGGGAGTATAAACCTTTACCATTCTGTTTGGGAACTGCCTATAATGCATGTAGACAGCAAAAGTATGCTGCTCAAAATGTTATTCAATCTCTATTTTAAAATCGAGCTCTGGCACCTCTACAAATCCCTGCTTCCCTCTGCGAAGGGCCTATCTATTTACTTTTATGTTGAGTCATCACCCTTCTTATTAAAAAGCACCCGCTGGAGAGCACACTGTCATTTGCATTCATTACTATTGGTTTATATTGGGTATGACTTGACTGGATCTCTTTTACCATGAATTACAATGTTTAGTCAGTCCTTCATCTTTAAAGGTGCTCTGCATTTATGTTTTGCGGTCTCAGAAAGGGCTAGCGAGATACCATTTTGTTATATCATGTTATGATTATTTTGAGAAAGTGTTTTCATCCGAGTTTTATTATTATGGCTCGCTAGTTGATTATGCTATTGATATGAGTAATTGTGAGACCAATGTGTTATTGTTAGTATGGTTAGTTCGTAATATTTGCTGAAACTTGAATGCTGGCTTTTCATGTTTACAACAACAAGAGCAAACAAAGTTTCTAAAAGTTTTTCTTTATCGCTGTCAGTTTATCAACTGAATTGCTTGAGGACAAGCAAAGGTTTAAGCTTGGGGGAGTTGATACGTCTCCAACGTATCTACTTTTCCAAACACTTTAGCCCTTGTTTTGGACTCTAACTTGCATGATTTGAATGAAACTAACCCGGACTGACGTTGTTTTCAGCAGAACTACCATGATGTTGTTTTATGTGTAGAAAAGAAAATATCTCCGAATGTCTTGGAAATCCACGGAGGCACTTTTCAGATTTAATAAGAATTTTTGGCGAAAGAATTAGTGCTAGGGGGCCCACGGCCTGTCCACGAGACAGGGGGGCGCGCCCCCCTATCTCGTGGGCCCCCTGGACACCCTCCGACCTCAACTCCAACTCCATATATTCCGTCTCGGGGAGAAAAAAATCAGGGAGAAAGTTTCATCGCGTTTTATGACACGGAGCCGCCGCCAAGCCCTAATCTCTCTCGGAAGGGATGATCTGGAGTCCGTTCCGGGCTTCGGAGAGGGGGATTCGTCGCCGTCGTCATCATCAACCATCCTCCATCAACAATTTCATGATGCTCACCACCGTGCATGAGTAATTTCATCGTAGGCTTGCTGGACGGTGATGGGTTGGATGAGATTTACCATGTAATCAAGTTAGTTTTGTTAGGGTTTGATCCCTAGTATTCACTATGTTCTGAGATTGATGTTGCTATGACTTTGCTATGCTTAATGATTGTCACTAGGGCCCGAGTGCCATGATTTCAGATCTGAACCTATTATGTTTTCATGAATATATGTGTGTTATTGATCCTATCTTGCAAGTCTATAGTCACCTATTATGTATTATGATCCGACAACCCCGAAGTGACAATAATCGAGATACTTCTCGCTGATGACCGTAGTTTGAGGAGTTCATGTATTCACTATGTGTTAATGCTTTGTTCCGGTTCTCTATTAAAAGGAGGCCTTAATATCCCTTAGTTTCCGTAAGGACCCCGCTGCAACGGTAGGGTAGGACAAAAGATATCATACAAGTTCTTTTCCATAAGCACGTATGATTGTTTACGGAATACATGCCTACATTACATTGATGAACTGGAGCTAGTTCTATATCACCCTATGTTATAACTATTGCATGAGGAATCACATCCACCATAATTATCCATCACTCATCCATTGCCTACGAGCTTTTCACATATTGTTCTTCGCTCATTTACTTTTCCGTTGCTACTGTTACAACTACTAGAAAAACCAAAAACATTTATCTTTACTTTTGCTACCGTTACTATTATTATCATACCACTTTTGCTACTAAACACTTTGCTGCAGATACTAAGTTATCCAGGTGTGGTTGAATTGACAACTCAACTGCTAATACTCAAGAATATTCTTTGGCTCCCCTTGTGTCGAATCAATAAATTTGGGTTGA
Source organism: Triticum aestivum (assembly GCF_018294505.1). Taxonomy (NCBI): domain Eukaryota; kingdom Viridiplantae; phylum Streptophyta; class Magnoliopsida; order Poales; family Poaceae; genus Triticum; species Triticum aestivum. The sequence goes on from NC_057801.1 coordinate 753,756,791, forward strand.
ATACTCTACCCTCGAAAGCTGTTGCGATCCCCTATACTTGTGGGTTATCAATGAACTATAGTATGCAAGGGATGACGAAAATGATCCCCGAAGTCTTCGTGATGTCGAAATCGACAAAGGTAGAAATCAAGAAAGAGCATCAAGTGTTGATGATTGACAAGACCACTAGTTTCAAGAAAAGGGCAAAGGGAAAGAAAGGGAAACTTCAAGTAGAATGGCAAGCAAGTTGTCACTCCCATGAAGAAGCCCAAAGCTGGACCAAAGCCTGAAACTGAGTGCTTCTACTGCAAAGGAAATGGTCACTGGAAGTGAAAATTCCCTGAATATTTGGTGAATAAGTAGGATGGCAAAGTGAACAAGGGTATATTTGATATACAGGTTATTGATGTGTACCATACTAGTGTTTATAGTAACCCCTGAGTATTTGATACTTGTTCGGTTGCTAAAAATTAGTAACTCGAAACAGGAGTTACAGAATAAACAGAGATTAGTTGAGGGTGAAGTGACGATGTGTTTTGGAAATAGTTCCAAGATTGATATGATCATCATCGCACACTCCCTATACTTTCGGGATTTGTGTTAAACCTAAATAAATGTTATTTGGCGTTTGCGTTGAGCAGGAATATGATTTGATCATGTTTATTGCAATACGGTTATTCATTTAAAGTCAGAGAATAATTGTTGTTCTATTTACATGAATAAAACCTTTGATGGTCATACACCCAATGAAAATAGTTTGTTGGATCTCGATCGTAGTGATACACATATTCATAATATTGATGCCAAAAGATGCAAAGTTGATAATGATAGCGCAACTTATTTGTGGCACTGCCGTTTAGGTCATATCAGTGTAAAGCGCATGAAGAAACTCCATAAAGATGGATTTTTGGAATCACTTGGTTATGAATCATTTGATGCTTGCAAATCATGCCTTTTGGGCAAGATGACTAAAACTCCATTCTCTAGAACAATGGAATGAGCTACTGACTTGTTGGAAATAATACATACTGATGTATGCAGACCAATGAATATTAAGGCTCGTGGCGGGTATCATTATTTTCTGACCTTCACAGATGATTTGAGCAGATATGGGTATGTCTGCTTGATGAAACATAAGTTTGAAATAGTTGAAAGGTTTAAAGAATTTCAGAATGAAGTGGAAAATCATCGTAACAAGAAAATAAAGTTTCTATGATCTGATCATGGAGATGAATATTTGAGTTACGAGTTTGACCTTCAGTTAAAATAATGTGGAATAGTTTTACAAACTCATGCCACCTGGAACATCGTAACCACACTTTATTAGATATCGTGCAATCTATGATGTCTCTTACCGATTTACCATTATCATTTTGGGGTTATGCATTAGAGACAGCTGCACTCACTTTAAATAGGGCACCATCAAAATCCGTTGAGACGACGCCTTATGAACAGTGGTTTGGCAAGAAACCAAAGTTGTCATTTTTAAAGTTTGGGGTTGCGATGCTTATGTGCAAAAGTTTCAACCTGATAAGCTTGAACCCAAATCGGAGAAGTGCGTCTTCATAGAATACCCAAAGGAAACTGTTGGGTACACCTTCTATCACAGATCCGAAGGCAAGATATTCGTTGCTAAGATGGATCCTTTCTAGAGAAGGAGTTTCTCTCGAAAGAAGTGAGTGGGAGGAAAGTAGAACTTGATGAGGTAATAGTACCTTCTCCCGAATTGGAAAATAGTTCATCACTGAAATCAGTTCCAGTGATTCCTACACCAATTAGTGAGGAAGCTAATGATGATGATCATGAAACTCTAGATCAAGTTTACTACAGAACCTCGTAGGTCTTCCAGAGTACGGTCCGCACCAGAGTGGTACGGTAATCCTGTTCTCAAAGTCATGTTACTAGACCATGATAAACCTATGAACTATGAGGAAGCGATGATGAGCCCAGATTCCGCGAAATGGCTGAAGGCCATGAAATCTGAGATAGGATCCATGTATGAGAACAAAGTGTGGACTTTGGTGGACTTGCCCGATGATCGGCAAGCCATAGAAAATAAATGGATCTTCAAGAGGAAGACGGACATTGATAGTAGTGTTACTATCTACAAAGCTCGACTTGTCGCAAAAAGGTTTTCGACAAGTTCAAGGTGTTGACTACAATGAGATTTTCTCAACTGTAGCGATGCTTAAGTCTGTCCGAATCATGTTAGCAATTGCCACATTTTATGAAATCTGGCAAATGGATGTCAACACTGCATTCCTTAATGGTTTTCTTAAAGAAGAGTTGTATATGATGCAACCAGAAGGTTTTGTCAATCCTAAAGGTGCTAACAAAATGTGCAAGCTCCAGCGATCCATCTATGGACTGGTGCAAGCATCTCGGAGTTGGAATATACGCTTTGATAAGTTGATCAAAGCATATAGTTTTATACGGACTTGCAGTGAAGCCTGTGTTTACAATAAAGTGAGTGGGAGCACTGCAGTCTTTCTGATAAGTATATGTGAGTGACATATTGTTGATCAGAAATGATGTTGAATTTTTCTGGAAAGCATAAAGAAGTGTTTGATAGGAGTTCTTTAAAAGAAAGACCTCAGTAAAGCTACTTACATATTGAACATCAAGATCTATTTAGATAGATCAAGACGCTTGATAATATTTTCAATGAGTACATACCTTGACAAGATTTTGAAGTAGTTCAAAATGGAACAGTCAAAGAAAGAGTTCTTGCCTGTGTTGCAAAGGTATGAAATTGAGTAAGACTCAAATCCCGACCACGGCAGAAAATAGAAAGAGAATGAAAGTCATTCCCTATGCCTCAGTCATAGGTTCTATAAAAGTATGCCATGCTATGGACTAGACCTATTGTATACAATGCCCTGGTTTGGCAAGGGCGTACAGTGGTGATCTAGGAGTAGATCACTGGACATTGGTCAAAATTATCCTTAGTGGAATAAGAATATGTTTCTCGATTATGGAGGTGACAAGAGGTTCGTTGTAAAGGGTTACGTCGATGCAAGATTTGACACTGATCCAGATGACTCTAAGTGTCAATCTGGATACATATTGAAAGTGAGATCAATTAGCTAGAGTAGCTCCGTACAAAGCATTGTAGACATAGAATATTTTTGCAAAATACATACGGCTCTGAATGTGACAGACCCGTTGACTAAACTTCTCTCATGAGGAAAACATGATCACACCTTAATACTCTTTGGTTTTTAATCACATAGCAATGTGAACTAGATTATTAACTCTAGTAAACCCTTTGGGTGTTGGTCACATGACGATGTGAACTATGGGTGTTAATCATATACAGATATGAATATTGGTGTTAAATCACATGGCGATGCGAACTAGATTATTGACTCTAGTGCAAGTGGGAGACTGAAGGAAATATGCCCTAGAGGCAATAATAAAGTTATTATTTATTTCCTTATTTCATGATAAATGTTTATTATTCATGCTAGAATTGTATTAACCGGAAATATAATACATGTGTGAATACATAGACAAACATAGTGTCACTAGTATGCCTCTACTTGACTAGCTCATTAATTAAAGATGGTTAAGTTTCCTAACCATAGACATGAGTTGTCATTTGATTAACGGGATCACATCATTAGGAGAATGATGTGATTGACTTGACCCATTCCGTTAGCTTAGCACTTGATCGTTTAGTATGTTGCTATTGCTTTCTTCATGACTTATACATGTTCCTATAACTATGAGATTATGCAACTCCCATTTACCGGAGGAACACTTTCGTGCTACCAAACATCACAACGTAACCGGGTGATTATAAAGGTGCTCTACAGGTGTCTCCAAAGGTACTTGTTGGGTTGGCGAATTTCGAGATTAGGATTCGTCACTCCGATTGTCGGAGAGGTATCTCTGGGCCCACTCGGTAATGCACATCACTACAAGCCTTGCAAGCATTGTAACTAATGAGTTAGTTACAGGATGATGTATTACAGAACAAAAAAAGAGACTTGCCGGTAACGAGATTGAACTAGGTATTGAGATACCGACGATTGAATCTCGGGCAAGTAACATACCGATGACAAAGGGAACAACGTATGTTGTTATGCGGTTTGACCGATAAAGATCTTCGTAGAATATGTGGGAGCCAATATGAGCATCCAGGCTCCGCTATTGGTTATTGACCGGAGACGTGTCTCGGTCATGTCTACATAGTTCTCGACCCGTAGGGTCCGCACGCTTAAAGTTCGATGACGGTTATATTATGAGTTTATGTGTTTTGATGTACTGAAGGTAGTTCAGAGTCCAGGATGAGATCGGGGACATGATGAGGAGTCTCGAAATGGTCGAGATGTAAATATCGATATATTGGACGACTATATTCGGACATCAGAAAGGTTCCGAGTGATTCGGGTATTTATCAAAGTGCCGGGGGGTTATCGGAAACCCCGAGGGGACTATTGGGCCTACATGGGCCATAGGGAAGAGGGAAGGCAGCCCACAAGGGGCAGCTGCGCCCCCACCCTATAGGGGGTCCGAATTGGACTAGGGAGGGGGGCCCCCTTTCCTTCTCCTTTCCCTCTCCTTCCTTCCCCCTTCCTTTTCCTAGTTGGACTAGGAAAGAGGGGAGTCATACTCCTACTAGGAGGAGGACTCCTCCCCTCCTTGATGCACCCCAAGGCTGGCTGGCCTCCCCCCTTGCTCCTTTATATACGGGGGTAGGGGCACCTCTAGACACAACAATTGATCCCTTGGATCTCTTAGCCGTGTGCGGTGCCCTCCTCCATGATAATCCACCTTGATAATATTGTAGCGGTCCTTAGGCGAAGCCCTGCGTCGGTAGAACATCATCATCGTCACCACGCCGTCGTGCTGACGGAACTCTCGCTCAAAGCTCGGCGGATCGGAGTTCGAGGGACGTCATCGAGTTGAACGTGTGCAGAACTCGGAGGTGCCATGCATTTGGTACTTGATCGGTCGGATCGTGAAGACGTACGACTACATCAACCACGTTGTGCTAATGCTTCCGCTTTCGGTCTACGAGGGTACATGGACACACTCTCCCCTCTCGTTGCTATGCATCACCATGATCTTGCGTGTGCGTAGGAATTTTTTTGAAATTACTATGTTCCCCAACAGCCTAATGGCTAAAGTTGATGTGGGATGGCTTTGGCATCGCCGTTTAGCCCATGTCAATATGAGAACTTTGCAAAGTCTTCTCAAGGGGGACCATGTCTGTGGACTAACAAATGTTAGTTTTGCCAAAGATCGTGCTTGTAGTGCTTGTATCGAAGGAAAGCTTCATGAAAAGGCTCATCCTCCCATGACTATCATCTACTCGAAGAGACCCTTGGAGCTCCGTCACATGGATCTCTTTGGGCCTCCATCCTTTGATAGTCTTGGAGGTAGAAAGTATTGCTTGGTGATTGTGGATGATTATTCAAGGTACACTTGGGTGTTTTTCTTCAAGAGGAAGAGTGAGACTCAACAAACCGTCATCGATTTTGCAAATGAAGCTCAACGTCAACATGATGCAAAGATCTTGACAATAAGAAGTGACAATGGCACGGAGTTCAAGAACTACACCTTGGATGAGTTTCTTAGTGATGAGGGGATCAAGCATCAATATGCTGCACCTTATACCCCTCAACAAAATGGTGTCGTGGAGAGGAAGAACCAGACGTTGATGGATGCGGCAAGGACCATGATGGCGGAGTTCAAGTCTCCATACAACTTTTGGGCTGAAGCCATCAACACAACATGTCATGCATCCAATCGGCTCTGTCTCCGCAAAGGCTTGAACAAGACTCCTTATGAAATACTTACCAGTAACAAGCCCAACCTCAAGTACTTCCGGCTGTTCGGGTGTAAGTGTTTCATTCTCAAGAAAGGTGTTCGTTTGTCTAAATTTGAGGCTAGAGCTTATGAGGGCATATTTGTTGATTATGCTACAAACTCTCATGCTTACCGTGTCCTCAACAAGTCCACCGGACTCATTGAGGAGACGTGTAACGTGGAGTTTGACGAAAATAATGGCTCCCAAGTGGAGCAAAGTGGTACTTGTGATGTAGGTGATGAAATTCCTCCTCAAGCCATAAGAAGAATGGGTGTGGATCATATCCTACCCATTGAGGAACCCCTTGTGGCCGAAGGAGAAGGATAATGCTCCACTCAAGTGGAGCCATCACCAACTCAAGACCCACACGCTTACAAAGAACAAAGTGAAGGCCCTCAACCTCATGAACAAGACCAAGGGCAAGATCAACCTCAAGATGGTGGTGAACCACCTATCGATGCCCAAGGTCAAGTTCTTCCCCTCGAGCAAGTTCAAGATCAAGAGCAAGCTCAAGATCAAGAACAAGCTCAAGACGGCGCTCAAGATGATCAAGTGGTTACCCCTTCTCCTTTCACCTCCGAGGAGGAATTAGAGCGTCGTGCCACGAAGATTGATTCCAAGCTCACTACCCAAGGTCATCTCATGGAAAATGTGGTTGGAAGCGTAAGAAAGGGGGTAAGCACTCGTAGACAATTAGCAAACTATTGTGAACATCACGCGTTTGTCTGTTGTGTTGAACCTCAAAAGGTCTATGCGGCGCTCGAAGATCCAGATTGGCTCAATGCCATGCATGAAGAACTCAACAACTTAAAGTACAAAAAAGTGTGGAGATTGGTGCCAAGGCGAACAGGGAACCACAATCTCATCGGAACCAAGTGGATATAAGAACAAGGAAGATGCTCATGGGACCATCGTTTGCAACAAGGCAAGATTGGTGCCACAAGGCTACTCCCAAGTCGAGGGTATCGACTACGGTGAAACCTTTGCCCCCGTTGCTCGCCTTGAATCCATTCGCTTGTTGATTTCTTATGCTTCCCATCACAACTTTAAGTTGCAACAAATGGATGTGAAGAGTGATTTTCTTAATGGTCCTATTAATGAGTTGGTTTATGTCAAGCAACCCCCAGGGTTCGAGGATCCCTACTTCCCCGATCATGTGTATCAACTCGATAAGGCACTCTATGGCCTTAAGCAAGCCCCACGTGCATGGTATGACCACCTTACCGAGTTGTTGCAAGATCGTGGATTTGAGGTTGGGAAAATTGATCCCATACTTTTTACTACGAAGGTCAAAGGGGAGTTGTTTGTGTGCCAACTATATGTTGATGATATTATCTTTCGTTCCCCTAATAAAGATTTCAATGAGGAATTTGCGGCTCTCATGACCTCTAAGTTCAGGATGTCTTCGATGGGAGAGTTGATGTTCTTCCTCGGTTTCGATATCAAGCAAAGTAGAGAAGGTACCTTCATCAACCAAGCCAAATACACTCAAGACATGCTAAAAAGATTCAAGCTAAGTGATGTCAAGCCGGCTTCTACTCCAATGCCCACCAAGTGCCAACTTGACATTGATCCCAATGGTAAAGCAGTGGATCAAAAGGTATATCGCTCCATGATTGGCTCCTTGCTTTATCTTTGTGCATCTAGACCGGATATCATGTTGAGTGTGGGAATGTGTGCACGGTTTCAAGCCACACCGAAGGAAAGCCAGTTTGTGGCGGTCAAGCGAATCTTCCGATATTTGGCTCATACCCCAAACTTTGGCTTATGGTACCCAAGAGGAGCAAACTTCAAGCTTGAAGGATATTCGGATTCCGATTGGGCGGGAGACAAAGTGGATAGGAAGTCCACTTCCGGAGGGTGCCAATTTCTTGGTTGCTCTTTGGTGAGTTGGTCTTCCAAGAAGCAAAGTTTTGTGTCTCTCTCGCCCACCAAAGCGGAGTATGTGGCAGCCGGTAGTTGTTGTGCATAACTCTTATGGATGAGGCAAACTTTAAAGGATTACGGTGTCATTTGTGACAAAGTGCCTCTTTGGTGTGACAATGAAAGTGCCATCAAGATTTCTCTCAACCCGGTGCAACACTTCAAGACGAAGCATATTGAGATTCAGTATCACTTCATCCGGGATCACATTAGGCGAGGGGAGATCAGGCTCAAGTATGTCAACACTCATGATAACCTTGCATATATTTTCACGAAGCCCTTGGATGAAGCAAGATTTCGCGAGTTAAGGCATGAGCTAAATATCATTGATTCGAGCAATGTGTCTTGAACCCATGCAGACCCCACCATGTTCAACTTGTCGTCTAGTTTAGGTGTAGGCATGGACATAGGAGGAGTGTTGTTCTCTCAATGAACTCTCCCTCCCCCCATTATGCATAAATTTATCAACTCTTTCACATTAGCCATTTTTGATGGTATGTGTGTTTCAAAGACGAGTTGTGGTCATGGGCCCATGGATAATTCTTCGCGGCGCCATACCTCCGGACTCAAACATAGGTGGCCTCGGCCACTGCCCTCTCTTGGAGAGGAGTGTGGTTCTCGTCCTCTTTGTGTTGGTGTTTGTGCTTGTGTTTGCTCTCGTTCTAGTCGTTTTCATTTTCTTGAGCGAAGGTTTTGAGCCAGTTTTCCTGCGGTGAGCGGTACTACCGCTGGGTGCGCGGTACTACCGCTGATCTTCATCAAGCGGTACTACCGCCCACTCCAAGCGGTACTACCACTCCGGGGCAAGCGTGGGAGTTATGTTCGGGCAGGGGGGGTTGCTTTTCTTCCCCATGCCCATTGGCCCCACTCACTCGTCTTCTCCGTCACTCTAGCGACGCCTCGCCGCAGGAGGGCTTCAGTCGGCCGCCGTCTTCATGCTGCCTCTCTCTAGTTCCTTCGGTGGAGTCGATCCCCACCGCGTCCTCTTGCCATGGATGCCGGTATTGCCCCCGTTCCCGCTCTCTTTTTTCCTAGATCTTGCATCTAGTTTTTAGGGGCAATAGGCATTATGTTTCTCGATTTTTGGCTAAGTCGAGGCTTGAGTAGGATGGAGATGGCTTCTAGGCCTGTTGGATTGAAGTTTGGTTGGTTTGTTTTTGAATTTGGCATCACCGGTAGTGCCGGATCCGTCCATGGCAGTAGGGAACCTCCGTTCCCCATCTAGAACGGTACTACCGCTCATCTTGAGCGGTACTACCGCTCAAGCGGTACTGCCGCGGTTGGGCCACAGTACTACCACTGGTGCCCAATTCCATCATTGTCCTACCAATTTTTGATCCATGTTGCTTTGTTTGGAGGCTTATGCTCTTTCTTTCGTGGTGTTTCTTGTGCTCGCGTGTTTGGTTCTAGGTGATGAACACCCTGAGCAGCAAGCCCGCCGTGTCAACCCCGGATGTTCAACGTCAAAGCGCTACCGCACCTCTGAGACAGCGGGTGCTTCATCAAGTTCCCATCCTCCGCCTCAACTCAAGAAGAAGCCTGCTAACAAGCCGAAGCCAAGGGGCAAGACTGTGACTGAGATGACTGCCAAGGAATTTTGGGAAAGGCGTCGCCGCAACCCCTATGCGGAAGACCAAGAACCCACTTTGGTCAACCGCCCATTCTGGAATCGTTTTCAGTTTGCCATCTTCTTTGATGTAATCAAGGCCAAGAAGAACCTCTGTGTTGATGTGCGCTTCATCGACACGGACGCTATGGAGAAGGGACCCTGAGTACTTTGGTGAAGCCTTTCAGATGTGCACTCAGCTGAACATCCTCAGAATCATGCAGTTCAACAAGGACTTTGATGCAGACTTGGTGGCTCAATTCTATGCCACTGTTCATCTCGGGACTAATGATGAAAGGACCCTGACTTGGATGAAAAATGGCAAGTTGCTATCTATCAAGTGGAAGGCCTTCATGGAGTTACTTGGGGTGGAAGATCACGGGCTTGAGACTCCAGTTGGCTTCTGTCCTCACCGCAATACCACTTCCACTCACAAGCAAGCTCTCTGGCCCTACTGTTCTATGAAGAAGCACCCCATGACTGAGAAGGTCACCTATGAGCTGCCTGCCTTTGTGGACATCCTTCACCGTGTTTTCCGAGAGACTCTATTCCCTCGTATCGGGAATCTGGATATGGTCCACTCCAATCTTGTGGATATGCTACTCTTCTACCAGCATGAGAAGGAAGCAAACACTGGAGAGTCCCTGGACATCTCTCATGTTATGTGGTCTGAACTTCTTTCTGCCGTTTCTGAGCACAAGTGCCCGATATATGGTCCATTTATCATGTTGCTCATTGAGAAGGCATGTGCTCATGTCTATCCCAAGGTTATGCTGGAAACTGGAGAATTGGTGTCTCATGAGATCAAGCGTCTAAGGAAGAAGGACAATTGGGGCACCCTGGCTCCTAAATCTGGGGGTCCATCTTCTGCTGCTGACTTGGATTCCGAGGGCGAGGCTGAGGCTGCTGATGATGCCGACTATGAGCCCTCTGGAGTGGAGCCCTCCTGGGCAAAGAAGCTCAAGTGTAAGATGAAGAAACTCTTCTGCATCGAGTCTCATGGCCAGTACATGTATCATGTCTCTGAGAAGAAGGCCCACTGCCGTCACAAGGAGCTTATGTGTCAGTTGGGTGCAACTGTTAATAGCGGGTCTGAGGGTAGGACCACTGATGAGGAGGAGTGGGTTCAGTAGCACTGCCAGTGGACCGATTCAGATGCTGAACAGTTTCTGACCGAAGACAGTGCTGCAGACGATTCCGCTGGGATGTGATGTTCGAGATCCTCAGTTTGCTATCACCTGGAGCCGTAGCAACGCTCTTTGCCTTTTTGGTGTCTCGATGCCAAAGGGGGAGAGAGTATAGGGATTTGTGTCTTGGCCATGTTGCGAGTGTTTGTGTCGTTGCTGGTTTATTTGTGTTGTTGCTTTCTCTTGTCGCTTGCTTGATTTGGTTGTGTGCTTGTAAGAGAGACCTAAGTTCCAGTCATATGGTGTGAGACATATGCTACCTTATCCTCTATTATCTATGTCCATCAAGTACTTTGGTAATCTATGAGTTGCATGCTTATTATGTTATATACCCTGCTCACGTACCCATATGCTTAGGTTGTTGGACTATAAAAGATAGGGGGAGTGTGGATCCTAATGTGTGTGCTTTGCATTCCAAAGGTACTACTAATTAGGTATACACATTCAGGGGGAGCCCGTCTATACTTTGTAGTTCTAAGTATTTCTTTATTTGTGTTCTATCCTTGTGCAAATCCCTTGTTGTCATCAATCCACCAAAAAGGGGAAGATTGTTAAGGCATCTCTCTCTCAATGTAGTTTTGGTGATTGATGATAACACGTTTGCGGACTAAGCATGTGCTTTGAGCATTTCAGAGATCTATCATTTGGCACGAGACGATTCCTTCCCCTCAGAGTTTTAATCAAGACGGTGTAGCTCTTTCGTTTTTGTTTGGTGGACTTGCGCACCCCCTAAGCCTTCCCGCTTCGATGGAGGCTTTCTTCCCCTTCTATGGGTTTTGGCTTGGTCCCAGTGGTAGTACCATGGTGCCCAGCGGTAGTACCGATCAAGAGCCACAAGCGGTAGTAACGCTCTTCAGCGGTAGTACCGCCTATGGATCCTCAGCCATAGTACCGCTGCGGTACCGGGGTCCTGCCGCGTCAACTCGAGGGGCTCGCCCCTCGTGTCGGACTGTGCGGCACTAAGCATCGGCAGTAGAAGCGGTAGTACCGCCCTACCACCGCGGTAGTACCGCACAGGGTCCATCCCTTCCCCATGTGCATGCCTGATACGTCTCCGTCGTATCTACTTTTCCAAACACTTTTGCCCTTGTTTTGGACTCTAACTTGTATGATTTGAATGGAACTAACCCGGACTGACGTTGTTTTCAGCAGAACTGCCATGGTGTTGTTTTATGTGCAGAAAATAAAAATTCTTGGAATGTCCTGAAACTCCACGGAACACCTTAGAAAAAATAAAGAAAAATCCTCGCAAAAGATGAAGACCAGGGGTCCCACACCCTGCTCACGAGGGTGGGGGCGCCCCCCCCCCCTGGGCGCGCCCCCTACCTCGTGGGCCCCCTGGTGGCCCTTCGACGCCAACTCCAACTCCATATATTGGCTTTCGGGGAGAAAAAAAATCAGAGAGAAGAAATCATCGCGTTTTACGATATGGAGCCGCCGCCAAGCCCTAATCTCTCTCGGGAGGGCTGATCTGGAGTCCGTTCGGGGCTCCGGAGAGGGGGATTTGTCGCCGTCGTCATCATCAACCATCCTCCATCACCAATTTCATGATGATCACCACCGTGCGTGAGTAATTGCATCGTAGGCTTGCTCGACGGTGATGGGTTGGATGAGATTTATCATGTAATCGAGTTAGTTTTGTTAGGGTTTGATCCCTAGTATCCATTATGTTCTGAGATTGATGTTGCTATGACTTTGCTATGCTTAATGCTTGTCACTAGGGCCCGAGTGCCATGATTTCAGATCTGAACCTATTATGTTTTCATGAATATATGTGTGTTCTAGATCCTATCTTTCAAGTCTATAGTCACCTACTATGTGTTATGATCCGGCAACCCCGAAGTGACAATAATCGGGACCACTCCCGGTGATGACCATAGTTTGAGGAGTTCATGTATTCACTATGTGCTAATGCTTTGTTCCGGTTCTCTATTAAAAGGAGGCCTTAATATCCCTTAGTTTCCAATAGGACCCCGCTGCCACGGGAGGGTAGGACAAAAGATGTCATGCAAGTTCTTTTCCATAAGCACGTATGACTATATACGGAATACATGCCTACATTACATTGATGAACTGGAGCTAGTTCTGTGTCACCCTATGTTATGACTGCTACATGATGAACCACATCCGGCATAATTATCCATCGCTAATCCGGTGCCTACGAGTTTTCCATATACTGGTTTACACTTATTTACTTTTCCGTTGCTACTGTTACAATCACTACAAAATACCAAAAACATTACTTTTGTTGTCTTTACTTTTGTTACCGTTACCACCACTATCATATTACTTTGCTACTAAACACTTTGCTGCAGATATTAAGTTTCCAGGTGTGGTTGAATTGACAACTCAGCTGCTAATACTTGAGAATATTCTTTGGCTCCCCTTGTGTCGAATCAATAAATTTGGGTTGAATACTCTACCCTCGAAAACTATTGCGATCCCCTATACTTGTGGGTTATCAAGACTATTTTCTGGCGCCGTTGCTGGGGAGCATAGCTCTATTCTTTGAGTCACTTGGGATTTATATCTGCTGGACACTATGAAGAACTTGAAAGATGATCGAACTACTATTTTGCCCTCAACTACGAGGGGAGGTAAGGAACTGCCATCTAGCCTTGCACTAGATTCTCCTTCCATTATGAGTAGGTTTGCGACACCTAAACCTACTACTGCTATTGATTCTGATATGTCGCATGTTATTGATGATGCCACTTCTGCTATGCATGATACTTATGATGAAACTACTTCTATGCTTGATACTACTGTGCCACTTGGTGAATATCTTGATGAGAAAATTGCTAGGTCTAGAGAAAGAGAAATTATTGAACCTGAACACGATGATGTTAGTGATGATGAACCTATGCCTGCTATTCCTGAGGGTTATCTTTTTGATGTTGAATCTTCTGAGGCTATTCTTGCTAGCCAGGATGAACATGAACGTAAGAGGTTGCTAGTTAAATGGAGTAAAGAATCTTTTAGAGGTAGAATGAAACCCAACCCTGCTTTTTCTACCTCGCCTATCAGTGTGCCTGATCATGATTATTATGATTTTTCTGTTGATCCAGATATAATTACTTTGGTTGAATCTGATCTGGCTATGAATCTAAAACTGTTGTGGCACATCTTACTAAGTTAAATGATATAGCTGCCCTGTTTACTAATAATGAGAAATCGTGCTACCATTATTTACTTAAGATATTTCCGTTCTCATTAAAGGGTGATGCTAAGATATGGTATAATTCTCTTGATCCTGGTTGTGTGCAAAGTCCCCAGGATATGATTTATTAGTTCTCTGCTAAATATTTCCCTGCTCATAAGAAACAAGCTGCCTTGAGGGAAATATACAATTTTGTGCAAATTGAAGAAGAGAGTCTCCCACAAGCTTGGGGGAGGCTTCTCAAGTTACTTAATGCTTTGCTTGATCATCCTCTTAAGAAACCTGAAATATTTGATATCTTTTATAATGGACTAACTGATGCTTCCAGAGATTACCTGGATAGTTGTGCTGGTTCTCTTTTCAGGGAAAGAACACCGGATGACGCTGAACTTCTATTGAATAATATGTTGGCAAATGAAAATAATTGGGCACCTCCCGAGCTACCTCCTAAGCTAGCTCCTGAGCCAATTACCGAGCCTGTTCCTAAACCAACTCCAAAGAAGAGAGGTGTTCTATTTCTCAGTCCCGAAGATATGCAAGAGGCAAAGAAATCTATGAAAGAAAAAGGTATTAAAGCTGAAGATGTTAAGAATTTACCTCCTATTGAAGAAATACATGGTCTTAATTTACCGCCTGTTGAAGAAGTATATGATCTCAATTACTTATTTAATGAAGAACCTCCCGATATCCCGACACAGGTAGTAAAGGTAAATTCTCTCTATAGATATGATAAAGCTGAAGTCCCTCCTACTAAAATTGCTAGTCAGTGCTTGGATGAGTTTGATGACTTTATGTTTAAGCAAGATGACTTTAATGCTTATTTTGGTAGACAATTAAAACAGAATACCTTTATGATTAAACGCTTGGGTGATTATATGGCTGATATTAGAGGTGAACTTAAACTTGTTAGCAAACATGCTTCTATGGTTACTACTCAAGTAGAACAAGTACTTAAAGCTCAGAAAGAAGTGCTTGATGAAATGAATAGTAAGAAAAATGATTAAGCTGTTAGAGTAGCTACTAGAACCGGTAGAATGACTCAGGAACCTTTGTATCCTGAAGGCCACCCTAAGAGAATCGAGTAAGATTCTCAGAGAAACAATATCGATATACCTAGTTCTTCTAAGAGGAAGAAAAAGAAAAATGATAGGACTTTGCAAACTTCTAGTGAACCTATCGCTGAACCACCTGAGAATCCAAATGATATCTCTGTTTCTGATGTTGAAACACAATCAGGTGATGAACATGAACCTACTGATAATGTTAATGATAATGTTCATGTTGATGCTCAACCTAGTAATAATAATGATGTAGAAGTTGAACCTATTGTTGATCTTGATAACCCGCAATCAAAGAATCAACGTTATGATAAAAGAGACTTTGTTTCTAGGAAACATGGTAAAGAAAGGGAACCATGGGTTCAGAAACCCATGCCTTTTCCTCCGAAACCATCCAAGAAAAAGGATGATGAGGATTTTGAGCGCTTTGCTGAAATGATTAGACCCATCTTTTTGCGTATGCGATTAACTGATGTGCTCAAGACAAATCCTTATGCTAAATATATGAAGGATATTATTACTGATAAAAGAAAGACACCTGAAGCTGAAATTTCCACCATGCTTGCTAATTATACTTTTAAGGGTGGAATACCAAAGAAACTTGGAGATCCCGGAGTACCTACTATACCATGCTCCATTAAAAGAAGTCATGTTAAAACTGCTTTATGTGATCTTGGAGCCGGTGTTAGTGTTATGCCTCTCTCTTTATATCATAGACTTGACTTGAATAAGTTGACTCCTACTGAAATATCTTTGCAAATGGTTGATAAATCAACTGCTATACCTGTCGGTATTTGTGAGGATGTGCCTATGGTGGTTGCAAACATTACTATTTTAACGGACTTTGTTATTCTTGATATTCCCGAGGATGATAGTATGTCTATTATTCTTCGAAGACCTTTCCTTAATACTGCAGGGGCTGTTATTGATTGCACCAAAGGCAATGTCACTTTTCATGTTAACGGCAATGAGCACACGGTACATTTTCCGAGGAAACAACCTCAAGTTTATAGTATCAACTCTATTGGAAAAGTTCCATCGATTATATTTGGAGGTTTTGAATTTCCTCTCCCTACTGTCAAGAAAAAGTATGATATTCTTATTGTTGGGGATTTTCATATCCCCGTTGAGGTAACTTAGTGTCATTAGAAATTTCTCCGGTTCCGGGATTATTCGGAATGAGTTTGTTAACAAGACTTGATCAACCTTGTTAGTGGGTTCATTTTGATGATCACGAGATGGATGAAACTAGAAGCACAACCTTCTGTACCCTCTTTATATTTTCTGTTATTTAGTAGAAATAAAGTAAAATAGTATTTTTCTGTCTGTTTCCTGACTTATCCGTGCAATATAAAAATATCCCGAAAATAAAAGTCCTCAGAATGCCATGCCAATTTAATATGATTTTTTCGGGAATATTTGAGAATTTACTGTGCAAAAATTACCACGGGGGGAGCTGCCACCTGGCCACGAGGGTGGAGGGCGCGCCCTACCCCCTGGGCGGCCCCCCTGCCTCGTGGGCCCACGGTGGCCCTCCTCCACTTATTCCTGCACCCATCTTCTTCCTCTGTCTCACACAAACACGAAAAACCAACTCAAGCACGAGTTCCGGCCCCCGTTGCTGTGATTTTCGATCTCCTTGCTCAAAGCACCTCTCGCAAAACTGCTTGGGGAGATTGTTCCTTGGTATGTGACTCCTCCATTGGTCCAATTAGTTTTTGTTCTAGTGCTTTATTCATTGCAAATTTGTGCTTCATAGGTGACCATGTTCTTGAGCTTGCATGTCAAATTTATATGGTTCCAAGTAGTTCTAATGCTTGATATAGGCCCTAGGCACTTGTGGGAGTTGTTGCTATCAATTTTATTGAAGTTGGTTCACTTTTATTTGAAGTTACTAAAAATTTCAGATTGTTTCAGAAATAATGAAGAGACTTTTGAGGGGCTCGTCGAGCCGAAGCTCTAAGGAAAAACAAAAGGAAGAAGAGGAGAAGCCCAAATTTAATTTACCTCGCACTGCGGAGGTCCGGCCGTGTGAATGGCCTTCCGATGACTTCTTGAGGAGAGCTGGGATTCATGAAGATTTCTATTTATTGATTGAGAACGCTGGCCTCACCGACTTCCTCCACGACCAACGTCATCAGTATCTCTTACTCACAAATACTTTTGTGCAAAACTTCTACTTTTCCCCTAAGAAATCACCTCCAACAGTAGAGTTTCATTTATATGACGTTGTTAAAGAGATGACATTAGCAGAATTCTGCGAGGTTTGCAGAATGCCCTTTGAGGGCACCTTAGATGAACCCCGCCGTAATGAATTAGAAGCTTTTGCCAACACTATCACGGTGGGAGAAACCAGGAAGGTTTTTGATGCAAGGATCACTAGCATACATTATCCTGTTTTACGCTACTTTGCCTTATTTGCTAGTCGTTGCTTGATCGGACGCGGGAACTGTGGGAACCTTAGTATTCCTGATATTATTATTTTGCTCCATGGTTTATACCGCGATAACTCTGTTAGTATGGGTGGAATTGTTTCTAGACGGTTAAGTCTGAAGCGTACTAAGGGCCCCATCTTTGGAGGCATTTATGCTTCGCGCCTAGCTGAACATTTTGAAATACCTATTAGGCATGCGGAGAAAGAAGAAACAACGCTGCCCCGTGCTTATTTAGATTACAAGAGTATGATAGGGCATGATTTTCTTGTTAAGAATCGCGATGGGGAGCTTAAATATAAATTATACATTGATAAACATCACCCTAAGACTATTACTTTGCCTGCTCCTTCTTTGTTTAACTTGTATGCAAAGTCTCACATTGTTCCGTGGTCGGCTGTTCAAACCTATCGGAACCCTGCACCGGCCCCGGAGCTGGAGCCACAAGATGAGCCTCCACGACTATCTGTTTATTCTTGGGACCCAGAGGAGGCCGCCAGCCAGTGGCAGCCAGAGTCTTCTTCATCACAATACGACCCCAGCTTCACCTACGGATATCCGCCAGGCCATCCCCGGCATTAGACCAACTTAGGCCAAAAGCCTAAGCTTGGGGGAGTACGTATTTCCCACCGACATTACATTTATGTTCACACACACTCATTACTAGATGTTGGTGCTCATACTCTTTCATTGTATTATCCATGCTAGTTCAAATTTCTTTTTCCTGATTTCTTCTTGTGTGTTTTATAAACTTTTAAAAAAAATTAGTTAGTTTACTTTACATGCTTGTAGTAGAATTAAAAAGAAAACCCAAAAATATTTCCCGTTCTTCTTTTACTTGTTGGGAGCTTTCCCGTGTAAATAGTTTTTATTTCTTTTTCTTTCTTTGGGGGTCAAGAAGACCATATTGAAAATGCTTAGTGGCTCTTTTATGCATGATTGATTATTTATACCTAGAGCCCATATTACTTGTCTTCTCTCTTGAGTTGAATGCTTGCAGATTCCAGCTTAGTTCAATGCACGTGCACTCTTATTATTACACACCGTTCGGTCGTGCAAGTGAAAGGCAATAATGATGATATATGATGGACTTATTGAGAAGAGAAAAGCTGGTACGAACTCGACCTCTTTTGTTTTTGTAAATATGATGATTCATCATTCCTGATTCAGCTATTATGAAGTAAACATATTTGCAATGACATTTAGAGATTATAGTTGCTTGTGCCATGCTTGATTAGCTATGAGTTATAATGGTTTACCTTGCGTGCCAACATGCTATTAGAATGATTATGATGTGGTATGATGGGGTGGTATCCTCCTTTAAATGCATTGAGTGACTCGACTTGGCACATGTTCACGCATGTAGTTGAATCCAATCAACATAGCCTTCATGATATTTATGTTCATGGTGGATTATATCCTACTCATGCTTGTACTCGGTGTGAATTAATTTTAATGCATGTTTACGACTGTTGTCGTTCTCTCAGTTGGTCGCTTCCCAGTCTTTTGCTAGCCTTCACTTGTACTAAGCGGGAATACTGCTTGTGCATCCAAACTCCTTAAACCCCAAAGTTATTCCATATGAGTCCACTATACCTTCCTATATGCGGTATTTACCTGCCGTTCCAAGTAAATTTGTATGTGCCAAACTCTAAACCTTCAAATAAACATTCTGTTTTGCATGCTCGAATAGCTCATATGTCAACTAGAGCTGCCCTTATCTTCCGTGTTAGGCGGGTTATTCTCAAGAGGAGTGGACTCCGCTCCTCATTCACGAGAAAATGGCTGGTATCCGGGATGCCCAGTCCCATGCTTTGTGCAAACTAAATCAAAATAACTGCAAACAAAACTCCCCTTGGGACCCGTTGAATGTTGGAGGCACTCGTTGTTTCGAGCAAGCCATGGATTGATGCTTGTGGAGGAAGGGGAGTATAAACTTTACCATTCTGTTTGGGAACCGCCTATAATCTGTTTAGCATGGAAGATATCGTCGTCTTTTAGTTGTTATGTTGACAATGAAAGTATGCCGCTCAAAATATAATTTATCTCTATTTCAAAACCGAGCTCTGGCACCTCTACAAATCCCTGCTTCCCTCTGCGAAGGGCCTATCTATTTACTTTTATGTTGAGTCATCACCCTTCTTATTAAAAAGCACCCGCTGGAGAGCACACTGTCGTTTGCATTCATTATTATTGGTTTATATTGGGTATGACTTGACTGGATCTCTTTTACCATGAATTACAATGTTTAGTCAGTCCTTGATCTTTAAAGGTGCTCTGCATTTATGTTTTGCGGTCTCAGAAAGGGCTAGCGAGATACCATTTTGTTATATCATGTTATGATTATTTTGAGAAAGTGTTGTCACCCGAGTTTTATTATTATGGCTCGCTAGCTGATTATGCTATTGATATGAGTAATTGTGAGACCTACGTGTCATTGTGAGTATGGTTAGTTCATAATAATTGCTGAGACTTGAATGCTGGCTTTTCATGTTTACAACAACAAGAGCAAACAGAGTTGTAAAAGTTTTTCTTTTTCTCTTTCAGTTTGTCAACTGAATTGCTTGTGGACAAGCAAGGGCTTAAGCTTGGGGGAGTTGATACGTCTCCGTCGTATCTACTTTTCCAAACACTTTTGCCCTTGTTTTGGACTCTAACTTGTATGATTTGAATGGAACTAACCCGGACTGACGCTGTTTTTAGCAGAACTGCCATGGTGTTGTTTTATGTGCAGAAAATAAAAATTCTCGGAATGTCCTGAAACTCCACGGAACACCTTAGAAAAAATAAAGAAAAATCCTCGCAAAAATATGAAGACCAGGGTGCCCACACCCTGCTCACGAGGGTGGGGGCGGCCCCCTTGGGCACGCCCCCCTACCTTGTGGGCCCCCTGGTGGCCCTCCGATGCCAACTCCAACTCCATATATTGGCTTTCGGGGAGAAAAAAATCAGAGAGAAGAAATCATCGCGTTTTACTATACGGAGCTGCTGCCAAGCCCTAATCTCTCTCGGGAGGGCTGATCTGGAGTCCGTTCGGGGCTCCGGAGAGGGGGATTCATCGCTGTCGTCATCATCAACCATCCTCCATCACCAATTTCATGATGCTCACCGCCGTGCGTGAGTAATTGCATCGTAGGCTTGCTGGACGGTGATGGGTTGGATGAGATTTATCATGTAATCGAGTTAGTTTTGTTAGGGTTTGATCCCTAGTATCCATTATGTTCTGAGATTGATGTTGCTATGACTTTGCTATGCTTAATGCTTGTCACTAGGGCCCAAGTGCCATGATTTCAGATCTGAACCTATTATGTTTTCATGAATATATGTGTGTTTTAGATCCTATCTTGCAAGTCTATTTTCACCTACTATGTATTATGATCCGGCAACCCCGAAGTGACAATAATCGGGACCACTCCCGGTGATGACCATAGTTTGAGGAGTTCATGTATTCACTATGTGCTAATGCTTTGTTCCGGTTCTCTATTAAAAGGAGGCCTTAATATCCCTTAGTTTCCAATAGGACCCCGCTGCCACGGGAGGGTAGGACAAAAGATGTCATGCAAGTTCTTTTCCATAAGCACGTATGACTATATACGGAATACATGCCTACATTACATTGATGAACTGGAGCTAGTTCTGTGTCACCCTATGTTATGACTGCTACATGATGAACCACATCCGGCATAATTATCCATCGCTAATTCGGTGCCTACGAGTTTTCCATATACTGGTTTACACTTATTTACTTTTCCGTTGCTACTGTTACAATCACTACAAAATACCAAAAACATTACTTTTGCTGTCTTTACTTTGGTTACCGTTACCACCACTATCATATTACTTTGCTACTAAACACTTTGCTGCAGATATTAAGTTTCCAGGTGTGGTTGAGTTGACAACTCAGCTGCTAATACTTGAGAATATTGTTTGCCTCCCCTTGTGTCGAATCAATAAGTTTGGGTTGAATACTCTACCCTCGAAAACTGTTGTGATCCCCTATACTTGTGGGTTATCAATGCCCTCCCTGGCTGCACGGCAGTATGGCGAGGGGGAGCAGTAGTACCGTTGGGGCCAGAGGTAGTACCGCTGTCCCCTGCGGTAGTACCGCTCTCTGCGGGGCTAATCTGGGGGGTAACGGTTGGATTGTCCCCCCACTATAAAAGGGAGTCTTCTTCTCCAAAGTTGACCTATCTCTTCCCCCAAAAGCTCCATTGTTGCTCCAAGCTCCATTTTCGCCCGATCTCTCTCCCTAGCCAATCAAACTTGTTGATTTGCTCGGGATTGGTTGAGTAGGCCTTGATCTACACTTCCACCAAGAGAAATTTGATTCCCCCCACTAATCCCTAGCAGATCTTGTTACTCTTGGGTGTTTAAGCACCCTAGATGGTTGAGGTCACCATGGAGCCATAGTCCATTGTGGTGAAGCTTCGTGGTGTCGTTGGGAGCCTCCAATTAAGTTGTGGAGATAGCCCCAACCTTGTTTGTAAAGGTTCGGTCGCCACCTTCAAGGGCACCAATAGTGGAATCACGACATCTCGCATTGTGTGAGGGCGTGAGGAGAATACGGTGTCCCTAGTGGCTTCTTGAGGAAGGAACTTCGGTAACACATCCTCGTCTTCATCGGTTCCACTCTTGGTTATCTCGTGCCTTTACTTGTGCAAGCTTATTTGTGTTGTATCCCTTGCTTGCTTGTGTACTTGTTGTTGTTGCATCATATAGGTTGCTGAAAGGATCGAGAAGAGGTGTCTAGAGGGGGGGTGATTAGACACTAAGCAAGAAAACTTGCAGTTTTTAATTTCTTTGAGTTGAAATGGAGTTTTGGCACATGTTTAACAATCATAATACATATCAAGCAAGCATGCAGAGAGTATATGAGCAGTGGAAAGTAAAGCATGCAACTTGCAAGAATGTAAAGGGATGGGATTGGAGTGTGAAATGCAATTGGAGACACGGATGTTTTTTGTCGTGGTTCCGATAGGTGGTGCTATCGTACATCCACGTTGTTGGAGACTTCAACCCACGAAGGGTAACGGCTGCGCGAGTCCATGGAGGGCTCCACCCACGAAGGGTCCATGAAGAAGAAACCTTGTCTATCCCACCATGGCCGTCGCCCATGAAGGACTTGCCTCACTAGGGTTAGGGCATAATGTAATCTCGGTGAGACCGAATACACAAACTCGGTGGGACCGATTTTGGTAATGGACACATAGAGGGTTGGTCAGGCAAACTCGGTGGGACCGATTCGCTCATCTCGGTTAGACCGAAATGTTATGGAGAGGAACAGAGAGTTTGCATTGTAATCTCAGTAGGACCGATTACACAAACTCGGTGGGACCGATTTTGGTAATGGACATACACAGAGAGATTACAATCCCATCTTGGTGAGACCGAGATCCCCATCGGTGAGACTGATTTGCCTAGGGTTTGTGGCAGTGGCTATGACATCTGAACTCGATGGCGCCGGATAGAAAGAATCGGTAGGGCCTAGTTGGACTTTTGGATTGGGTCATATGTGGATGTGAGAAGGTAGTTGAGGGCTTTGGAGCATATCACTAAGCACTTTGAGCAAGCAAGCCATTAAACAACACCTCATCCCCTAGTGATAGTATTGGCTTTTCCTATAGACTCAATGTGATCTTGGATCACTAAAATAGAAAGAGTAGAGTCTTGTGCTTTGAGCTTGAGCCAATCCTTTTTCCTTATCATCTTGAAGGGGTTCCACATCCTCTAGTCCATGCGACTCCAATGTTGAACTTATCTGAAACATACTAGGTAAAAGTGTTAGTCCAACAAGAGATATGTTGACATTAATTACCAAAATCACGCAGGGAGCACTTGTGCTTTCAATCTCCCCCTTTTTGGTAATTGATGACAACATACATCAAAGATTTAGATAAGGATATAGAGAATGACAAGTAAAGCTTTGGAAAGACATGTAACATGCATAGGCTCCCCCTACATGTATGCAATCATGTAAATATGGAATATAGGAGCATGTGAATGCATAAGCATGACAGAGTAAGCAATGTGTTACATGTATCTTGGCTATATGCATCAGAGCAAAAGATGTGAATATGGAAAATGTACCTTCATGCTCATGAGTTCTTCTTGCAAACAGTATGTACATCAGCAAGAATTCCTCATACACATGATTGTGATGCATATACTTACCTTGTGGTATTGAGTTGGCTTAGGATGGAATGAACCTGCGTAAACAAGGTTAGATAACACAGATGCACCTACTAGCCAGAGCAAACAAAAGAAACCACAAGAGAACCAAGACTGGGATGACATGTAGAGAGTGAGTACTGAGTACTCCATTTGATATGTACATGTCCCCAAAGGTAAAGATGTGCAATGAATTCAAGGATTTCCTTCCCTTAGATGTCTTGCTCCCCCTGAATCTAGCATGGGATACTGGGAGAAGATAGGGAACAGAAAATCAGAGCTCAAAGAAAAGAAACAGAGCTAATGCAAGCAAACAAATATGAACATGTCTTTCCCCCCTTGAAGACATGTGACTTCTCTCCTCTTGAACACCAAGCATCTGGGGTCCTTGATGATTACTCTCTCTCCTTGAGTATTCTCTCCCCCTATAGATATGATTAAGCTTTGATGTGATCTCTCTCTCCCCCTTTGACATCAATTTCCAAGAAGGGTTCTTCTGGATTTTTATCACGAATGGGTTTGGTCCTTGAGTCACAGAACAAAGCAACAAGTTGAATGTGATGCTGGTATAGGACAAGATTCATGCATGGCGTTTATCCAATCCGGATCTTCCAAAGCTTCTTCAACCTTCATAGGTTCAATGCTAGAGATGAATGAATAGTGTTCACAAAAATTAGCTAAATGAGTTTTAGAGCGAGTGATTCTCCTGGTTTGGATGTCATTGTAGATTTGCTCGACGGGATGGTCTTTAGCAGTTCTTGCTCGAACTCGTGAAAGCTTTTGCTTGGATCTAGGTGGAACATCTTCTTCATCTTGTTCTTCTTCTTGGCCTTCTTCATTGTTGACGTTGTCATTCTCTTGTCGTGTTGGAGAAGGAGGTTGTTGGCATTCATCTTGGTGCGCTTCCTTGTTTTCTTCATCTTGGTGTGTCCCACTCGTGGATGCTTCCATATCAACTCTTGGTTCACCTTGTCGTGAGGTAGAAGCTTCCACTTGGACGGACGAGGTACTCTCCTTCACCTCCGTTGGACGAATCTTGCCAATAGACAAGTCTTGGATTGCTTCCGAGGGGTCTTTTTCTCCGGTGAGGAGCTCGTATGCCGTCTTGCCAAGTAGCTCGTGAAGATACAAACGATTTGTTGCGTGACAAGCTGTCTCAACTGCTTCCGTCCAAAAGTGCTTTGGCGTCTTGTACTCATCAAGCATCGTTTTCGCCATTTTGATGAGTGTCGGGTTCTTCCTCTCAACAACTCCATTTTGTTGAGGTGTGTACGTAGCCGAGAACTCATGTGAAATCCCTTATTCGTCAAGAAAGGTGTCCACATTTGCGTTCTTGAACTCCGTTCCGTTGTCGCTGCGAACCTTCTTGATCTTCACTTCAAATTGATTTTGGGCCTTCCTAGCGAAGTTCTTGATGATCTTTTGGACTTGCAATTTATCATCGAGAAAGAACACCCACATAAATCTTGAAAAATCATCAACTATAAATAGACCAAAAGAATTTCCACAGAGACTTTTGTAAGCATTGGGACCAAAAAGATCCATGTGAAGTAGCTCGAGTGGCCTCGTTGTGGTCATGATGTTCTTCACGGGATGCCTTCCTCCAACTTGTTTACCTGCTTGACAAGCGCTGCAAAGTCTATCCTTATCAAATATGACATCATTAACGCCAAGGATATGATATCCTTTAACAAGCTTATCAAGGTTTCGCATGCCAACATGACCTAGTCGTCTATGCCACAACTAGCCTTTAGAGGATTTAGCAATAAAGCAAGTTCTAGGTTGAGCCTTTTTGTGAAATCAACAATGTAAAGATCACCTTTACGTATACCGGTAAAGACCATTTTATGATTATCTCTACGAAACACTTGGCAATCTACTTCGGTAAATAGGACATTGAAACCGAAATCAGCAAGTCTAGATACTGAAAGTAAATTGTAGCCAAGAGATTCAACGAGCATAACATTTTGAATGGAGCTATCATGTGAGATGGCCACCTTACCGAGGCCAACCACCTTACCATTTGAGTTGTCACCGAAAGTGACATACTTTCGAGGGCCGTCATTTTCAGCAAGCTCATGAAACATATCTTTATCTCCGATCATGTGATCGGTACATCCACTATCAAGAACCCATTCCTTTCCTCCTGCCATGTATCCCCGAAGATTTGCCATAAGACAAAACTGTCTCATTGCATCATCAAGATCAAAGTCACTATCATCATCCTCATCGTAGTATCCATGTTCAACATCGTCATGTGGTGGATCAAATCCTAGAGAGGGTGATTTGTTAGAGTGAATTTGACAATGATCTTCTTTATGAATTTTAATAGCTTTGGAAATAATATCACTAATAATTCCAACATCTCCTTTGGCACGCATAAGGTTTGTAAGCTCAAATAGACAATCACCAAACATAGAATCATTGGAGTTCATCTTACTCAAGGCAATAGACTTATGGAGAATTTCATCTAGATTTTTCAAGGAATAATTTGGAAAACGTTCCTCAAGAAATTTCCATATGGTGTAGGCACACTTAAGAGTAGGCAAGCAAGCTATCAAATTTCTAGGCAAACCTCGAGTGATAAGATTAACAGTTCTAAGATTGTGAATCATGTCAATTGACTCATCAAGGGTAGGATGCATAGGATCAACATGAGGTGCACAAGGGCTAGCAATGTACTTGTTCAAATGATATTCATTGACAATCACAAGCATCTCATTTTTTCACTCATGAAAATACTCTCCATCAAGTATAGGCACTCTATGTCTAAGACTCCCCAAAGTAGACTCATCCATCTTCCTCCAATGGTGTTTAAACCAAAGCAATGGAGACTAAAGCTCTTATACCAATTGAAAGGATCGAGAAGAGGTGTCTAGAGGGGGGGTGATTAGACACTAAGCAAGAAAAGTTTCAGTTTTTAATTTCTTTGAGTTCAAGTGGAGTTTTGGCACAAGTTTAACAATCACAATACATATCAAGCAAGAATGCAAAGAGTATATGAGCAGCGGAAAGTAAAGCATGCAACTTGCAAGAATGTAAAGGGATGGGATTGGAGTGTGCAAATGCAATTAGAGACACATATGTTTTTGTCGTGGTTCCGATAGGTGGTGCTATCGTACATCCACGTTGATGGAGACTTCAACCCACGAAGGGTAACGGCTAAGCGAGCGGAGGTCTCCACCCACGAAGGGTCCACGAAGAAGCAACCTTGTCTATCCCACCATGGTCGTCGCCCACGAAGGACTTGCCTCACTAGGGTAGATCTTCACGAAGTAGCCGATCTCCTTGCCCTTACAAACTCCTTGGTTCAACTCCACAATCTTGTTGGAGGCTCCCAAGTGACACCTAGCCAATCTAGGAGATACCACTCTCCAAGAAGTAACAAATGGTGTGTTGATGATGAACTTCTTGCTCTTGTTCTTCAAATGATAGTCTCCCCAACATTCAACTCTCTCTCACAGGATTTGGATTTTGTGGAAAGAAGATTTGAGTGGAAAGCAACTTGGGGGGGGGGGCTAGAGATCAAGATGCATATGGTAGGAATGGAATATATTGGCCTTAACACAAGTGTAGGTAGTTCTCTCTCAGAAAATGTATGTTGGAAGTGTAGGCACGTTTTGATGGCTCTCGCCACGAATGAAGAGTGGGTGGAGGGGTATATATAGCCTCCACACAAAGTCTAACCATTACACACAACTTACCAATCTTGGTGGGACCTAATCGTCAAACTCGGTCGGACCGATTTAGCAAATAATGTGACCGTTAGGATTTTCCGTGGGACCGACTTGCAACTCGGTAGGACCGATATGTTTAGGGTTAGGGCATAATGTAATCTCGATGAGACCGAATACAAAAACTCGGTGGGACCGATTTTGGTAATGGACACACAGAGGGTTGGTCAGGCAAACTTGGTGGGACCGATTCGCTCATCTCGGTTAGACCGAAATGTTACGAAGTGGAACAGAGAGTTTGCATTGTAATCTCGGTAGGACCGATTACACAAACTCGGTGGGACCGATTTTGGTAATGGACATACACAAAGAGATTACAATCCCATCTCGGTGAGACCGAGATCCCCATCGGTGAGACTGATTTGCCTAAGGTTTGTGGCAGTGGCTATGACATCTGAACTTTGTGGCGCCGGATAGAAAGAATCGGTAGGGCCGGGTTGGACTTTTGGTTTGGGTCATATGTGGATGTGAGAAGGTAGTTGAGGGCTTTGCACCATATCACTAAGCACTTTGAGCAAGCAAGCCATTAAACAACACCTCATCCCCTCTTGATAGTATTGGCTTTTCCTATAGACTCAATGTGATCTTGGATCACTAAAATAGAAAGAGTAGAGTCTTGTGCTTTGAGCTTGAGCCAATCCTTTTTCTTAGCATCTTGAAGGGGTTCCACATCCTCTAGTCCATGCCGCTCCATTGTTGAACTTATCTGAAACATACTAGGTAAAAGTGTTAGTCCAACAAGAGATATGTTGACATTAATTACCAAAATCACCCAGGGAGCACTTGTGCTTTCAGTTGCTCACCTAGTTGCATATCTAGACAACCTACTTTGATGCAAAGTTTAATTTGGTAAAGAAAAGCTAAAAATTGTTAGTTGCCTATTCACCCCCCCCCCCGTCTAGTCAACTATATCGATCCTTTCAGTTGGTAGAGACTTCATGGTTGTCACATGATTTAAATTGCAAGATGAACAATATAATGATATTGATTACTATGTAACTTGTTTGCATCTAGACAACACAAGCAACACTATCTTTGAGATAATGGTTGGTGGATATAGCCACTAAGGTATTTTCGAATACTTTCATGGTAAGGCTACCACACCCAGTAGAAACACAAAGCTTGTCTATGATCTAACATGGTTGGGATCTGATCGATTTATCCAACGATATTGGTGTCCAGATTTCTCTGAACTAAAAATTAGGACAAGATATTTGATGCCTTGGAGATATCGAAAGATATTCTTGAGCCCCAACCAATTATGTGTGGTGGATCCAGTGGCACTAGGATATGAAACTTTATGTCCCAATATCGCATTCTCATCAACTCATGGTTTTAATGGATCTTTCTCTACGTCTAGAGAACGAAGCCATGCGAGTTATGGATGCATAAGATTTGTCCACAGTGAATTTCTCCAATATATCTTTGATATAGTCAACATAGCATACCATAATGTATGAGTGAAGGTGATCGAGGTTTTACCCAATCCTTCATCTCAAAATTTATCATTAAGATGATCATGTGCATTGTCACTGTAGGAGTAATCCCTGTGTATGACAGACATGCATGGATAATCATCATTGTAGGAGTAATCCTTCTGTGTAAGAAACTCACTATGTCGTTTGTACCAAAATGTACCGACAACAATAATTCATATGGTGACTTATTGTTTTTCTACATAGTGTATGTTCCGTTTTGCATTTCGATTCAGAAGTGAGATTCCATTGGGAACCATCCATGTCCGAATCTAGTGATCGACATGGATATGTAATCATTACATCTATCAACTGCATATGTAGATGATTTGTACTGCCAATGATATAAGTTACCGGAAAGAGATTCCACCTCTGGAGAATAGTTGGGTATCTGCATGAACCCTTGTGCTACAATACTTTCTCTATGTTTCACCACCTAGTTGTTCTCAATTCTATTTCCAGAAGAAAACTAGTGTAGGTATTGCTTATGTGAATACCTTTCCCTTTATTGAGCAAGATTATTTCTACCTAGATTATACCCTTTGTTGGAGTTCCATCCGAGTATTGTTCACACTTTGCCATGGCCATGGTCTTTGGACATGAATCATGTGAAAGGTTTTCCCAAATCTAGTTGAGAAATGCATGTCGACAATTGTAGACTTCGGATTATATGTTTCTCCAGAATCTATATATCAATATAGAGCTGATGGAAATATCGTTACCCAAGGTGGTTGTTCGCGATTCCCAATGCGGTTGAGTCAGGTATTCCGATGTCCCGGTCATTGTGTGCACTATGACCTGGGTTGGTGGAGGTTGCCCGTCCACTGGGTGTATACTACCCATTAGGTGTCTGCCAACATGAAGTTGACTTGCATTTACTAATTCAGAGGTCTTGATATCCTTGCTTGCGAGAAGCTGAATCCGGATGTACTATTGCCATACTTCTCCTCCTGTTGCTGTGAACGGGGAGTCGAGTGGTTTTTGTTGGTACCTCCACTCTTTTAGGCATATTTTTGCAGGATTATAGGATTATGTGACACCTTTATTTTCAATAAATGAATCTGGTAGGTTATTTGCAATACGTTGCAAATCTTCTGAACGCATGGTTCAGATCTTTGAGTACGTGGACTTGAGCCAGAAACGTGTTGAGCATTCCACTAATTTCCTAGCATTCTTTATGGTACTTTAAATCTCCCCCTAATGCCTTGAAATGTTCCTCATCATTGAATCAACATATGGGCCATAAATAACTTCCCATGTGAGGGGCTTGAGGTATTGACGAAAATATAGTTATTCCCCACATAGATCCCAAATATATGTTGAGGGGCCAATGATGTATGTCGGGGTGGTGATACCGGTATGCAACCGAATTACCACAGATTGGAAATACTTGGTAGATTTTCACATATCAAAGATAGAGGGTAATAATATTATGCAGTTTGGTCATGAGTGTGTAAAACCGCATGACTCCAACGTAAAGTTGGTAAGATGCAATTCAGAGGTAAAGATCATGGAATGAGCTTAATGCATTGGATAAAGGACTCTACCTAACCAATTTGAGTCTAGACATATAGGAATGAGTGCAAACTTCAATCCTAGGGCCAAAGACACGAAGGAGAATTTTGCGATGTTGTTCATTCGATTTGCTTGAAATTGATGGTCAAGATAATCAATCAATGGTTTTCGTGTGGATAAAGGCACACTTGAGACCATCATGTAAATGTGTCTTCTTAAAAACCATGGAATACCTGAATAGTCTAGTCAGTGGTTGGGAAGAGCCTCTTACCTCGACTTGATGCATTCAATGAGTCTGAGTGGTTCAGCGAAGACTTTAAGGTGTGTGAGCCTTAAAAGTAGCTTTCCCTCGTCACATGTAGTGCACATAAAATCCAAATATTTTTAGAATTTAGCATCATAATAGTCATAAACCATTGGAATTGCTGATAGTTTCGATTTCAACCCAATGTCTGGATGACCAAGATGATTATGCCAAGTTTGTTATATAAAACACATTCTGGAAAACTATCTTGTACGCAACATGTGTGACGGGTTTTGTAGTATGTGTAGTGCAATCCTGATGATACATAGAGAACATGCTTGCCATATCCACTGCATAAAGGTAAAGAGAAGATATTACTCTTTGTTGTCATCATAAGTTTCGCTATGGAAACTATTTTGACGGATACCTCTATAGTTTAGCATGGTACATGTTGACTCGAACACAATAGAGCATCCTTGATTCTACTTGAGTGCCCATAGGGATAGTAAATATGTATCGAGTTGAGCCAACAATTACATCATCGTGTCTAGCGAGTTAAGACGTCTCCTTCTCCCGGCGAGAGTGGAAACATTTCACTTCCTTGAGTATAGAGTTCGTGGTACATATGTCCATGCACATATTATCTTTCATTAGATTGACCCCTGTAGAAATCTATATGTAGACTTGAAGATTCTCAGTATGAAAATCACTATCAGATATATATAGAATACATACAAATGTATTGTACCAAAGTGTTGATACAATATGTTGTGATATACAATATATGATGATAACAATATTTATGTTCTTATTACAACATCACAAATGGACATAAATAAATAGACCACTATGGAGATTGAGAGACTAGCCAAAGTCTCCAAACATATCGATTTAGAGCAAGGCCCTTTGGCTGATGGAAAGTCATAGTGTTTCTTGGTCCAAGAGGAACATCGTGCAAACAACTAGTTCCATTTGAAATGTGGGGGTGAAGGTTGAAGTTGGATTCAAACATTTTCCCCTAAGGTCCTTCGTGTCCTGGGATGCTTGCACTATCCCACGGGACACAAGAAGGATCTTGATGTCCATGACCCATGTAGGGTTGTTGCGGTCATTAAAGACGAGTGCCTCAAATTCTTTAGCCATCGGTTACTTATATGGGTAAACTAGAGATAATTAATTTGTGTGCGGTAAATTAAGGACCATAATGGTTGATGTTGTAATGAACTTTGAAAAATTATAGAGATTTCAAGAAATTGTCTTGGAATCATTAGTGTGGATCTGAAATTGCTAAGTATGACACCTTGAAGATA
Organism: Triticum aestivum; assembly: GCF_018294505.1. Lineage (NCBI taxonomy): Eukaryota > Viridiplantae > Streptophyta > Magnoliopsida > Poales > Poaceae > Triticum > Triticum aestivum. The sequence continues at coordinate 753,788,400 of NC_057801.1, forward strand.
ATTTTCAAAATGGAGTAGATCTCGCAACACTAGGGAGTATAATCTGATGAAATCAGTAGCTACTCACTGCTAATGTCTTATGTCACGACTTAGTAAAATGTGTGGGAGAGCACTTTGTAAAGCACACATAATGTCGACAAAATGTAGACTTTAACCATAGTCATTGATAATCTGTGTAGGCAGTAGATCCACATAACTACCTTGTGATCTCAAGCATCAATTTGAAGAAATCACTTTGAATTTTGCATTCATATTTGCAAGAAATTAAAAGTCTCAATTACTAGTACCAAACAAGTATATTATATCATACATAGATTCTGGAATACATGGTACTCAACAGAAAAAGAGTACTGAAATTTAACAGAGTCTAAAACCAGGAATAAGATCACTGCTAGAAGTGTTGTTAGAACAGTAATCTGCTAAAATGCTGAATTTTTTAGCAAATAAGCAAGGGCTTCTAGTGGCCTGGTACGTAAATGGGTGTTTTTTTCAAAACTGTGATGTTTTTTGTATAAAATTCGGAAACTATAGCACCCCAGGGTAAAAAAAGCAATACTATGACCCCGTCGGCCTTCTGTGGGCCGAAGACGGGCTTTTCGGCCTAGCCTTAGCTGAAGAGAGCTCTTCAGCCTACTGTTGCCCGAAGACCGGCTCGTCTGGGATGAAGACTGTCTGTCGGCAGGGGAGCGACTGAAGTGGGCTGTTTTCGGCCTACCAGCGGGCGAAGAGCTCTTGGGCCATCGGTTGACCGAAGAGGTCGGGATAAGGCAGACCGCATCGTCTCCTTCCTCTGGTCGCCTGTTCTTCCTCTCTCTATATATCTATCTATCTATCTATCTATCTATCTATCTCTTTCTCTCTGTATACCTCCCCACCCCGCGCCGATCTCCTCCATTTTCTAGCCATTTTCACATCCAACCCACAGAATTGGTAGATCGTAGCAATCCCCAGCGGCCTACGGTCATTTTTTAGCTATGGGATAGTTTTGTGTGCGTGTGGGGAGGAGCATCCATGGTGGGGTGGAGGAGGTGCAGTTGGGGAGGAGGTGATGGTGAGGAGCAGTAGCTGTGTAGGAGGAGGTGGTGAGGAGGAGGTGTGGCTTGGGGTTATCCGGTGTTGATCCTCCGGTTGTCGAGGGGGCGGCAGTGGTGTTGTCGTTGTCGATGGTGCAAGTACTCCGCGAGCTGGACGGTGCTGCTTAGTTGAAGAGAGGAGCAAGAAGGCGGGGACACACGCGTCGACGGTATAACAATGTCCTCAAAATTTTTCTTTGAGTTGTACAATTTAGTTAGTTTAGATAAGTCATATATGCAAAATGTAGTGTTAAATTGTCTGTCGTGGCATTTGAACGGAGAGTTAGTGCAGTGGGTAATAATTTTATTCGTTCTTATTAATGAGAAGATGGCAATGTCTGAGAGGTCAAAATGTCTGAATCAGTAAATTTGACTGTTTAATACAGCCCTGGTAATGTTCAATATAATGAGTTGGGGGTTGATCTTAGCGAGTTTAGAAATGGCGTTTCAGACCCGGACAGGCTAGACATTAGACAGTTGAAGTACTGGTTGACTACTAGTTTTGGGCTGGATCATGAAGCATGTTCTGTCAGTATTCATGCATTGTGGACCAAATCCTGCAAAAATGTCAAGTGGGAGTTGATGACGATAGGTAGGAGCCAGCATTGGTTGAACCTGTTAATTCATTGCCGAGACCGAAGAATCCACCCATATGCCCTAGTGCAGCCTGTGCCAAAGGAGGAGAATACCGTACAATTGCACGTGGGGTATGAACCCGGCCAGGGGAGTCAAGTGGCTAACGAGATAGATTTATCCAGGTCACGGCCTCCGGATGTGGATGCTAGCCAACCCGAGAAAGAGTCAGACTACGTGCCACACAACGTTTGTGGTCAGGATACTGGGCATAGTAATCAGTCGATAATATTAGCTGGTTCTGGTTTTGCTGATGGGGATGATGAAGGGGAGGAAATGCAGAGGGTGATGGAGGAAGAGGACGAGGACGGATTCGTAGAGGATCTGGATTCTTAAAATTCCGATGATGAAGTGGAGGCACCCGTTCCTTCTGCATGGGATCAGGACATATCGACTGGCCTTAAGGTCAATGATGGTCATGAGACTCTGTGGCAGTATAATATGAACCAAGTCCAGATAGGGGTTATATTTCATACAAGAAAAAATTGAAGTATGCGGTGATAAAGTGGGCTATGTCTATGCAGAGGGTTTTCCAGACACACATATCAAGTCCAACAAACTACACCGTGAAGTGTGTTGAAAAAGGTTGTCCTGGGAAGGTCCACGGGCATGTGCCGAAGTATGACATCCACTAGGTTGTTACCGATGTCGTCCCACATAATTGTGTGAGGAAAAACCTTTAGGTGAATCATCCAAACCCGACTTCAACTCTCACTGCGCAACTCATGTACATTGAGATAGTGGAGAAGAAAGATATGGAAGCAAAACACATCCAGACAGCAGTGAAGGTCAGATGGAATTATAACATTCCTTATGGGAAGGCTTGGAGGGCTAAGCAGAAGGCTATGGAGGAAAAAGGTTTGGGACGTTCTTCGACTCATATAATAATGTTGTACGTCTCCTGGACGTACTGAAGGAGAGGAATCCCGACACTTATGTTAACGTACAACACACAAGTTTGCTGAGTATACCAGGTTTCAAGGTGTTGAAACGGGTATTCTTCTCTTTCGCTATGTGCATCGAAGCTTTCGGGCATTGTCCTCCTGTGATGTTTGTGTATGGTACATTCCTGACTGGTCAGTACAAAGGGCAAATCCTGACTGCCATTGGTGTCGATGGGAACAATCAAATCATCCCACTTGCCATGGCATTTGTGGAGGGTGAGAACTTTCCGAGCTGGGTATGGTTCTTCCGGCAAGTGAAAATTTTCATCGTGAAGGACTTACCAAACGTGTGTGTCATTCATGATAGGCATGCTGGTATATTGAAGGTTGTGAAGACTGTAAGGAATCCAACAGTAGATGAACCAACACCTTGGAAGGATTTGCAGAGCCGGTGGTGCATGCGCCATCTTGGGGCTAAACTTTTCTCACAGTTCAAGAACAAGCGGTTGATGAACTTGGTTAAAAAATTATGCAAGAAGAACCAGGAGCATAAATACCAATTTATTTGGTCAAAACTTGATGAGTTTACTAAGAAGCGGGTGTGTGCCAGGAAGAATATGGAAAAAGATCAGCAACAATTAGCAACACTCATGGCTGAGCTAGAGGCGCCAGTTGGTCTTTGTGACTTGCCAGCAATTGACCCTCCTAATACTACGACAAAGAAGGGGAGGACAATAACGGATTTTTCAGAGTGGACCTCAGTTTGTACAGAGCCGCCGCGTTGGTTCTCCAATTCCGATGGGGTAGTGTATGTACTCCCTCTGTTTCTTTTTAGTCTGCATATAAGATTTGATCAAAGTCAAACTTTGTAAAGTTTGACCAATTTTGTAGAAAAACATATTGACATCCACAATACTGAAGCTATATGGTATGAAAATTAATTTCATAATGCATCTAACAATATTGATTTCATATTGTGAACCTTGATATTTTTTTCTATAAACTTAGTCAAAGTTAACAAAGTTTGACTTGGACCAAATCTTATATCTATACCTATCTCTACCTAATAATAAAGCGTTGTGGGTTTCCGTCGTCCGTCACCCCTATTTGCAAAAAAGTCCCTACAGTTTGTTGAAATCAACCCGCAGTCCATCTATAAGTCATAACGAACCGTTTTTTTAACATTTTTAGAAAACCCCCTGAGATTTCAGGTAATCAACCCGCTGTCCATATTTAAGTCATACGAATCGTTTTTTTGTATTTTAATAGAAAATCCCCTAACCTTTCGGTTAATCAATCCGCAGTTTATTTAAAACAAAATTATCCATATCTTTTAAACCGTAACTCCGATTTTAACATATTATATATGAAATTTGATTAGAAAAATGTGTAGAATCTAAATATACTGTTACTTTTAGCTGTTAAATATTTCTAAACTATTAATTTGGGTGCAGACTTAATCTATATTGCACGGTCCGTTTTTCTTTCGCACCGGCGACGATCCAAATTGCAAATAAACACACATTAAAACCAGATTGAGTGGGAAAAAACATTGATAACCACGCATACACAACTCTGAAAACCCTCGCGGGAAAAAACAACACTTTTCTCATTTATTCTGAGTGATTGTGTGCGTGCGAGCGCGCGCGCGTGTGTGTGTGAGAGAGAGAGACGCCTTAGGACTGACCACATTCAAATGCATTTTTGTTGTGTGAGCAGTGAGACCACCATCGGGAACACAAATGTGATGCCATTGTAAATAAAGAACGTCTACCCATCAGGGTCTCGAGTCGTGGTCATTGGGTTAAGAGCGTGTATTTTTTCTGTCCCGTTACAACGCACAGGCTCTTTTGCTAGTATATTATTAAAGAAAGGTGATATTTTTGGTTTCGTCCCGCTTTGTTTGGTCCAGCTATTTGATTTCGTAATACTTGCCACCCGTTTTGGCCCAACGGAAGATGCCACCTGACGGCGCACTGTTTGGTTCGATCTCATAACCTGTGAATCAGCCACGCACAATTTGTCAAGCGAGAGATATGAGAGGATTTTCTTTCTCCCGTTGCAACGCACCGGACTTTTTGCTAGTGGAAACTAAAAAGAAACGGAGGGAGTATGTTTCCGCGGACGCATAAGGCTTCGATGAGATGTCGTTCCGCGTCGTCCCCAGCATGAAAATCGCTCCGCCGAGGAGCGTCGTTGGGAGTCGCCTGGCCGATGGGAAGCGGTCGTCCCCTCCCGCTTTGCTCCTCCATGGTGTGCCCATAAAGGGGCCGCGGCTGGCTAGCTGGAGCGCCGTCGTGTGTGCGCGCATCCTGCCGCAGATGCCAATTAATTCGTCGTTGGCTTCGCTCCTCTCGCTTGGGGACGCACACAAGCAATTTCACATGCATGCATAGTAAACAATCAGTTAGATCCATGATTGATCACAACAAGACGAAATCAAATACACGTGCTCCAGATGGAGTTTCTTCTCTATGCATTCATCCATGCCGATGCTTTCTTCTGTTCGCGGTTAGACGTCCTGATGTGCTGCCGCAGGTAGTACCAGGAACCAAGCTCTTCCGGTGACGCCGAGTGCATGCTCCCGTTGATCCTCAGAGCAACATCGGGGCCGGCCATGTGCAGCCGCGTCATTGCCGCCGGAAGGCATCGCCGTAAGGAAGCCGGAGTCCTTGGAGGCCTCTTCTATCTTTTCTTTTCTTCCCTGTCACACCCTTTTTTTTTTTTGAAACGATCCTGTCACACCCCTTTGCTAATGATTATTCAATACTAATTAGCATGTGTGTGAACCAACTTGTGGTTGGATGGTTAGAAGGACTGTGGTATTCCCAGGCCATCAGGATTCAAGTCTTGATGCTCGCATTTATTCCTGGATTTATTTTATTTATTTCTGAATTTATTTCAGAATTTTTGGTGATGCACATTATGGGACGGAGGGAGTAGTTAATTCTTTGCAATAAGAATGGTACTTTTTGCCATCTATAGGCAGGCACACACGACGCGGTCGAAACGAGATTTATTTATTTCACCAACAATGCATGCATCCATACTAGTACATGGCATGTACACTCATAGTTAATAATAAGGTAGACTATTATCCGCACAAAAAGCTGCTCCTGCGTGGCTGCAGAGCATCGATACAGTTCTTCTTGCAGCAGCAGGTGGTCAGGAAGGGGAAGGGGGCACAGAAGCCCGAGTCGTACCCTTCCGCCTGGCACGGCTTGTTACAGGTGCCGTGCTTGGCGCACAGCCCCCCGCGCCACGTCTCACTGATGTCTTCGCAGGTGTATACGGCTGCACCCCATGACCGGTTGCCACGATTAGCCAAGAATTACGGTCGACCGAGAGAAATAATGGAAAAAAGAAAGAAATTATCACGTACGAGGGTTCTTGACAACAGAGTCAGGGATATCCCGAGCGCAATTAGCCATGACGATGACCAGCAGATACACACCCAGCTTCACTAATAAGCTTTTCTTCATTGCCCACCACGCTCCTATGACCATGCCTATACTTTGTTTGGTTGCTTCTTCCCCCTTCCAATATCCGCATATATATAGCGAAGATGTGATTCATGTATTTTCTAGGGGTTCAGAGGTGCAATAATGCGTTGGATTTATGCCACCATAGCTCTCCTCGATTATATCTAATAATTTTCTTATGGCTACAACATTAGCTTTCTCAAATCACACCTAGTCATAGCCAAATTTATTTCACAATATATCTATGGCTTATGGAGTACATCATTTCTTTAGGATATATGTACATGTCCCATTTCTTGTTTCGTGCAGACTACAAAGACGTGTATGATGTTTGGCATGGTCAAACTATGTACGGTGTATCCCGAGCATTCATCTTATAGCTACGAGATATATGTTTGTGGGATAGTGTGGGTAGCATCTATCTGTCTGTCTATCTATCTGGTCTATCTATCTGTATGTCTGTCTGTCTATCTAGTGTATCCTTTATCTATTCCATCTGTCTATCCATTTATTTATCATTATATACTAAAAGCAAACTATAGGGTCTCATAGAGATATCACATTAAGTCACACCACCCAAATTAACCTAATCGTTGAATCTTAAATTTGTGGCTAGCTAGACTTTCATGCAGAACTATTAGTCATCTAACCATGTAAATGTAATCACGTTCATGATTTATATTGATCTACTATATTTACTAAAAGCAAAATACAAAGTATCATTGAAGTACCAAGTTAAGCCACATCATCCAAATGAAGTTAATCATTGGATCTAAAATCTGTGGTTAGATTTCAATGCAAGTTTATTAGTCATCTAACCGTATCGGTGCAAACATGTTCACAATTTGTATTGAGAATGTTATATTCATATACGAACATGGTAGATAGGGTGTGGAAACGGATTACCCATAAGACATATCTATTGTATATAATATAAATCTAAATATATTGTAAAAGAAAAATACAGGATCTGATAGAGGTACCACTTAAGCCACAACATTCAAATTATCTTAATCGTTGGATCTAAAAATACAAAAAGCGAATAAGGGTACCAAAGAGGTACCAGATTAAGCCACATCATCCAAATAATCTAATCATTGGATTCAAAATTTGTGCTTAGATTTTAACACAAGATTGGTAGTCAACTAACCGTGTCCATATATCAGTGTTCACAATTTATATTGAGAAGGATACATTTCATATACGAATGTGGCCGACCAGACATGGAACCTGATTACATTTTTGCGCCAAAGGATCCAGATTTATTATAAAAGTTCATAAGAAATACAAAGCACCCTAAACATAATCAAAATTTCATTGAGAACCCTACACCGCCAAATGACCACTACCTCTGCCAATATGAGCCACCGACGCACCGTTGTCGCCGCTCCACTATTGAAGCCGGCTTGACCTTATCAATGATAATCGGGAAGTCTTCGTGCGGGTGCCCCTAAGGATTAGCGCCCAATAGCCGTAGTCATCGCCATTGACCCCTTGACATATCTTCCTAGAACAATAGTTGTGTTCTGAAAAAACGAGAGAGAAGGAAACTACATACCTTAGCTAGCTAGAACATAGTGTCGTCGATAAAGATGTGTCAGGATATGAACTGATCAATACATGTATGTAACCAAGTATGCTGATATACGCATATGTGTGGCCAAATATACAACTCTATTAAAGGGAACAATTTTGATAAAGCTCATCTAGATGTGCTCTAAGCATTTCACATCTAAGTCATATGTCATTGATTTTATACTACGATTCGTGCAACCATTTCTTTTATCTTTTTTTCTTTTTCTTTTTAATTTGATTGAGTCACTTAGATGTGCAATAATTATGGCACATCTAGATGTGCCCTAGACACACCCCGGAACCCACATATCAAATTTATGTTTTAGACATAAGAATGTACTAGCCATGCCACCCATGGCGGCACACCGCCTTCTGAAACATTATGTGAGAAATCATGTTCGCGGTGATGTTAAAGTAAAGATCGATTGTGCAAGCTGGCCTTTTCTTTGTTTTTGTGAGGGGATTTTGTAAACTGATCTAATGGCCCATCTTTGTCTTCTTCCTTTGTTCACTTTTGTTTATCATTTTTTCTTCTATCTCCCTCGCTTATTTTTACCTCTCACCTTTAAAGTTTAAACTATCATCTCCTATACCATCCCCGTCTTCGTTGATGTCACCACCTCGGCACATCCTATTTGGCCGCTGCCTGCACTGGATCAAGCGTTCGTCCTAAGCTCCCTTGGCTCCGATGAACCGCTTAACCCCGGCGCATAATCACACCAACCTTGATCCTAACCGCTACAGTGTGGTTTCTCCCCCACACCAACGGTCGCTACATGTCATGCATCAAGGGCTACACCTTGTTGTTCACCACCGACCAGGAGGTCGAACTTGATTGCACTCTAAAAGGTAGGCTACCATGTTTTAACAAATGTGAAAGAGGTTGGGGTGATCTATAAACATGAAAAGCGATACCATGCTTTTGATCTATTCATCAAACATCATGTTAGTACAAAAACATAGAAAGTAATAGAAATTGCATCAAAGTCCATAGAGCATCTAGCAACGATTACAGTCGTTTTGGAGCAAGATGCAAGGCGCACCGTCATCGTCGCCCCCCACCTGCACTAGCGCCGGACAAACCTTGTTGCAGTAGGACCATATTCAAAATAAAAGAAAGGACATGCAGCTCCCTCGCATGGTTCAAATATAAAACAATTGTTTGCTCAAGACAAGATAGCCTACAAAACGTTGGTAGTGAAGGGGGTATTGACTAGTATGTAACACCCCCTGTATGGGCTATCGCCATGTGGTTTGTACCTGTGTGTGGGCTACAAGATGGGCCAAAGGTTATCTGTGTGTGAGCCAAGTAGGAGGAGTATATGTATCACGTTGTAACACCAAAGGAATTCATGTTGCAGATGAATGAACTCAAGATTTCTCACCTCCCGTTCTCTTGTTCCTCGGCCCCTTCTCTGATTCCTCACCCCAATTCTCCTCGATTTATCCCAAACTACCAAGGTACTCAGGTGATTTGTCCGATCTCGATCCATTCCACGACCGGGTCGTGACAATTTGGTAATCAGAGCCCCAAAATTTCCTCAAAATTTTGCTTTCGCGGTGTGTTCCTCAACTCTCTCGCCAGATTCGTAACATCCACTTCCCTGGGTGTGGTTTGCTTCCGTGAGTCGCACAAAATCCCTGGGTTTGGTTGGATTGGCTTGGAGCGGAGGGAGACATTCAAACCCTCAGCACATAGACAAGAAAACAATCACCAGCCACTTCCTGCCTATCAGGTGTCCGACGAAATGTCGAGCAAGCAAGAGGTGTTCACCAGAGGTGTTCTCCATGTCACTGTGCACCATGTGTATTACCCAATCAGTGAGGAGACGTTGCAGCAGGTGTTTACAGTGTATGGCGTGGTGAAGATCTCCGTGTTCCAGAGAGCCCACCATGTGGAGGCGGTGGATCAACTTCGATCAAGAAGTGCGGCAGCGTGAGCTCTCGCCATGCATGGCCGATGCATCTACGAGCGTGCCTGCCTCCTCGACATCCAGGGTGTGTCGCCGGAGTACAACCTTCACTTGTGCTCGCTGCTCGAACAGAAGCAGACCGCAACCGTATCTGAGTACACGGTGGCGTTCTGGGAATGCGTACAACGCGTACTGGATATCAACCCCAACCTAAGTATCAAGTGCTTCATCCACCAGTACATCGAGGGGCTGCACAAGGATATTCAAGCAGTCGTGTAGTTGCAATCGCTGTCTAGCATCACCAGAGCATCGTGTCTTGCTCGCATAAGGGATGAAGAGATCATGCAGGATTAGGCGATATGCGCCGAGGAGTGTGGCGATGGCTACGACCATGGAGTACAGGACCACAACATCGATGCGAGCAAGCTTGCTGCTCCGGCACCGACCATGTGCTCGACAGAGTGCCTGAATTGCGACGAAACCGTCCATGTCGCTACACCTGCCGTGCTTGCCCCGCTGCCGTGTGCGGCGATGACCTTGACATTGACACCATCCATGTCGCTGCACCTGTCGTGCTTGCCTCCCCTGCCGTGTGCGGCGAGGACCTCGACATCGACACCATCCATGTCGCTGCACCAACGCCCGCCATTTGCTCGATGGGTGATCTGGCCCGTGGTAGGGATGACTACGACCCCATGTCAGTGTCCATGGTCCTCTGGAGTATACCAGCCCCACCACAGAGAGTGATTCCTGACTTTAAGCTCATCGCGATGATACCCACCAGTTGTTTGTTCAAAAGCTCTGCCGATGCTGCCTATGTGTTGACAGTCGTGCTCATGTCGGATCTGATAATGGGTCAGAAGGCACAAGGACATGTGATCCGACCAACACAGTGGCCTTCGTTCTTCAGCAAGCATACCAATACAGCTTCAGGTGAGACATACATGGCTATTTGGCATATGACTCATGAAGTTGACATTTTGTCCATTGGTGCAGAACATTTTTTGCTTCCTTTAATTAACTCATGGCGACAAGATTACTTAAAGCAGGATGGTCTATTCCAGATGCTTAAGAAATTGTGCATGAATAATAAATATGTGCAGCTGTCCATTACAAATTTTGAAGTTTACAGTCAGTTTCGTGCTACCAGTGAGGTTTTCACTTCAATGCTTAATTGGGAAGCTGCACTTTTGTCCACGGACCTCCTATCGACGAGTACACTGAACTAATGACTATTGAATGGCATTTTTATCTTGTGCAACCGGTTCATCTTTGTTGTCTTCTAGCTTTAGCTGAACCTTCTGATCGCGCCGAAGGATGTGAATCTATGCTCACTTGTGCTCAGTTCACCTTGAGAGGAGTTAAAGTCCTGAAATTATTGCCAAGTTGTTCTACAACTATTCTTCTTATGGTCTCTTCTATGGAGGATAATGCACAATGGAAGTTTAATTGGAGATCACCCTCTATGTTTGAAGAGTTCCTAGCGGAAGTTACAGTTTGGCAACATGGATATGGTGCAGTTAACTCCGCGTACCTGGTTCTCCTTGTTCGCTATGTGACACTTCAAGTTGAGGCCCTACTGGATGTTTCTCAACCCTGTGAACCCTTTGTTAACAAAAGAAGAGTAACATCACTATATACAGAAGGAAGAGCATTATTTATAGGAGTACTTCACCCCATTATTCCCTTTCACTTGCCATTGAAGATATGGGTTCTGGTGTTTCTAGTTACTAGCTTGTCTTGATGGAGCTCTTTGATAGGGGATTCTGCTGGAATTTAGTCTATTTGGGCAGCCCAATAACTATTTCAGAAATTCCCAATAAATCCTAGAGGCCCACTTAGCCCATTTGTGCAAGGAAAGGGATACTACTAAAAGTTTAGTCCCACATTGCTAGTTTAGAGGGGGTTGGACCTCTTTATAAGGGAGGCTCCTTCCCCACTTGTATGAGCATGAGAACAAGAGGGACATCCACGCGCGCTCCTCTTTGCCGCCCGCCTCGCCTTGACGCGCCACGGGTTGCGGGAATGAGCCGAGCCGATGTCCAAATTTTGCTGTAGTGGACATTGAATATGAACGCTGCACCCTTCTGCTGTTGTCTGTTCGTTTCGTCTCCCTCGTTCCCTTCAGCTCCCGGCGCTGCCCTCTCGCCTCCTTCTCTTGCGCCTATAAAAGGGAGGTCGCTCCTCTCAGCAAGACGCACCAAAACTACTCCTTCCCTCGCCATCGGTTCCATCTCTGAGTTGCTGATGTCTTCCTCATCCCGGCTTGCGGCGTGCACCGCACGTCGGGACAGTAGGCCTCTGAGACCGACACCGACCCCAAGTCCAGCGCTTCTGCTGCTGTTGTGCCGTACGTGTTCTTATCCTTTCTGTTAGAAGTCCTGCTACAGTTCTTGGCTCTAGTTTCTGCCCTACGTATGTTAGGTTCTATGTCGTATAAGCAACTTCATCTAGTGTCTGTTCTAGATGTGTTTACCTCAAGTTCATATATGCAGACGATGTTTACCTTCTCTCTGTCAGATTGCATGACTTGCTTTATATTTGCTATTTTAGTCATACTTTATCTAGTATTTCTGTTAATAAAATCATTCGAAAAATTGCTCATATTTCCAACAATCCAAAAACCTTATTATAGGCAATTTACCTCGAATGGTTTTGCTGCTTCCATGAGACCTCCTATGTTTGAGGGTATCCACTATAAGAGGTGGTGCGTGAGAGCAGTCTTATGGTTTCAAACCATGAGTTGCTATGACGCCACTCTTGGTAGACCTGAAGGAGAACTTGATGCTCAAGAGGCACAAGCTTTTCAGAAAATGGATACTTTGTTTAAGGTTGCTCTCTTGAGTGTTCTTGGTGAGAACATAGTTGATGCTTATGCGTCAATTGATAATGGAAAAGATATGTGGGATGCACTCGAGGCCAAGTTTGGGGTCTCGGATGCTGGCATTGAGCTGTACATCATGAAGCAATTCTATGACTACAGGATGACTGAAGAGTGCTCCGTGGTTGAGCAAGCTCATGAGATACAGTCATTTGCTAGAGAACTTGAGCACTTCAATTGTATACTACCGAACAAGTTTGTTGCCGGGGGTATCATCACTAAGCTTCCTCCTTCATGGAGGAACTTTGCTACCTTACTAAAGCATAAGAGACAGGAGTTTTCCGTCCCGGATCTCATTGGTACTCTTGATGTGGAAGAAAAGGCGAGAGCAAAGGACACACGTGCTCAAGGTATTGAGGGAGGATCTAGTGCCAATCTGGTACAAAAGAAAAACTTCCAGTCCCACAAGTTCAAGAACAAGGGCAATCTTGATGGTAAAGCAAAGTTTGATGGGAAGAACAAGGCTGTACAACACACGAACTTCAAGAAGAAGAGTGACAAGAGGAAAGGTGCTTGTCATGTGTGTGAAGATCCTGATCATTGGGCTCCTAGTTGTCCTAATCGCTATGACAAGCGTCATCCTGGGAAAGGCTGCAAGACGTTGTCATCGGAGACATTGACATGAAGGATGATGGGTATGGTATATTTCCCACTATTCTTTCAGTATGTCATTCTCCTGATTGGTTGATTGACACGGGTGCTAATGTGCATGTATGCGGTGATATTTCCATGTTTTCGTCTTATCAGACCGCAGGGACTTCAACCGTGCTGATGGGCAACGGTTCAAGTGCTTCTGTTCGTGGTGTTGGCACGGTCGATCTGAAGTTTACTTCGGGGAAGACCGTGCGGCTGAAGAACGTGCATTATGTCCCCTCCGTCAATAAAAATCTTGTTAGCGGATCTCTTCTGTGTAGAGATGGCTATAAGCTTGTCTTTGAGTCGAATAAATTTGTAATGTCCAAGTATGGAACCTTTGTTGGTAAAGGCTATGAGTCAGGAGGCTTGTTTCGTTTATCCTTATCAGACGTTTGCAATAAAGTTGTTAATCATATTTGCAACAATAGTGAATCAAATGTGTGGTATTCACGTCTTTGTCATGTTAACTTTGGTTGCATGTCGTGACTAGCGAAGTTGAACTTAATCCCTAGTTTCACCACTATCAAGGGATCTAAGTGTCAAGTGTGTGTGCAAGCTAAGCAACCTCGCAAGTCTCACGTGACTACGGAGAAGAGAAATCTTGCACCACTAGAACTTATACATTCAGATCTATGTGAAATGAATGGTGTTTTGACAAAAGGTGGAAAGAAATATTTCATGACGTTAATTGACGACTCCACTAGATACTGCTGTGTGTATCTTCTAAAATCTAAGGATGAGGCTTTGAACTTTTTCAAGATCTATAAAGCTGAAGTGGAAAATCAATTTGATCGAAAAATCAAGAGGCTTAGGTCCGACCGTGGTGGAGAGTATTTTTCCAATGGATTTGATGCTTTTTGTGCGGAACATGGTATAATCCATGAGAGGACGCCTCCCTACTCACCTCAGTCAAATGGGGTGGCCGAAAGAAAGAACCGTACTCTAACTGATTTGGTTAACGCCATGTTAGACACATCGGGTCTCTCCAAGGCATGGTGGGGGAGGCGATATTGACAGTATGTCATGTCCTAAATCGAATCCCCACAAAGAACAAAGAGATAACTCCATTCGAGGAATGGGAAGAAAAGTTTAAAACTCTCTTATTTGCGAACATGGGGTTGTTTGGCGAAAGTCAATGTTCCAATTCCAAAGAAGCGGAAACTTGGACCAAAGACTGTGGATTGTGTTTTCCTGGGATATGTTTTTCATAGCATTGGCTATAGATTCTTGGTTGTAAAATCTGAGGTACCTGACATGCATGTCGGTACGATCATGGAGTCGAATGATGCGACTTTCTTTGAAGATATCTTTCCCATGAAGGATATGGCTACCTCATCTAATCAGGAGATGCCTAGTTCATTGAATCAGGAACCAGTTACAATTACCGAACCTGCCATTTCGATGGAACACTTTGAAAGTCATGTGGAGGAGAACAATGAAGTTCCTATTAGGAGCAAGAGATAGAGGACTGCAAAGTCCTTTGGTGATGATTTTCTTGTGTATCTCATAGATGACACTCCCAGTTCTATTTCAGAGGCCTATGCATCTGAATATGCTGACTACTGGAAGGAAGCGGTCTGTAGCGAGATGGATTCCATCTTGGCGAATGAAACCTGGGAGATAACTGATCGTCCTTATGGGTGCAAACCTATAGGATGCAAATGGGTATTCAAGAAGAAGCTTAGGCCTAATGGTACTATTGAAAAGTACAAGGCTCGGCTCGTGGCTAAGGGTTATACCCAAAAGGAAGGTGAAGACTTCTTTGATACTTACTCACCTGTGGCTCGACTGACCACTATTCGAGTTCTACTTTCACTAGCTTCCTCACATGGTCTTCTCGTTCATCAAATGGATGTTAAGACTGCTTTCCTAAATGGAGAGTTGGATGAGGAAATTTATATGGAACAACCAGATGGGTTTGTAATAGATGGTCAGGAAGGGAAAGTGTGCAAGTTGCTGAAGTCTTTGTATGGACTCAAGCAAGCACCCAAACAGTGGCATGAGAAGTTCGAAAAAACTTTAACAGCTGCAGGCTTTGTTGTGAACGAGGCTGACAAATGTGTGTACTATCGCCATGGTGGGGGCGAGGGAGTTATGCTTTGCTTGTATGTTGATGACATACTAACACTAGTGCAGAACCGGCCTTTAGTGCCGGTTCGCCAACCGGCACTAAAGAGTGGGGACTAAAGGCCCCCCCCCTTTAGTATCGGTTCGTCACGAACCGGCGCTAAAGTGCCACCACGTGGCACGAGCCAGGCCCGGGTGCGCGTAGGGCATTAGTACCGATTGGTAACACCAACCAGTACTAAATATTTGGGGGGGGGGGGGGGGTTTGATTTATTTTCCATTCAATTTTTTTTTGTTTGCTGGTATTTCACGATACTACAAATTGTACACGTTATGCATATATATAAAGAGATTTTCTCGTACGTAGAACCGCATATATATATATATATATATATATATATATATATATATATATATATATATATATCATCGAATGTCTCACAAACCAACACCATTAATTATTCACACATACACATGTATATACATATACAATTTCTTCTACATATGTTGTCTTTGGTGCCTCCGGAGCGCGATGACAAGTGGTTCATGGGGGCGGTAGCAGGTAATAGTATTCTCCTTTGGGATCTATGACCTGGTCGAGCAAAAATCTGGCTATTTCCTCTTGAAGTGCTAGTATGCGGTCCGATGGTAGGAGCTTATCCCGCACCGATCTGAACTGTTAAGAAGGAGATCAATATGCATGTGTGTTAGTTGTGTGACTAGATATCGATAATTGTGTGAATAGTGTTCTGACAAGCGTACTCAGTCCTGTCTATCAGATCTGCTCCTTTCGCGCGTCATCATGCGAATGTTCTCACAGATGTAGAGTGCACACAGATTATTCCCCGGCGCCTGCTTCAGGGCCTTTACGAGAATGGAATTGAATCAGATAATGATTAATCAAGCATGATAATTAATTAATGATATTGAAACAAGAATTAAAGAGATGGTAGCTAGCTAGTACTACTTAATTACTTACCTTGGGTCGATGCCAAAACAACTTTTTTGCCCACTTCCCTGGAGTCACCTTAATGAACTTTGCCCATGCCCTGTCCGCCGGCAAAGAAAATTAATAAATGGGTTATTAAATAGTTCATATCAGGAAATGACGAACTAATAATTAATAGGCCGAGATATAGTTAATAATGATTGAAATTACCTGTTGACTATCCCTTCACGATGGTGTAGTCTTTATCTTCTTTAGTTAGTGAGTCCAGTAATTCAACTTTTCCTTCCTCAACTTTAATGTCTAACAAGACCCAGTGCCAACTACATACACACACGTTTGCATGTCTTAATTATTAACATCTAGCTAGCTAGTAATTAAGAAAACAGAATTTGTAGTACACAACAGTGTGACTCACGGGAAGTTGTAAGGAAGTAGTATATCTTCATTGCTATTGAGGCACTTCAAGAACTCTAGCATGCTTTCCTCTACAGCATCTTGACAATATTCAATCTGTCATATGTCCTCATTAATGGTATTTGGGTCAATGAACCCAACGCCATAGCGTCCAGCTTTTTTCATTTCATACATCTTCATCCTGCATATAATACCACAGAAAAAGAATATAGTGAGGATAATTACATGTAATGATTGCTCAAAATTATCACTACATAACTAGCTTGAGACTTAAATTACAGAAAGAAATCACTTACAGACAATAGCAACTAACGATAGACTTGTCGAGTGCGTCTTGATTGTATAACTAAAATAGTTCTGGATACTCAATGGCCAGAGCTTTCTCATGGTAATAATGCTCATGCTTGACATTCACCATGAGGGACTCTCGATTGGAAATCTTGGTAATGTTCATGTACCATTGATGCAATTGATACATTCTCGTTGGGAGGTCCTTGACCTTGTCTGGATGGACCAAAGGTTGGCCCCGGACATATTTCCATGCTATTTCCGATTCTCTAAGCGTAGGCATGGGCTCGATTTCGAGGAGTTGTCCAACAGAGATATTGAGCATTTGAGCCTGCATTATATGATCCTCCGTTATTACCACATCGCCATGCTGGGGAATGCTAACGGTTTTCCCACAATAATATTTGGCGCACGTACTACTCCTCTCATGTGTTGTTGGCACAACAAGCGGGGGAATCGCTTGCGCCGCTTGTTCTCCCAACTGGGGAACGGTTTTCTCACATTTTTTGCCAGCTGCTTGTTGGCTCGAGCTCGAGCTCGCTTCCTTCTTTAGCCGTTCTCGATGTAGTTTCCTGATTTGGCGCTCATAGTCCGAGTCAACGGGCTTGGGAGCTGGTTCTCTAGCCATACGAATGAAGTGGTCAATTACTTTCTCAGGCACTTTCTCCTTTGGCGGCGGTGCCGGTTTCGGTCCAAAATGGGCGTCCACTTGGGCTTGCACTATGGCTGAGTTTTGCTCCTTAGTCATGTCGTAAGACCTGTGAGGAATAGGAGCGAGGCTTGGACCATATTTATATCGCTTGTCTCCGCCTGTACTTCCTGAACTACCTCGACTCGTACCGCTACGCACCAAAGCTGCGGCATGTCTCTTCTGCGATTGCTGAGACAGCGGAGACGGCTGACATGGAGTTGGACCAGGAGAAGTGGCCTGACGATGTGCCGGACTTGAAGCAGGAGGTGTGGCCTGACACGATGCCGGACTTGAAACCAGAGAAGTGGCATGACGCTGTGCCGGACTTGAAACCGAAGGAGTCAGCTCACGCGTTCTGGGACTTGGAGGAGGTGGCGGACTTCGAGGAGGAGTCGTCTCACGTGTTCGTGGACTTGGAGGAGCGGGAGTCTGCTGACTCGGTGGCGGACTTCGAGGAGGAGTCGGCAGACGATGCGGTGTCGGTGGACTTTGAAAGATGATGCAATCCTTTCTTCATAGGATGATATGATGTATGGCCTTTCCCAGTGTGCGCTCGTCTTCACCTCCAGGAATGTCAAGCGTTAGCCCCGAATATGGGTCCACCACTTCATCAACCATGACACAAGCATAGCCCTCTATAATCAGGATGCAATGGTAGGTTGCTTCGGGGGTAACTGGAAAAGCAACACCGTCTGCCACCTTCATGGATATGTTCTTCATTTTGGAGTGTAGCTCACAGTTAGTGTTCTCTATGATGTCATCCACAGGGTATGTATCCAGCAGTGTGTTGCCCGGGGCAGAACCAACGCTGCTTCTCGGCATGGATGGGACGGTGCTATCCAATGCTGGACGATCATCCGCTTGCCGCTGCCGCTGCTGAGACCCCCTTTCCTCACTAAGTGAGTCGATCCGCTGCTGCTGCTGCTGGAATTTGAGTTCCAGGTCCGCGTGCCTTGCTTCTAGGCCTTGAAGGCCTTCTGCGTCCTGCTTCCTCTGCTCCTCCTCCAACTTCCTCTTCTTCTCCCCCTCCATCTTCTTTCTTGCACGGGACCTGTAGTCGTCATTCCAGTCCGAAATGCCCTCATACCAAGGAATAACGCCCATGCCTCGTGTTCTTCCCGGGTGTTCAGGATTTCCCAGGGCGCGCGTAAGCTCGTCGTTCTCTCTGTTGGGCATGAACACCCCCGCTCGAGCTTCTTCTATTGCGTCAAGTATCTTTTGTTCGGCTTCTTTTAGACTTGCCTTTTTCGAAACCAGGCCTGTATTCGGGTCCAACGCCCCCCATGCGCATAGAACCAAGTTCTGCACCTGGGGGGCCAGCTCCTAGTAATCGGAGTGACCCCTGCACCCTCCATCTCTTGCTCAGACTTATCCCACTTAGCAATTCCACCGCGTAGCCACCTGGACCTAGCCTATGGAACTATGTCTTTCTTGCGGCATTTGCCTTGTTTTTCATCGACCATTCCTTAGATAATTCTGAATCCTTGAAGGTCACAAAATCGCCCCAGTGTTCTCTTTGCTTCTCCAGTGTTCCCTTGAAATCTGGAGTCTTCCTTTCATTAGCGAGGTAGTTGGCCCATACAGTTTTCTTGTGGGTGTTGAATGCAATTGCCATCTTCTTAAGAGCAGCGGCCTTGACTTTCTCCACATCTGCTTTAGTGAAATGATCTGGTAGGATGAAGTGTTCCATCAGAGATTTCACCAGGTCTTTTTTGGCTCTGTCGTCGACCCAAGTAACACCTGGACGTTTAGTCTTTGGCTCTTTCCATTCTTGAATGGAGATCGGGAGTTTGTCCTTCACAAGAACTCCGCACTGACGAGTCCACTTGTCCGCAACGTTCTTAGGCGTGAGGGGTTCGCCACTAAGTTTGGTGGATTCGATGTGGTACTTTACACCATCCTTCAACAATCTGCCCGGGCCTCGCTTTGTCTTGCTGTCTGTAGAAGCAGATTTGCTCGATCCGGAGGGCTGAAAGAAGAAAGATCGATTCGTTAATATATCTTCAATAAAAAACATGTGATGATCACCAGGATGCATGCTTATATAAATATACCTCGCCGGTAGTCTTTGTTATTTGAAGATCAGCATTGTCTGTGTCATCACAAACATTATCAGTGTCATCATAATCATAGTTCATGACTTCATCAGCTCGGTCGTTGAGATCGAATATCTTTTCATCACCCTCTCCGGTATTGTTCAGATATTGGGAGCCGTCATCTTCATTCAGATCATCTAGCCTGTGAGGGCTGCGTATGATGTCGAACAATTCCTCTTCTCTCTCTCTGCCGGTATTGTTCGCCATAGCTTTTACTTTACTAATTAATACAGAAGAAATATAAAACAATTTAGTATTCAAATTACAATGCATGGATGCAATTAATTAATAAGGAAAAACTGAATCTCGAATACATCATCTCGAATATATAATCTCGAATACATCATTGTCTTAATATATATAATCTCGAATACATCGTCTCGAATATTATATATCGAATACATCACTGGCTAGAGGTACCTAATAAAGATCGAGTACTACAGAAGAATCTAAGGTGCCACTCGCGGTTCCTGGGGCGCGGGCGGTGCACACCCAAAGAGAAGGAACCATCACAGGATCATATCTCCAGTCATCTGCCCAAAGAACCCGCCAAGTAGTGGAGAACCTGACGTCGTCCATAGCAGCATGTAGCGATGGACGTGCTCATCTTCCTCCCTGACACGGCGACGCACCACCTCCGGCGGGGCCGGCTACCTTTGCACCGAATGTGGCCCACGCGAACACCACCAAAGAAGATCAGGGTCGACGACGGGACCCGAGGTCGGGTTCCTCACCAAGCGGCGCGCCCCTCCAGGTAGCACCTCCCAGTGCCAGCCCGGCGGAGCCCAGTCCCGGACATGGGTCCTCTGAAGCAGGACGTCGTCGCGAACGGGTCGACGGCGAGGATGCGGGCCGGGCATATCATCGAGAACAAATACTATATGCCCGCAAAAAGTAACATTTTTTAAATGATTGGATTGTGATAACTAAAATTCTATATATATGCAAATTCTAACAATTTGACATTAATCTAATTCATCTAACTAAAACTAATTCTAAAATTTCCTGATTATATAACTAACATTTCTATAACAATTCTAATATTTATATAACTAAAAAACGGAAAAATTGCTAACATTTCTATAAATATTTCTATAACTAAAAAACAGAAAACATTTATAACATTTCTATATAACTAACATTTCTAATATTTACATAACTAAAAAACAGAATAATTTCTAACATTTCTATAACTAAAAAACAGAAGAAAAAAAATTATAACAAACAAACTAATGTGTGTGTGTAGTGTGTGTGTGTAGTGTGTATGTGTAGTGTGTGTGTGTGTGTAGTGTGTGTGTGTGTGTAGTGTGTGTGTGTGTGGACATGGCGGTCGGGGCGAGCTCACCGGTGAGGCGACGACGGGGCGGCGACGACGGGGCGGCGGGACGGGGCGGCGACGACAGGGCGGGGCGGCCGGGGCGACGGGATGGGGCGGCGACGATGGGGCGGGGCGGGTCGCGGCGACAGGGCGGCCGGGGCACGGCAACGGGGACGACGGGGACGGGGACGGCCGGGGCGGGGACGTCGACGGGGGCGGCGACCAGGGGCGGGGACGGCCGGGGTCGGCGACGAGGGGCGGGGGTGGCGACGTCGACGGGGACGGCGTCGATCGGGGCAGGGCGGCGCGACGGAGGGAGGAAACAGAGGGAAGAGAAAGAGGGAAACTGAATTTTTTTTCAACTGTTGTATATATATGATGGACCTTTAGTACCGGTTGAAGCCACCAACCGGTACTAAAGGTCTGTTTTGGCCAGGCCAAGCAGCAGGAAGCGCACCCCCTTTAGTACCGGGTGGTGGCTCCAACCAGTACTAAAGACCCCCCTTAGTACCGGTTGGAGCCACCACCCGGTACTAAAGGGGGTGCGTTGGCTCCAGGCGGTGCGCAAGTTTAGTCCCACCTCGCTAGACGAGGGGCTACCGCACTGGTTTATAAGCTCCAGTGCGGTAGCTCTCTCGAGCTCCTCTCCTAATCAGGCCTATTGGCCTACCTGTTCTCTTCTGTCCCGTGGGCCTACTGGGCCTTTGCGGGCCTGCATCCTGGCCCAACTAAAGGTTGTGTTCATAGTCGTATGCAGACCGCTTTGGCCTAGTAGGCGGGCTTTTTTATTTTCTTAATTTTTTCGCTTTATTTATTTTTGTTTTATTTATTTTTGAGTTGTTTTTTGCTGTATTTAGAGTTTCTTTGTGAATATTTTTGCTTTAGGTACAAAAAATTACAAACTTTCTATTAGTGCCGGTAGCTTTCAAATTTGAATAGTTTAAATTTTGAATTATTTGAAATTTGTGTGAATCACTAGTTTGTGAATAACTTAACTTTGAAAAAAGTTTTTCAGTGATTCTTTTTTCTTATGTTTAATATTAGTGTGTTTTATCATTATATTCAATTTGGTAATGCTTAGGTTATTTAAAAAATGAAATGCCTTTGTAAAAGTTCAGTTTTCGTTGGAAACCCTCATACTTCGAAAGAGATTGTCCATTTTGTACACGAAGTGTATTAAGTTTTTACCGTAACCCTCTCTACTTTTTTGCACATGCTATTTGTATGAAATTATGATACCATGCCAACTTTCAACCTTTTCTGAGTTCATTTGAAATGCTTTTCAATTTCAGGGTCATTTAGCTGGAAAAAATCACTAAATGCATGAAAAGAATTTGTTTGCACATAAAATTTCTTCGTGTTTCAAATGCCAAAACACATAATTAACTACCCTAACTATTACAGACATTCCCTCCTGGGTGTGAAACACAGAAGAAAGTGATGATAGTGAAGCCGATCACATCCCAGATCTTTGGGCGTGAAACTTTTTCTTTGCGTGTGTCCCTTTGCGCCGTAGCCATGGAAAATCTTCATCATTTAACTGGATGCTCGGGTCAATATTCACTATAAATTGAGCAATTTCATCAAACTTTTCATAATATTCTGACATGTCTGTCTTGTCATCCACTCCCATGATGTTTCTTTTTCCTGAAAGAACTATGTGGCGCTTTGGCTCGTCGTATGATCCATTCGCTTCCTTATCTTTTCTTTTTCTTGGCCTTGTAGACATGTCTTTCACATAAAAAACCTGCGCCACATCATTGCGTAGGACGAATGGTTCGTCTGCATACGCAAGATTGTTGAGATCCACTGTTGTCATTCCGTACTGCGGGTCTTCCGTTACCCCGCCTCGTGTCATATTGACCCATTTGCACCGAAACAAAGGGACCTTCAAATCACCTGATCCATAGTTAAGTTCCCATATGTCCTCTATGTAACCATAATATGTTTCATTTCCCGTGTTGGTTGTTGCATCAAAGCAGACACCACTGTTTTGGTTGGTGCTCTTCTTATCTTGGGCGATCGTGTAAAATGTATTCCCATTTATCTGGTACCCTTTGAAAGTCATTATATTCGAAGATGGTAACTGGGACAACGAGTACAGGTCATTTTGAATATTACCATCATTCAGGGCACGTTTCTGCAACCAACCGGCGAAAGTCCTCATTTGTTCACGCGTAATCCACTCGTCAGACTTCTCCGGGTGTTTAGACTGTAGAAAATTCTTGTGTTCCTCCATATACGGAGCCACCAAGGCGGAATTCTGTAGAACTGTGTAGTGTGCTTCAGTGAGAGAATGCCCGTCCATACATATTATTTGATGCCCTCCTAGCGTGCCTTTTCCTTCCAGTCTGCCCTTATGCCGCGATTCAGGAACACCAATCGGCTTAAGGTCAGGAATAAAGTCAATACAAAACTCAATGACCTCCTCATTTTCATGGCCCTTCGAGATGATTCCTTCTGGCCTAGCACGGTTATGAACATATTTCTTCAAGACTCCCATGAACCTTTCAAAGGGGAACATATTGTGTAGAAATACAGGACCCAAAACGTTAATCTCTTCGCAAAGGTGAACTAGGACGTGCGTCATGATGTTGAAGAAGGATGGTGGGAACACCAACTCGAAACTGACAAGACATTGCACCAAATCCTTCTGTAACCTTGGTATGATTTCTGGATCGATTACCTTCTGAGAGATTGCATTGAGGAATGCACATAGCTTCACAATGGCTAATCGAACGTTTTCCGGTAGAAACCCCCTCAATGCAACCGGAAGGAGTTGCGTCATAATCACGTGGCAGTCATGAGACTTTAGGTTCTGGAACTTTTTCTCTGCCATATTTATTATTCCCTTTATATTTGACAAGAAGCTAGACGGTACCTTCATGCTGAGCAGGCATTCGAAGAAGATTTCCTTCTCTTCTTTGGTAAGAGCGTAGCTGGCCTGACCCTGATGTATGCTGTCTTTTCCGTGCATACGTTGCTGGTCCTCCCGTGCCTCTGGTGTATCTTTTGTCTTCCCATACACGCCCAAAAAGCCAAGCAGGGTCACGCAAAGATTCTTCGTCACGTGCATCACGTCGATTGCGGAGCGGACCTCTAGGTCTTTCCAATATGGTAGGTCCCAAAATATAGATTTTTTCTTCCACATGGGTGCGCGTCCATCAGCGTCCTTCGGAACGGGTTGTCCGCCAGGACCCTTTCCAAAGATTACCTTCAAATCCTTGACCATATCATGTACATCAGCACCAGTACGGTGGCGAGGCTTCGTCCGGTGATCCGCCTCACCTTTGAAATGCTTGCCTTTCTTTCTTACGGGATGCCTTGTCGGAAGAAATCGACGATGTCCCAGGTACACATTCTTCCTATAACTATCCAAATATATACTATCGGTATCATCCAAACAGTGCGTGCATCCGCGGTATCCCTTGTTTGTCTGTCCCGAAAGGTTACTGAGAGCAGGCCAATCATTGGTGTTCACGAACAGCAATGCCTTTAGGTCAAATTCTTCCTGTCCGCGCTCATCCCACGCACGTACACCTGTTCCATTCCATAGCTGTAATAGTTCTTCAACTAATGGCCTTAGGTACACATCAATGTCGTTGCCGGGTTGCTTAGGGCCTTGGATGAGCACTGGCATCATAATGAACTTCCGTTTCATGCACAACCAAGGAGGAAGGTTATACAAACATAGAGTCACAGGCCACGTGCTATGGTTGCTGCTCTGCTCCCCAAAAGGATTAATGCCATCTGCGCTTAGACCAAACCATACATTCCTTGGGTCACCTGCAAACTCCTCCCAGTACTTTCTCTCGATTTTTCTCCACTGCGAACCGTCAGCGGGTACTCTCAACTTTCCGTCTTTCTTACGGTCTTCTGCGTGCCACCGCATCGCCTTCGCATGCTCTTTATTTTGGAACAAACATTTCAACCGTGGTATTATAGGAGCATACCACATCACCTTGGCAGGAATCTTCTTCCTAGGGCGCTCGCCCTTGACATCACCAGGGTCATCGCGACTGATCTTATAACGCAATGCACCGCATACCGGGCAAGCGTTCAAATACTCGTACTCACCGCGGTAGAGGATGCAGTCATTAGGGCATGCATGTATCTTTTGCACCTCTAACCCTAGAGGGCAAACAGCCTTCTTTGCTTCATACGTACTCTCGGGCAATTCGTTGTCCTTTGGAAGCATATTCTTTATCATTACCAGCAACTTTCCAAATCCCTTGTCAGATACACCATTCTCTGCCTTCCATTGCAGCAATTCAAGTGTGGTGTCCAACTTTTTTTTGTCAGCTTCGCAATTCGGGTACAACAATTTCTTGTGATCCTCTAACATACGCTGCAACTTCGTCCTCTCTAGATCACTTGCGCAGTTTCTCTTTGCAACGGCAATGGCCCAACCTAGATCATCAGCGGGCTCATCTGATGCCTCTTCTTCAGCTTCTTCCCGCATTGTCGGCTCAGCTTCTTCCCCCATTGTTGTATCATCGTATTCAGGGAACCCATGGCCAGGATAGCCGTCGTCGTCCTCTTCTTCTTCATTGTCTTCCATCATAACCCCTATTTCTCCGTGCTTGGTCCAAACATTATAGTGGGGCATGAAACCGGACTTAAATAGGTGGACGTGAATGGTTTTTAACGTAGAGTAACTGTGACCATTCTTACAGACAGCACATGGACAAGGCATAAAACCATCCGCCCGCTTGTTTGCCTCAGCGGCCCGCAGAAAAGTATGCACGCCATTAATGAACTCGGGAGAGCATCGGTCATCATACATCCATTGTCGG
Organism: Triticum aestivum; assembly: GCF_018294505.1. Lineage (NCBI taxonomy): Eukaryota > Viridiplantae > Streptophyta > Magnoliopsida > Poales > Poaceae > Triticum > Triticum aestivum. Next base: position 753,814,096 of record NC_057801.1, read on the forward strand.
CTCATCTTCATTACACAACACCGAATAGACCAAATTAATACAAGTTCATACATAAAGTTCATACATAAAGTTCATACATAAAGTTCATATACAACACTTAATTAAATGCAACATACAAATAACTCTCTAACTAAAGAATTTAAATGCAACAAAAAATGCGATGAAGACCGCAACTAAGGTAACAATTGATCTAACATCATAATGATACCAAGCCACACTATCAATGGCATATTTTCTAATCTTTCTAATCTTCAACCTCATTTTCTCCATCTTGATCTTGTGATCATCGATGACATCGGCAACATGCAACTCCAATTCCATCCTCTCCCCCTCAATTCTTTTCAATTTTTCTTTCAAATACTCATTTTCTCTTTCAACTAAATTAAACCTCTCGACAATAGGGTCGGTTGGAATTTCCGGTTCACATACCTCCTAGATAAAAATATCTATGTCAACTTGATGGGCATAATTTGTCATAAACACGAAATGCAACAACTAGTTTTAAAAGAGAATATACCACATCTGAATCATAACAAGGACGAGGGCCGACGGGGACGGATATCAAAACCATGGCACTATGTATATCAAACAACATACGGGTAAGATAATTATACGAGTAACTGTATATCCAAATCACACAAACATCAATTTGGTATTGTAAAACATTAAACAAGAGCCTCACCACAAGGTGGTGCCGGCGATGGGACGGTGCGGGCGATCGACGGTGGTTACGACGGAGATTTAGAAGGCACTAAGTAAACCACACCTACATATGCAAACTAAGTGTTATTTTTGACCTCAAATTGCATATAAATCAAATACTAGCAAATACAATTCCTCCCAAATTAATCACTATACAAAGCATTGCAAGAGCTAATCTAGCAATGAGAGTTGAAAGGACAAAGTTGCTAACCTTCGTGATCATTTGAATGGATGAGGGCCTTCAAATCTTGACAAATTTTGGGCAAAATTTGTGAGGAGCTCGAGGAAGAGAGGGGAAGAACAGAGGAAGTGAGGGGAAAGGGGAAGAACAGAGTGGCTCGGGTGGACGAAGGGTTTATGTACGTCGACCTTTAGTACCGGTTCGTGTCACGAACTGGTACTAAAGGTGCTGGAGGGGCCCCAGACTGACAACACTCTGCCACCTCTCTCTTTAGTACCGGTTCATGGCACGAACTAGTGCTAAAGGTTCTCCACGAACCGGTACTAATGAGAACGGCCGGCTAGCCATTGGAACCGGCACTAATGGACACATTAGTGCCGGCTCAAAATCAAACCGGCACTAATGTGTCTCATATTAGGTCCTTTTTCTACTAGTGTAATTTTCGGAACAAATCTGAATGTTATTAAGGAGGTCAAGGATTTCGTATCTCGCTGTTTTGAGATGAAGGATTTAGGAGTGGCTGTTTACATTCTGAACATCAAGTTGTTGAGACATGATGATGGTGGGATTACATTGCTTCAATCTCACTATGTGGAAAAGATCTTGAGTCGCTTTGGCTACAGTGACTGCAAGCCATCTCCAACACCATATGATGCTAGTGTGTTGCTTCGAAAGAATCGGAGAATTGCTAGGAACCAATTGAAATATTCATAGATCATTGGCTCGCTTATGTACTTAGCCAGTGCTACAAGACCTGACATCTCTTTTGTTGTTAGCAAACTGAGCCGGATTGTCTCAAAACCAGGAGATGTGCATTGGAAAGCTCTAGAGAGAGTTTTGCGTTATTTAAAAGGCACTGCAAATTATGGAATTCACTACACCGGGCATCCAAAGGTGCTTGAAGGGTATAGTGACTCAAACTGGATCTCAGATGCTGATGAGATAAAGGCCACGAGCAGATATGTATTCACTCATGGAGGTGGCGCTGTTTCTTGGAAGTCTTGCAAGCAGACCATCTTAACGAGGTCAACAATGGAAGCAGAACTCACAGCACTAGATACAGCTACGGTCGAAGCAGATTGGATTCGTCGGCTCTTGAATGACTTGCCGGTAGTTGAGAAACCTGTACCAGGTATCCTTATGAACTGTGACAATCAAACTGTGATCACTAAAGTGAGCAGCTCAAAGGATAACATGAAGTCATCAAGACACGTTCAGAGAAGGTCAAAATCTGTCGAAAAAATGAAAAACTCCGGAGTTATTGCATTGGATTATATCCAAACGTCTAAAAAACTGGCAGATCCTTTTACTAAGGGTCTATCACGTAATGTGATAGATAATGCATCGAGGGAGATGGGTATGAGACCCATAATATGAGTTATTCACAGTGGTAACCTATTCTTTGTGATCGGAGATCCCGTGAATTAGTTGTGGAAGACAAGTTGTTGGTCAACTGGGAGGAGAGTATCCTTACTGTTAAAAATACCACTCCATGAAGATGCAATACTCTCCTAATCTGCATGGCATGTTGATGTATATCTTAATGTGTTCTAAGTGGCTCATTTAAGCAGAGATGTTATCCTGCAGAACATCTTTTGAAGAACACACCTATATGAGTCTAATTGTCAAACGTCGCAATCTATGAGAGTAGGGTTCTCTCTAGTAAACTCATGAAAGGTCACGGAGTATGACGCATAAGCTCCACCCGCGGGGAAGACCCACGGTAGCCACGTATCGGTCAAGGCTTTATGTGAAGCTAGATTCGCAGAAAACTTGCAGTTCAAGGCCCAGTCCACTGTTCAAGTTGCTTACTAGTGTAGCATAGTGTAGCATAGAGTCTCTCCTGCAGTACCGGTATATAAAACAGTGTTTTGGAACCAAAGGCAAATTTCTGTGTGCCTCTGGGATCTGGTGGGGGATTGCTGGAATTTAGTCTATTTGGGCAGCCCAATAACTATTTGAGAAATTCCTAATAAATCCTAGAGGCCCACTTAGCCCATTTGTGCAAGGCAAGGGATACTACTAAAAGTTTAGTCCCACATTGCTAGTTTAGAGGGGGTTGGACCTCTTTATAAGGGAGGCTCCTTCCCCACTTGTATGAGCATGAGAACAAGAGGGACATCCACGCGCGCTCCTCCTCCGCCGCCCGCCTCGCCACGCCACGCCACGCCTCGCCTCGCCTCGCCTCGTCGCGCCGCGGGTTGCGGGAATGAGCCAAGCCGATGTCTAAATTTTTGCCACGCACTACGGGTATACGAAATGTCACTCGGGAGCTGAAAAGTTTTTGCTGTAGTGGACATTGAATATGAACGCTGCACCCTTCGGCTGTTGTCTGTTCGTTTCGTCTCCCTCGTTCCCTTCAGCTCCCAGCGCTGCCCTCTCGCCTCCTTCTCTTGCGCCTATAAAAGGGAGGTCACTCCTCTCAGCAAGACACACCAGAACTACTCCTTCCCTCGCCATCGGTTCCATCTCTGAGCTGCTGCTGTCTTCCTCATCCCGGCTTGTGGCGTGCACCGCACGTCGGGACAGTAAGCCTCCGAGACCACACCTTTTGAGTCATGTACGGGAGAAGGGTGATAAGGTTTTTGGGGAGCGCTCAGCGCGACTACTGGCTGCTTCATCATGGACGATCCGGTCGCCGACGACTACTTCCCCGACGACGACTTCTTCCCCGACGTCCATGACCTCCTCGACGACATGGCAGGCGAGGACACCGACTCCAAGTCCAGCGCTTCTACTGCTACTGTGTCGTATGTGTTCTTATCCTTTCTGTTAGAAGTCCTGCTACAGTTCTTGGCTCTAGTTTCTGCCCTACGTATGTTAGGTTCTATGTCGTATAAGCAACTTCATCTAGTGTCTGTTCTAGATGTGTTTACCTCAAGTTCATATATGCAGACGATGTTTACCTTCTCTTTGTCAGATTGCATGACTTGCTTTATATTTGCTATTTTAATCATGCTTTATCTAGTATTTCTGTTAATAAAATCATTCGATAAATTGCTCATATTTCCAATAGATTCAAGTTCCATCTTCGCAATTCAAAATGTGGAACATCGGGTGCTTCCTATGGTAACAAGTTTAGCTACCAGACTATGGGACCCAGGAATCTTTGATGTTCAGTGCCTCGGCGCTATTAAGTTTCTTTCAACCACATGGGTCTCATTCTTATTTGTTCCTGATGTGAAATATTATCTTGCTCATGGACTTGAGCTTTCAACTGCAACACAACAGGATCCTGGAATTCGACACTTTATTCTTCTACCTTGCTGCTTCTTGGGGAAACCGGGTCTGTGCGCTGGTACAGTGGTGCACCTGGGCAATACAAACTTTGTTGTGACTGGATTTGAATATCTACAGGAGTGGGACAAGGGAAATTCCATTTTGATTCAAGTGACTGCAGTGATCGGCACTTTTAGTGCTCTAACTTGCACGTACAAAAGGACAAAATTTTTGAAAGGCAATGGGACCCTGGGATTTTGCAGTTTATCCTTGGAACTTGGGTATCATCTAGTGGCAACATCTTGCATACACGCATTTTCAACTTATCTTCAATTTATGTTGGCTGGACCGTGATATGCAACTTGGTTATTTGGGATACATGGTTGTGATACTACCATCGGCTCTATTCTGGTTTCCAAAGTGGCCTCTCTCTAAAATGCAGCAAGCTGAGAACTACATGATGCTTCCTCCAGAAAATATTGCTTGAGCCATGTTCGAACTAAACTTTTGGATCATAACACTTGAGTTCTCTCGAGATCGTTCAGCTAGCCACTTGCCCCTTCAGTTCCTTGTATTTCTTCGCACCAGTAGAACTGAGATATATTTTTCTGGGACCCAATGCTCACTTTCACTAGTAGAAAACAGGGCCTTGGTTACAGCACAATATACACATTAGTCCCGGTTGCATTACGAACCGGGACTAATGTAAACATTAGTCCCGATTCGAGCGGCTAAAGGCATTAGTCCCGGTTCAAATGGTCCCTTTTGTCCCGGTTTGAGACACGAATCGGGACTAAAGGGTGCGATGTCCTTTAGTCCCGGTTCGTGTCTCAAACCGGGACTAAAGATTAGACCTTTAGTCCCGGTTTGAGGAACCGGGACTAAAGGGTCCATTTCCCAAACTCTACCCCCCCCCCCCCTGTATCACCATTTCAGTTTTGAAAAAAACAAAAAAAAAGATAAAAACTTCAAAAAATAAATCCTTCGAGATGTCTACTAGTTAGGAAAATTAAAAAACCTAAATTTGGACATATTTTGCAAAAAAGTGTTATGAAAAAGTAAAACGGCTATAACTTTTGCATACGATGTCGGAAAAAACATATAATATATCAAAATGTTCAGCACGAAAATCCGCATCCGAATTTGACGGCCATAGGCCGTTTTGCAAATTTTTAGAATCCTCAAATTCTAAAAGGAAAAAAAGTTATGCTCAAATTTTAGTTTTTTTGAATTTTGGTTAAATCTGGTCAAACTGTGACCAAACTACTTATTCAAAAATTATTAGTGTTACTAAATAATTATTCAAGAATATTAGTGTTACTAAATAATTATTTCAGTTTTTTGAATTTTTGTCAAATTTGGTCAAACTATGGTCAAACTATGGTCAAACTACTTACTCAATAAAATATTAGTGCTACTACATAATTATTGTTTTTTAGAATAATAGTTTCAAACTCAAATAGTGAAACATGTGACTTCATGCTCAAGCTAAACTCCCGAGCGTTAATAGGATGGACATCTTACTATTGTCAGGAAAACAACAAGTGCAGACTTGAAAACTAGGAGAAATAGAAGTCGGATGTTAAACGTGCTTAGGCTGCAGTAGTGACAGGATGGGGTGATTAGAGATTAAATTGTAAAATAATTCAAAAAATTTAAAATCGGTAAAATATTCAAAAAAATATTCGTAACACCAACCGAGACTAAAGGTGGAGTTCCAGACAGCGGCCACGCGAAGGGCCTTTAGTCCCGGTTCGTAACAGAACCGGGACTAAAGGGGGGGGGCTTTAGTACCGACCCTCTAGTCCTGGTTCCAGAACCGGGACTAAAGGCCCTCTAGAACCGAGACTAAAGGCCTGTTTTCTACTAGTGTTTTTCTGTGGTGGTTTTCATCTGATCGGAGAGCAATTCATGAGTGGACACCACAGATCACAATATATACACATGTGCAGATGTTCTTAGGAGGGCTCAATTTTTAAATGAATCGGCCTCAAGGCACCATAGAAACTGCAGCCATGTTGTGGCACCATTCTACTAACCAGCTGCTTGTTTGTATCATTCGCATTGGGGAGCCCGTGAAGGGAGAGACCAAAACTTGCACTCGCCTGCTTGCTGTCAAGGAAGGGACCTCAAGTTGGTTTAGATTTATCTTGTGTGTGAACAACATGCCCCGATTTCCAACTGCAGCTCCATTTGAAACTGAATTAGTGCCATCTCCCAATGAGCTGATCAGGTGCACGCACATGCTACTGCCATATGACCGAGGAGGACTAGCTCTTCACTTAGATGAGATTGGAGGTATTCAGAATTCAAGCTTGATCATCATCGGCTTGGGGGCAAGCCGATTTTCAAGGGAGGGAGAGTGTAACACCCCCTGTATGGGTTGTTGCTATGTGGTTTTGATATGGCCTTGACTAACACTGGTGTTCTTGATGTTCAGACATTGTCGTGTGTCAAAGGACTCCAGGTCAAAGATATTGACATGCCAAAATATACATGCCAAGTACCACGGTACCTTCGCCTAAGCTATGATGATGAGGAACATCTTATTAGTGAAACTTGTGTGTATGCCAAGGCTGTGCAAAAGATGAGCCGTGACTCTAGTCCAAAGTTGCATGGACCGCATGTTTGCATGCACCAAAAGTCGTTCTACGGATACATGTGGGTTCATCATGAGATTAGTAGGAAGACGTGCCATAGAGAGACCAAGCCAATACATGAATACTTTAATATGCCTTGGAGATATGGAACATGTTTCCTGGTTTGGGAAAAAAGATTATGACGTGCCATGCACGTGTAAAGTTTCCAATTAATGGAAGGATCACATATTGGTGTGAAGGGCACGCCATGCAAACAAGGTTGTTTTTATTCTTGCCACGTAAGGAGAAGATCAAGCATGCAATTAGATTTGTTGGTACGTGGTCTGCTATGTCCTTCAAAAATGTCGGTTGGGGTCCACCAAACCAACTCAGCCGTATCACAATATGCAGAGACCAAGTTTGGGCCGGTTAGTTAATTAGGTTGTTTTTTTGTTACAATTGTACTTTAGCCGTGAGTTAGAGACGTAGAGTTAAATATTAAATTACTTCTTGTGAGTCAAGTTATAAGGGGTGGCTGCTACTATAAAGCCAAGTCCGTTCGTCAATGTAATGCCTGATATTGCTGCTTGGTATGGCTCTGTTCATCCTGCCCTTAGATCTTTTTCGTGAAGTAGTTTTCTTCTACTTTTGGGCTGCAATGACGGCTGTACAGGAGGAGGAAGAAGAGCCTTGGATTCCCTTTTTTCGTGGAGAAGAAGAAAGCGGCATGGGAGGGGCTAGGGCGTGGTGTGAGCGGGCGTGGGAGGGGCTGGGACGCTGGGTTTGGACAGCTGGCCATGTAGAAGGCGGCTTTTCTGTTCGGGATTGACCGCTCGATCGGTTTCGTTGATGGCCGCCTGTCCTTCCTTTTCTGTACCGCGCGGGGGGGGGGGGGCAGGGGCTTAACTATTCTGGCCGGCCGCCCGATCGCACTAGTGGGCGGCCGGCCGCCCACTATACGCGTCCATTTTTTAGATGATTTAGACACATGTGTGTTCTTCGGCCGCCGGCCATTATCGAGTTTAGTGAATTATTGTCCAAAATCTCTACTGGCGTGTGAGTTCCTGCGACACGACGTGTAGGAGATTACAAGCTGAGGTTATATGGTTCGTCCACGTTATTCCTTCAGATTGAGGGGTTGGCGTGTTATTTTTGCGGAGTTTGTGAATAATTTCATAAACCCGCAACAAATTCTTGTTGCAATGGAGTTTTGTGTCGTGAAAAATCGGGTCAACAAGGGACCGACTCTCGTCTCGAGGTTCGCCCCCACATCAGGTTTGTACCTGTGTGTGGGCTACAAGATAGGCCAAGGGTTATCTGTGTGTGGGCCTAGTAGGAGGAGTATATGTATCACGTTGTAACACTAAAGAGATTCATGTTGCAGATGAATGAACTCTGAAGATTTCTCACCTCCCGTTCTCTTGTTCCTCAGCCCCTTCTCTGATTCCTCACCCTAATTCTTCTCGAATTATCCCAAACTACCAAGGTACTCAGGTGATTTGTCCGATCTCGACCCATTCCACGACCGGGTCGTGACATAGTAGTACCACAGTTTTTTCTCCCGGGCAGAAACGAGTTTAGAAAAGGGAAACGTTCGCAGCCGGTCGACCAGCTGCGTATTCCGCCGGTCCCTCGCGCACATGGCCTGCGTACGTAGCGTCGTCCCCACATCCCTCGCACCTTTCTCTCCCCACGCATCACTAGTGGGCCCCGCAAACCGCTCTCGTATCTCCTTTATCTCTTTCTTCCCGTTAACGCCACACATCTCCTTTTCCTTCAAATCAAACACAGATCAGGCTGCTCCGGCGAGCGACCACCTCCACCACCCCCCGCGCTGCTCGACGAGCACAACCCCATCCCTTGCCCCACGCTGCTCCGACGAGCGGCCGCGTCCAACTCCCCTTGTGCTGCTCCGACGAGCGTAAGGCCCTCACTTGCCCCGCTCTATTCTAGCGAGCAGCCGCCTCCACCTGCCCCCGTGCTGCTCCGGGGTGCGCCATCCTCCACCGGGTGATGGGCCGGCGGCTACGTCTTGTATGAGCAAACGAGATGCTGGAATCGGCATGGGCGGGTGCTGCAATCGGCAATTTTTTTTGTCACAACCGGTTTTTGTTTTTGCTGGAAACAGCGACATTTTTTGCTAGGATCCACATTTTTGGAAGTGCTTTTTTGCTACAACCATTCCAAATTTTTGCTACCATCGTTTGGTTTTTGCTACAGCCGTCCTTTTTGGATTTTTGGCACCCATCTTTGATTTTTTTTGCTGGATCCAGCTTTCTACTAGAACCACTCCATTTTTTTGTTACCGGAGTCTTTGATTTGTGCTACCACCGTCTCCGTTTTTGCTACTACCCAGTCTTTCGACTTTTTTGCCCGATGCATCTTTTTTACCTTTGAACCACTCCAAATTTGCTACCACTGTCTTTGTTTTGCTACCAGTGTATTTGAGTTTTGCTAGCATCCTTTTTTTTGTTTTTTTTTGCTGGATACATTTTTTGCTGGAACAATCAATTTTTTTTTGTTGGAACTGGCGTTTTTGTTAGCTACTACCCCATCTACAAACGGCGACAGCGATGAACTTTCACTGGAAGGCTGCAACCGGAGGCCGATTTTGCTGGAACCGACACCACAATTTTGCTGCATCGGTGTTATTTTTTACGACAACCGGTTAATTGGTTTGCTACATGGCGACGGCTTGGTGCAGCGATGGTGTCCTGCCAGATCCAGCGAGGACCAGTGCTGCGGGGACGGCGAGTCGACGGTGCTTCGAATCAGCGGCACGCGCGGCCATGGTGGGCTGCGTGAGCGGGGCGGGTGCGCCAGAGATTCCTTTTTTTTGTTCTGGCATGATGTGCGAGACGAGGAAGAAAAAAAAGGTCCAGATCCAACGGCAGATGAAGCTGCAATCGTATGGGTGCACACTGACCGGCCGAAATTCGGCCGGCGCACCAGCGCCTAGTAGTGCCCTTTAGGCCAACTCCACCGCACGACCCCAAACAGACGTCCGTTTTGTCCGGATTTCATCCGTTTGGGGTGGCAATGGGGACGAAAATGGACATGCGTGTCCAGCTTGTGTTCGAGGTGCCCACCGCGACAGAGCGACCCAAAAATGTCCGTCCCGCACCTTCCCACCCGCTCGTCGCCGCGCCTCGCTGCCCTTGCACCCCACCTGCTCGGCCCCGTAGCTGCCGCGCCCGGGGTGCTCGTGCTCGCCCCCGGCAGCCATTGCGCACGCCTGGAGCTCCCAGACGCGTCCGCCGCTCGCCCCGTGCGCGCCCACCTCGCCCGCTCGCGCCTCGCACGCGCCCACCTCGCCGTCGGGTGGGGGCAGAGTTCTCCAGCGGCAGGCCGAGAAGGTGCGGAGGACGGCCCCTAGCACTCGTCGGCGTAGGGGAAGTCGGAGAGGCGGACGAGGAGGCCGCGGAAGTCGGCGACGGGGCAGGGGATGCGGAGCGCGCCGGGGTGGCCGTACCCGTACTCCTGGGAGGCGCACAGGAGCAGCGCCGCGAAGGCCGGCCGGCCCAGCAGGTCCGCGCGCATGGCGAACCGTTCCACGGGCCCGCCCTCCTCGCCGATGCAGACCGGCACGTGCCCCTGCGGCACCTTGGCGCCGCCGGTCGTGGATGCCTGCTTCGGCGCGCGGAGCTGCCGGTATGCCATGGCGGCGGCCGCGGAGGAGGAGTCGACTGCCCCTCCCGCCACTGCAGCCGCCCAGCCACCAAGCGCGCGCCTACCTGGCCGGGCCGGTGCTGCAACCACCAGCGCCCGCGCGGGCTCGTCGTATGCGGCGTCACCGTCGCCGGCCCCCGCTCGCCCCGCCCGTGCCGCTCCGGGCTCACCGCCCTAGCTTGCGCCCGGTGCTCCTGCCTTGCCGGAGCTCGTCGTGTAGGCTAGCGGCAGCACGTAGCGGGCATCCATGGCCGGGGAAAAAGAGAAAAAGGAGGAGAGAGGGGATGGGTGGGCAGATGATTCCTTTTTATTTGTATGACAGGCGGGCCACACTGCACATGCAAGCGGACCGAGGCGGACGAGGAGTGGCCAGAGAGTGTCCGTTTGTATCCGCTTCGGCCCCAAAACAAGGCCAATTTTGGTTCATGGATGGGGTGAAACGGACACGAAACGGACAAAAAAGTAAAATAGGGTCTGCCGCTGGGTCATCTGCTTTGTCCGTTTTACCCCAAATGAACCCTCCCGGACAAAATGGGGTCGTGCGGTGGAGTTGGCCTTAGAAAAAGACTTTGGAGAGAGATGTAGCCATCTGTCTGAAAGTTTTAGGAAAGGTCGTTCGGTCGGTGCGTCGTAAAAATCTGCCGGCCTTCTCGAGCGCGGAGCGCGACAAATGGAGGCGAAACTCATTCCGCACTTCACCACCGGCCCCGTGCGCGGGTCAGTCCAACGCCACCCGGATCCGATCTCATCGGATAGCTGCGTGCGTGCGTGCGTGCGCTCGCTGGACGGAGAACCCAGACGCGCTCGCTCCACCGGCCGCCAGCCGGCCACGCAGTCCCATTACCCAGCTCCGCCCGCCGGTGAAAACGTCTCGGGATAAATCACACGCACTCAGACCAGCAGCAGTTCGGCGCCCCACCAAACATTCGTTCTCTCCTCTCCCCGTCGCGTGGCTCCGGCCACCGCGCCGCGCGTGCCGCGAGGCCATCCATCATCCCTCCAGCCAGTGGCGATGGACACGGCGGCCGCGGCGAGGCACCAGCACCCGGCGCTGGGCGGGCGGCGGCGTAGGGGGTGCCGCGGGGGCGTGGCGTCCGTGCGGTGCTCCGGCTCGCCGGCGCAGGAGTTCGCGGCGCTGGCGTCGATGTTCCGGCGGCGGCTGGTGGTGGGGGCGTCCACGGCGGCCGCGGCGGCCGTGGGGGCCAACTTCGGGGGCGTCACCAGCTTCCTCCTCGGCCTCTCCCCGGAGCTCGGCCGCTCGCTCCGGCTCGACGTGCTCTACCCCGTCGGCGGCTTCACCCGCTGCCTCGACTCCGACAACGGATTGGGTACTGACTTCCCCACCACCAGTAGCTTAGCTAGTTTTGCTTCTTCTGCTCGTTTGTCAACAGGCAACAATCATTCATGTATTCATGCTCTGTGACTGAGTGCATTTCTGAATTAGAATGCTTGCTGACAGCATTGGCAACTCAAGATTTGTTCAGAATGAGATTAGTAATCATACGCTTCACACCGAGACTTCTCTGAATGCACGTTTAGTCATTCACATTGACCGGGTTGTCATGCTCAACTATTCGCACCGAGACTTCTCTGAGCGCACGTTTACAATGCTTGACACTGATAGAATTAGCAACTCAAAGCATTTCTCAGAATAAAATTGGTAGTAGTAACCAGCCACGAAAGAGGAAAAATAAATGTGTTGATTTGAGAAAAGCTGATTTGACTGGCATTCTGGCAAATTGGTGTTCGGTCCGGGTTGATGCTCGCCATCAGCCACCAAATAAAATTCAAGGCAACCCTGCTTGTGCATGTTGCTATCAAGCTGCAACTTTGTGCCCCCACCAAAAAAGTACACAAACTAGTGATGCCAATTAGTTGTGGTGTGTTCACATCCCACCCACAGAAATATGAAGAAGAAAAACCGTATAATTCCTGAATTTCCTTTACTCATTCCATGCTCACTAGAGAAAAAAAAAGGAAAAGTATATAATTCCAGAATTAGCCTAGTCTTTTAGTTCTTGTTGGTTCTGGAATATGTCATTGGACCAATGGGCAAAGGGGCACACCTCAGTTTAGAGTTTAGACATCTCACTATATTTTTTTTCTACAAAAAATTGAACCCTGTCCTTTGTGCCACAGATTAGCCTGCCTTTTTGTTCTGGTTGGTTCTGGAATATGACATCGAGGGGAACCTTCAGTTACACATTTCTCTATATTTTTTTCTACAGAAAAATGATGTTTGTCCTTTGTGGCACAAGCATGAGTGGCTACAAAAAATGTGGTCCTTGCAGCTACAATCTACTATACCCATCTGCTATGCCATGCCTCCAATGGGATTGTATGGGTGGATTATGAGCTATCTGCTGCTGCCTTTAGGGCCAGGAGCTGAATGCCACATCTGCTCCATGTCAGCACGATTGATCATTGATGGCATCTCGTGGCCGATTCTCAACAAGATAACATGTTTTGGGGGTTTCTTCTGTCGAATATTTTGATATTTTCCCCGCTCTAGGACAATACGACGAGAGTGGATGCTTCCGAGCATCGATAAGATTCATCATTTGCAATATGTTCTGTGAACTAGTACACATATGCCAGATTATTAACTGTAATTTCTCTGAACTCTGTAGAATTCATCTATCCAGCAAATTGGGTTGGAGACCAGACAATACTATACAACCAAATTAAGAAAGCAGAGCTGCAGAGATCACTAGACCCTCCGCCGTTGACAAATGGGGGTTCTTCATCTCGACCTCGGAACGTCAGTGGACCGGTGGCGGCTTTTGGACCCCCGGGATCCAACGGGGAGCTCAATGTCAGCGTCATTGTATCAACCGTCCCTCAAGATTTCTCGTAAGTATACTCATATGTCATTTCAGTTTCTTAATGAAATGTGCATTAGCACTTCTTTCCTAGCGTAAGCATTTTCCTACTGCTTAAATAGTATACTTCAGTTCTTGTATGAAACATGATCATAAGAAATCCGGTCACATTAACGAGTTACTATTTCACTCAAAATGAGTAGAGTGCACCGCTAGTATGTCATAGTGTTCTCTAAAGTAGCATTGGAATGCTTGGAACAGGATCGAGTCTTTCGGCGGCCCTAAAGATGTCGGGCAAGTGGTGCTGAGGAGGATCGCAAGGACAAAGCGAAACCCGGACATCAGCGCCACTCTGATCGGTGCCGCGTTGAGAGAGGACACCGTGAACAATGTGAAATACTACAAGCTGGAATTCCGAGTCGAAAGCCCATCATTTCGGCGGCACAATGTGGCGGTGTGCTGCGCGAGAGACGGCAAACTGTACACCTTGAATGCCCAGGCACCCGAGTCGGCATGGAGGTCGGTTAAGGAAGAGTTCTTTGCCATGGCGGATTCCTTCAGCCTAGTGATCGATGTTTGATCTTGTAGATAAACAGTTTTGTACCCGTGTCGGTCATGGTCTCGTTTAGCCGAGGAGTAAATGTAACATAAATAAATGTTTTTTGTATCATGATGTTCTTGGTGACATCCATGTCTGAAGAACTTCCCTAGCAAGGTCTGGGCGTAAGGTTTTGTCAAGTAGAGGAGAAATGCAACAAAAATGATCTGTACCATAATCTTCTTGTTACACATATGTATGCACTTTTCTTTTGGACAGAGAATGTATTCATATTTGATGATATGCAGTCAGAATCAGACATCTCTCGAATTCTCCGAAGAATTATTCAGAATTCATAACTGAACATGAAGTTTGCTGGTTCAAGTGTACTTGTTGGCTATCTCCAGGAGGAGGTCCGAGAGCTCCCTGGGCTTGGAGAACATGGGCATGTGATCGGCCCCCTGGAGCCCCCTCACCTCCGTGCCGGGGTTCCACGACGCCATCCGCAGCTGGAACTCCGGCGACCACGAGGCGTCCTCCTCGGCGAGCACGTACACGCGGCTCACCGCGCCGTACCTCTCCGCCGTCAGTACCCCCTCCCCGCTCATCGCGGCGTCGTCCACGAACTGCCGCGACGGCCTCACCAGCATCGTCGCCAGCGTCAGGTCCTCGGGCGGGCTGAGCTGGTACAGCCGCTGCGCCATGTACTCCGGCCCAGGGGCGGAGCCAGCGCCCGGCCAGCCTGGGCACTTGCCCGGGCTCGATGCCTATGCGTACGCTGTACGATGTCCTGCGATAGCTGAAAAAATTGACGTACGGACCGTGATTTCCCGGGCAGAATTGTGTTGGGCCGGCTTCGTTTGGTAATGGGCTTTGTAAGAGCTAGGCCTAGCAAGCCACGTTCTGCTGTCGGTTAATCGCTAGGTTGACGCACGCACGTTCGGCTGTTGGTTAATCGATGTTTCTATTTGCTGATCGCTCGCCTCCACCTGCGCTGTTCGGCTTCGACTGCCTATCGCGCGAAAACAGACTGGCGGCGGCGGCCGGAGGCTGGCCTTGGCCTCGGAGCGCGGCTGGCGGCGGGATGAGTGGATCTGTCCCGGGGGAGGCAGGAACGGCTTGCAACCTTGCCTACTCGTTCTTTCCTTCGTAATCAGATTAAGTAAGATTGCTAACTGATGTGCCTATCCACACATGTAGGTCAACCTGTTGAAATTTATTCAAGCTAGATCATGATAAAAATAGTATTCGAACATTCATCGCAACCAATTATCACAAATTACATCTGCCTCGTGATTTTCTTTAACACACTATTCTATGTTCCATTTATTCCTACAAGCTCTGAATTTATGTGAACTCCGAATCTGTTTTTTATATTGTACTCCCTCCGTAAAGAAATATAAGAGCGTTTGGATTACTAAAGTAGTGATCTAAATATTCTTATATTCCTTTACAGAGAGAGTAATATTTTTTTAGGACATTTGGATGGTAATTTGGATAGCTATACTTTTGCGTGGAATGAGGTTAGTTTGCGAAAGTGCTCTTTTGATCCCGAGCTCATAGCTCCTGCATGAACAGTAAAATTCAAAAAAATAGTAAAAGTTTAAAAAAAAATCTGATTTTTTTTGTGATGAACATGATGAATATTCTAACTGCGTGCAAAGTTTTAGGTTGAAATGACATTCGTGGAGGTCTGGGCAAAAATAACAAAATCGATGCTCCAAAATGCTTCCAACAATAGTTTTTTTGGACCATCGATTTTAATATTTTTACCTAGACCTCCACGAATGTCAACCTGAAATTTTGCACGCAGTTAGAAAATCCATCAATGTTCATCACAAAAAAATCAGATTTTTTGAAAAAAATTTACTATTTTTTTGGATTGTACTGTTCATGCGGGAGCATGTGAGCTCGGGATCAAATACTCCATGTCCGCTGGCCTGCTTCTATGACTTTCATTGTCAAGTCTCAAATTCATTTTGGTCTATGAAACTGAATATCGATATGTTACATATTAGTCCACTTTGAAACTATATTTTTATGACCTTGTTTTTAAATTCGTTTTTTTTTGTTATTAATGATTTCTGGTAACGAAGTTCGGGGCTATTTTATATGTTGTATCTATCAGAACATCACATTTTAATTTCGACATTAGACACATAGGCTCAAGCTTGCCCAGGCTCTAGAAAAGTTCTGGCTCCGCGACTGCTCCGGCCCGAGCAGGAACGTCTTGCAAGGGCGTTGCGGGTCGTCGCCGGAGGTGGTCTCGATCACGCTGTCCATGAAGAAACCCGGGCCCCTTTCTTGCGCGAACTGTAATATCGAGTGTGTTAGGTTCGTTCATGGTGGGGGAGAAGAGGTGTGGATCGAGTGGGCGCGCGCGGGGCTCACCTGTTCAGAGACGAACTTGAGGGGCTTCCCGGCGGCCGGCATGGCGGCGGAGGCGAAGGCGGCCCTGTCCGGGTGCGCCTGCATGGCCAGCGCCAGGCTCTGGCCGCCGTAGATGTGGCCCACCAGCACCGCCTTCTCCCCCGTCGGCAGCGCCGCCAGCGCGTCCAGCAGCGGCCGGCTGTACTCCTCGAACGAGCCCACCTCCTCCGCGCGCCCGGGCCTGGCGCCGCACGCGGCCATGTCGAGCGCGTCGACGCGGTGACCAGCGGACCGCAGGGCCGTGGCCACCCTGTACCAGCTCCACGCGCCGTGGCAGACGCCGTGCACGAGCACGAACCGGTGCCGCCGTAGCTCCCCGCCGGCTGCGCTCTCCATCGTTTTGTCCGCCGAGCTCTTTTCTTGGACTAGTTTAGTCCACGCGACATGATCACGTCCATTTCTCCACTTTTCTACGAGTGGTGGTTGAGATGTATGAAAAGTATTTTCGATTGTTTATTAATTATTATTGGTACAGTTCATAAGATAGCGAGATGCTCTGCTTTTTTAGCTGTTGATGATTCTCCTTTCGGCGCAAGAATCAGTGCCGAACAATGGCAAACGGCAGCCAGTACCGGCGATGAGCTGATGTCTAGCTCAGATGTACTTGTCGGCGATCTCCATGAGGACCGCCGCGAGCCGGTGGGGCGTGGAGAACATGGGCATGTGGTCGGCACCCTCGACGGCCGCCACCTCCACGCCGGGACACCGCGACGCCATCCGGCGCTGCGACTCCGCCGCCCAAGTCGCGTCCTCCTCGGTGACCACGCACGCGCGCCTCACCGCGCCGTACCTGTCGGCGGTCAGGACGCTCTCCGTCATCGCCGCGTCGTCGAGGAACCACCGCGCCGGCCTCACCAGCGCCGTCGCCAGCGCCAGGTCCTCGGCCGAGCTTCGCTGGTACAGACGCCGTGACAGGCGCTCGGGGCCCAGGAGAAACGTTTCCGCCCCGCCGGTCACGGCCGGTACGCTGTCCGTGGCGGAGTCCGTCGCCGTTTCCTCCATGATCTGGAACGAGAGATCAGCAGAAATGATTCAAAAGGTTGTCATCAATCCTATGGTAGATCAGATCAGTAGTAGTTCAGTGCCTGCGAGAGTAGATGTGACATGGGGCACCCGGCGGCCGGCATGGCCGCGGCGACGAAGACGGCGACGGCCACCTTGTCCGGGTGCGCCTCCATGGCCAGCGCGAGGCTGTAGCCGCCGTAGCTGTGGCCGACGAGGACCACCTTCTCGCCGGGCGGCACCGCGGCCACGGCGTCGGTCAGGGGCCGGCTGTACTCGGCGAAGGAGCGCACCTCGTCGACGCGCACCGGGCTGGCGCCGCACGCGGCCAGGTCGGGCGCCGTGACGCGGTGGCCGGCGGAGCGCAGGATGGTGGCCAGCCTGTACCAGCACCACGCGCCGTGGCAGAGGCCGTGGACCAGCACGAAGTGCCGCTCCGGTTTCTTCACGACGCTCTCCATCTCCGGAACCTCCGCTTGTGTATAGAACAGTAAGATATACGCGTGCAGCATCTTTTTTCTCTTTTCAATATTAAAAAAGTTCATCAGTAGTATAAAGCACCTCAAACATAATAAAAATTACATTAAGATTCTGAGATTAGCGAACAACCACTGCCGCCGTCAGAATGAGCCGCCGATGCGTAGCTATGGCCGCTCCCATATAAAGCCGGCTTGACCTTGTCGATGACAAACTAGAAGCCTTCGTGCACGTGCCGCCTTGGAGCAGCATTGGTCACAGTTGAACCCTTCTTGAATAGATCTAGAGCACCTGACACTAAATCTTATCACAGGACGAGAAATCATAACCTCACTGTCCAAGGAGACGACAAAAATCTACGTTGGAACTCCGTCAAGAATGTCCAGACTGACAAACTCGAGAGGATCATAGTCCGGAAGACAAACTCGAAGATGAAGCGCCGCCATCCACCCAAGCGCCGTACCTGCGAGGACTAAAAATACCATAATCGAAACTAGTAAACAGAGTGGAGGCACCAGGATTCCTCTCCCATCACTGGCCATCGAAGCGGCAAGCAGTGGGTAGACAAATCCACGGGCTCATCGGCGAAGCTTTTAGTGGAGCGTTTGCCCTAACCGTCAAGGGGTAAAGTAGGAATAGTGTCCGTAAGGAGATTTCATGTTTCTAATTTTTCTTATTTCATCTGGTTTTTCTATTGAAACTCTTCAATTTATTTTTCTTAAGACTATTCAAGATTTTTAAATTTTAGAACATGTTCACAAATTTTATTTAACATTCATGAATTCAAAAAATGTTCTTGAGAATGAATATATATTCAAATTCTAAAAAATATGCCTTTTAGAAAAATCATGATCTTTTGATATAGTAAAAAATATATTTGTAGATAAAAAATGCTTATGATTTCAAAAATATAAAAAATACAACAAATTTTTAAATTTCAAAAATTAGAAAAATATATTAATAATTTATAGTATTTTCGCAAAGTTAAGGAAGTATTCATAAATTTTAAAAATATTTATGAATTAGAAAATGGATACACATGAAAATTAAAATTAAAATAAATTGGCATTCGCCCCTAATGACCTTAGAACGCATCGACAAAAAAATGGGCGAAATTTTTGCAGGGAAAATTGCCCTTAATGACTAAAACATTGTTGTTGCCGCCAAGTGCACAAGACCCCTAGCGTCCATGACCACGACGCTTGTCACCGCATCAGAGAATCCGACGAGTGTTGCGTCCCTCCTCGACGCGAGGACTAGAACGGCTATGAAACCCCTAGCGGCACCACCGCCATGTGCTGCCATCACCTCCATCATCAAATCTGACCACCAACAAAACCACGCGATGGTGAGTACCCAGTAGGAAACAAATGAGAGGGGATGCGCAACAGCGTACCTCAAGCATTGGCACAATACTGGAGCAGGGGCATGCATATTTAAACGTCGGTAGTCGACGGTACTCGAATCACTGGCGAAGGCAAAGCATCCGCGCAGACGAGCACTTGCAAGACGAGCCGGTGGATGCACTTTTCCCCGTCGGCTCGGAACTTGCTTTCCAGGAAGAGGTCTTGGTCGTGCAGATAGTTTGGGTAGTGGTGCTCCGCGGTGAGGTTGATCCGGAGGTCACGGAGCGCGGGGCAGCAGCGGAGCAGGTTGGCGATGGCCACCGCCGCCGTCTTGCCTTTCGGCCGGTGCACTCCGTTCAGCTCGAGGCGCTCGAGGATGGAGAACGCCGGCAGGAGCTCGGCCCGCCTCGCCTCGGTGAGCACGGCCATGTCCTCGGGGGGGTTTATGCTTAGCTTCAGCTCCTTGGCGCCGGTGAAGTTGCCAAGGAATCGCCACAAGGGCTCGAGGTCGCGCGAGCCGGTTTTGTTGCCACGGCCATGGAAAATTATGTTGCCGGCTAGAATTTCGATTTTGTTCCCTCGTTCATCGCGGCCGCGCGGGACGAAATGCAGGTCGGCATGTGCCAAGTCCGGCGGCCGCGGGCTCAGGGAGAATGGCCGGAGGAGCCCCTTGTACCTGAAGCGCCGCAGCCTCGGCGCGTCGATCTCCACGGGGACGGCGGCGATTGCGGCCTTCTCGGCTTCGATGTACTTATAGTAGGGGCCATCTTTCTGCGCCCAGTTGCACCTCTCCAGGACGAGCACGGTGGCCGCTGGGAAGCGGAGCAGGGCTTTTTTAGTGGCCGGCATCGGTGGTCATGTTGGGCGACGACGACGGACTCCAGGCGGACGGTGGCGAGCGCCGGCGCGGCGTCGACGAGGCTTTGGAGCGTGTCGAGCCGCGTGGTACAACGGCGCATCCTTAGCGACGAGAGCCGCGGGAACACGACGGCAGCGGCCGGCGGCGGCGGGACGAGTTCGCAGCAGTTGGCGAGGTCCAGCAGGCGGAGGTTCTCGGACGGCAGGGCGCCGAGGCTGAGCACGAAGACGCCCACCAAAGCACCAACGGAGAGAGTGACATCTACCTCGCCTTCCTGGCGGTCGTGGGTGTGGCCGCGGCTGCCATCGTATTCGACGTCGACGAGGCGGAGCTCCTCCACGCGGCGCGCCGCCTGGTGGGAGAGCAGGCTGGCGAGCACGTGGCCGTCCGGCGACGGCAACCCGCGGTACCTGTCAGGGTCCAGGTCTAGGAACATCCAGATAGAGTCCAGGTAGCTGTACTTGAGACGCAGGGTGAGCCTCGTGACGGGGACGTCGGCGGCGTCGAGCGCCGCCACGGCCGCGGACACGAAGGCGTCGCGGCGGGAGAAGAAGAGGGCCTTTGCAGCTTCTTTGCGCTCGTATCGCACGTACCGGGAGCTGTAGTCATCGTCGTACTCGTAGCCCTCGACGAACGTCTCGAGGTTCACGGCGCCGGAGGAGCGCCAGAGCGGCGAGCGCCATCGCCGCGAGAGCGCGGCCGTGGCGGCGGCCTTCTTGGCTGGGACGAAGCGGAGAACGCGCAGGAGGAGCTCGTCGGGGAGATCAGATAGACGGTCGACGCCACCGGCCATCGTGCGGCAAGGGCGAGCGACGCGATTGCGATCTTAGAACGATGGGATTGAGACTTCGATTTGTAGTAGTATATACGTAGCTCCGTATACAATGGGTCTTTTGTTTTAGGAAACGGTGGACTTGTAGTCGGTTCGGAGACTGACTAGACGACGTCCAGAACTGAGGGTGGATTTTTTTTAGTGTTTTTTCAGATCTGAAACGTTAGGATTTCGAATGTGGATTTTTTTTTCTAAGAAGTATCCGATCTACTATAAAGATTTAAAATTACATTAAGATCCATAGGCCACCGAACGAACATTGCCCGCCGTAAGAACGAGCCGTTGATGCGTCACTATCGCCGCTCCAATACGGGAGCCGGCCTGTCCTTGTCTATAACAACCGAGAAGTTTTCGTGCACAATGCCCATAAGAACCGGCGCCCTAGAGCCGCAGTCGTCGCCTTTGAATCCTTGAATCGATATGAAGAATCGGAAACCAGAATTTGTCCTTGCATATGTATGAATAGCATCCCTATTCTTCTTGCCCTGAGGAGCTGGCAGAAATCTACGCTGGAGCTCCATTTAATCCGTCCCGACGAACGATCTTGAGGAGGACTGTAGCCCGGAAGACTGATTCGAAGAAGAAGCGCTGCCGTCCGTCTGAGAACCTCCCTTGCAAGGACTAAAACTCTACCTATTTACTAGTCGGAGTCGAGGCACCAGGAATCCCCTCCCCGTCACCATCCGCCGAGGCGGCAGGCGGTGGAAGGTGAATCCATGGGCTCGCTGACGAAAATCAATGGGAGGAAGGCTTTCACGAAGATTGAGCTGTCATGGTTGCGCACGTTAGTCGCATTCCATCACTATTGACGTAATGATAGGAATACAACCAATTGGCTCTGCAAGGACTCTTGTTAGTGGTGTCCAGAAGTTCAACATGAACCCTGAAGATTCGTAGGCCAATCTTCTTCTCCCATATCATCTTGGATCTCGTCTCTCGTGTGAGCAGTTACAGATATGAGATGGTCATCGCTACTGAGGTGTTGACTATGAGATGGTCATCGCTAGCCTCGCCTTATAAAGGAGGACAAGAGCTCGGGTTTACAGGTTTCCGAACTGACCTCGACCCCGAATCGGATGAGGGATTGTTGGCTTGCACGTCATGATGATGTTTCTCCAGAAGTCGGGTTTCCTACCAAGCGAAGGGACCTGGCCAACAAACATGCCTCCGGGGCCCTGACGCCGACCTATTCACGGGTTTCCCAGCCAATGGGCCACCCAGATGTAGTACACCATCAGTAGCTCCCGAGCCTATCTAGAGTTTTGAAACAAACTCTTTTCAATGATGAAATCCAGGCGGGCTCCTTTGTGGAATGAATGAGCTGGTCCTGCTTTTGGAGATCTGGCTCCAAGACTCGCAGGTTTGAGGTTTCGGGCTTCAGGATGTCTGGCTTCTAGTAGGGGTGGATGTTGTAAGGACTCCGGCCTCCTCGTCCATGTTGGGCTTATGGTCTCAACGACGTTGCGCTTTGACCATCAGTTCTAAGGGTGTATCCATACAGAACCTAATGCAACTGGCTTGTCATGAAGATCAAGGCATCATGGTTGCATACGTTAGTCACATTCCACCACTGTTAACGTAACGACAAGAAGACAAACAATTGGCTCCGTAAGGACTCTTGTTAGTGGTGTCGAGAAGTTCAACATGGACCGCCAAGATTCATAGGCCAACCTCCCCCCCCCCCCCCCCCCCTCTCATTGTAGATCTCGGGACGAGATCCCTATTAGTGATGTCGATTGTAACATCTCAAAACTTTGTCGTAATTAAAATGGATTTAATTAAATTACATAATTAACGTGTATATTTTATTTTGCCATTTTGTTAAATGGTGGATAAATAATCCCTCCCCCCCCCTCTTTCGTTGTTTCAGATCGACACTTCAGCCTGAACCATCAGACGCGACCAAGTTGTGATGTTTCGGAGTTACCCAAATTATTTCATGATGTTTGCATGAGCCTAAATATCATTTGTATCTAAAAAAACCCCTCCCGTATAGGAAGTGCATCTATATTAAGGATGGCAATTTTACCCATGGGTATTGGTATCTGCGGATACCGTACCCGCATGGACAGGGTATGGGCACAATTTTATACTCGTGGATAGTATCCATACCCTATCCATTAAGTCATGTGTATGACACAGGTATAGCCGTGTACCCATGAATATACCCATACCTTACCTGTTTATACTGACACGTGTATACCTTACTCGTGAAGTGTCTCGTGACATTGTAAACCTATGTTAAAGTTGTCACCAGTCGTCAATTTGAATTGAGATAATTGTTATGTACTCATCATCTGTTACTGAGTTGAGATAAATAGTTTTTGGGTCAAATGTGATATCGATGAATATGAAATTCTGAATAACTTCTGTACTATTTGATCTACCCATTGGGTACGCAATGGGTATGGATACAGGTAAAGTTTTGTACTCATTGTCTACACGGGCATGGGTATGGTATTGCTCTACCCGCCTCATACCCTACCCATTTCCATCTTTAAGCTGTATTCATAACAGGCATTTGAATGAAGTTTGAATGGGTTGGAACTTTGCGTGTGGCCATGATATATCTAAGTAGGCCGCATGACAAATTTTGTCGCATTCGAAGCTTGTTTGATACCCGAATCGTTTAACATGTGAGACACTATAGCTGGTTTAAACATCAGACGAATTTGCAAAACTTGCTACCGGAACTCTCTCTTCTCTCTTTACTCTAATCCCAACACAAACCCACAAGCCCACCTAATAACCGAGCCCTAATCCCCAATTGACCTAGATCATCCGATCTAAATCGGGGGGGGGGGGGGGTCCAGATCAGCCTTACAATGCTCCCTCCTATACATAGTAGGGGATGCCCTATACCAAAATCAGATGACCCTAGCCCCTACCCTCCTACTCCGAGAGAGAGAGAGAGAGAGAGAGAGAGAATACCCCGGTAACCAAAATGCATAACTTGTGTGCAAAAAGAGTGGTATTTTTCGTAGCTAATAACGTAGACTGAAACACCATAGTAAATTTTCTCCGGGGGAAAAGTTGTTGAAATATATCCCGATAGTGTTCGTGTAAAGTTTTCTTGTTGCCCATGCTAAACTTAGCATGCTTCTCACGCTTATCAGCATTATAATGATAGAGCCGTCAACCTTTGTCATGTTATTTGTTATCAGGGCGTTATGTTGAAGTTACCATGATGGTCATGTCATAGTTGTCACTCTGCTTATGCCAAGTTATCAAGACTATTTTTTGGCTAATATGATAGAAAGAAGAAGGGTTCAAAACTTCAAATACCCCTGTTTATGTATTGTGGACAATAAAAAAAGACAGATGAGTTGGTTTGTGGCTGTTGTAGCTACTCAGGAGGCCAAAGTTCAAGTCCCTGTTTAAGCACTTTATTTCTTTTTCTCGCTATCTACACTAATTGATATAAAACCAGACGAGTGAAAAAAGTTTGTGAACCAATGTGAGAATAAAAATCAGTGTGAAGAAAATCTAGAAGAAAGAAAATCGGGAAGCGGGGTCCACCGCCGCCCTACCGTCCCCTCCTTCCTTCATCTCTTCTCTCTTTTCAGTTTGACTTGGACGGCAGGCTCCATTCTTTTAGAGACCGTGATAAATCTTCAAGTTGGACCAAGTATCACCAAAGAGAAGTGTGTCCCGATCTCTCCTCACTCTAGGCCTTTCCCATGGTTTACCTGTAATCAGGAGCTCTCAACCAAGCAACCTCAAATTTGAAAGTTGATGAATAGGTCAGAAGTTTTCCTCGAAAAAAGAACACCATCTGTGAACGGTCGTGTCAAAAAATCATGCAGATACAGATTTGAGATTAGCAAAATGCCACTTGTCTTGTTCCAGAGGAGGTCCGATATGATTTCTTCCCCTCTAATCTAACTACAAAAGCTTTTTTTTTTTGCATCGTCTCTAACTACAAAAGCTGAGAGAGACGATATCGACGCGGAAAAGAACTAGTGACCGTAATGAATTTAGACTCCGTATATATACTCCTATATACTTGTACTACGTGTTTGGAAGGAGAGAACGTCGGTTATTTATTTCTCAACACGAGACTACACCACAGATGCGCTCTCGCATTGCGCATCTCGCATATCGGCGCCGCGCGCCCGCGATGGGTCACGACGCCGACGCCGGACGCGACCGCCTGAGCAACCTCGGCGACGGCGTGATCGGCCACATCCTGTCCTTCCTCGACGCCAAGGAGGCCGGCGCGCCGCGGCGCTTTCGTCGCGATGGCGCGACGTCTTGGGCAGCGTCCACACCGTCTCCCTGGAGCAGCCGGAGCGGCCCTACTTCATCTACGACCGCGACAGCCTGTACGACCACGGCGAGGCGCGGCGCCTCATTGCCGCCGTCAATGCCGCCCTCTTTTCGCGCGACCGGCGCCCGTACCCTGCCGCCGCCGCGGTGCCCCTGCGCGCGCTCCGCGTGTCCCTGGAAGGGTACGAACCCGGCGACAATGCCACGGTGGACCTGTGCCTCTCCTACGCCCTGAGGCATGCCGCCCCCGAGTTCGACCTCGACCTCCGCTTCGGCCGCGACTCCGCCTGCGGTCGCTATGACCACTTGGACGCCGCCGATGCCGATGCCGATGCCGATGTCGCCGCCGATAGCCCAGTCGAGGATCGAGCCGTCGCTGTGAATCCGCCGAAGAAGTCCCCCGAGTCCGACGACCATTCCCACGGGGTGAGCCCCGGAGACGAAGACGAAGACGAAGACGATGTCTCGTCCAGCGAGGACGACGACGAGAGGGTTGCTCGACCGTGGAATCGGCCGTCCCTGGAGTACACCGTACTGAGTGGGCTCTTCTCCTGTGCCACGCTGCGATCCCTCCGCCTCGGCTACTGCAGGCTCGCCCCGTCGGTGGCCATCAGGCTGCCGTCGCTCGAGACGCTCCACCTCACCCACGTACCCGACGAGGAGGAGCATCTGCAGAGGCTCATCTCCGCCTGCCCGCGGCTTGCGGACCTGACGCTCGAGTCCTGCGGCACGGTGACTGCGCTCTCCCTCCTGGACAACGCGCGACTCCGTAGGCTGGCCCTCCGGTGCTGCCACAAGCTGGCCAGGCTCGCCGTCGACGCGCCAGAGCTCCACTCCTTGGAGTACCGCGGTCCCGTCCCCGACGACTCATTCCTCACCGTGCGTGGTGGCGGCGGCGGCGGCTTTCCGACCGTCACGTCGTGCAAGATCGACATCCTCGAGGAGGCCACGTCGAAGGAGGAGCTCGCCAATCTTGGCTCGTTCCTGCAGCACTTGGCCTCGACCACGAAGCACCTTCACCTCTGCTCCGCTCGCATGGGTTCCTGCTTCGTGAAACTCCCGGCGTTCCCTTCCCTCCGCCACCTCGAGCTGAACGGAAGCGTGCCGCGCAGCGATGACCCCGTCGCCGTCGCCGCATCGATGAGCAGCATTCTTATGCAGGCCCCGAACCTGGAGTGGAGTCCCTGTCCCTCTTTTTCGAAGCAGCGCCTCGCGCCGACGGCCACTTCGTCGACGGTGGGCACAGCAAGGGGGAGCTCGTAGACGCGCACCATCTCCACTACTCCCGGTACGACACCCTCGACTACGCGCCGGCGGTGGTCCCGCCGTGCCTCGGTAGCCGGTTGAGGAAGATGGAGTTGCTGCAGTACCAGGGCGGCAGAGCGCAGAGGACGCTGGCCAGGTTCTTGCTCCGCAACGCGCCGGTTCTTGAGCAGCTCTACTGTGGACTCGCGGAGGGGCCGGAGTGGGTTCAGAGGGAATTGACGCTCGAGATGCAATGCTGGGTGGTGAATGAGACAGCAAGCACGGAGTTCCATTGATGGACATGGATTTGCAATTGCGAAAACCTTCTGGTGGATTCGTGATAATTTAATAGACTGCAATGAATTTAAACAGGCGGAAGCGTTCAAACACAGCTTAGGTCGGTGGATGCTAGGCGTCATCCGGCTGATCTGGGCAAAGGATCAGCGGGACGGGAGTGCAAAGTCATTTTGAACGGTTCCGACATATACCGGCAATCAATCCGTGGTTTATTTATGTATTTAGATTGGTGCAGCCGCAAATATTATATTGTTTTTTAGGGAAAGCCTTCATGGCGCACTTTATTGCGAATTAAACAACGATACATCATTCATTACATCTGAAATAATAAAACCAGGGGGATCATCGTTCCAAAAAACAGTAGAATTTGTAACAAAAGCATGTCTTGCTAAATTGTGCGCCACATAATTTGCTTCCCTGTTGCAATGATGCATCGATATTGATCCAATTCTGAAGGCAATTTGAAAGCAATCTGCTAGTACTGCTGCATACGGAGACTAAACTTGGATTGTATCATTAAAAGATTCAATGAGTTCCAATGAATCTGATTCTACAGTAACAGGCACACACTGAAGACCCTCGATTAAAGCTAATCCTCTCTGAAGAGTTGTTGCTTCTGCCATCGCTGCATTATACATACTCCCTCCGTTCCAAAATATAGCGCGCCCACGCTTTTCGGGGTTCAACTTTGACCATAAATTTAACCCACGAGACCGACTGCGGCGGGATCAAAAATTATATAATTAAAAACTTTTTTTGAATACGAATTCATTGGTATAATTTTTTCGCCCGCCGCAGTCGGTCTTGTTGATTAAATTAATGGTCAAAGTTGAAGCACGGAAACCGAGGACGCGCTATATTTTGGAACGGAGGGAGTATTATATAAAGGCCAACAAGCACCAACAATTGCCTCACCTCTGTCATTCCTCAAGACGGCACCTGCACCACCAGTACCATTTTCTGAAAACGCAGCGTCGACATTCAGTTTGTAGCTGTTCCTTTCTGGCTTTGTCCAAACAGTTTGACGAGGTTCAGATTTATTAGCTCGACCAAAATTGCATGTCAGCGCTTGGATTGAAAAAGCTGTGCGTATTGGATCGGCCACATATTCCCCCTTGACAAATACTCCCTCTGTAAACTAATGTAAAAGTGTTTAGATCACTACTTTAGTATTCTAAACGCTCTTATATTAGTTTACGGAGGGAGTATTATATTGTTACTTTTCTGCTATACTGTGCTTCATCAAATACAGCTAGTAGCCATACATTTATCTTTTTTTTTGCATCGTATGAAGATTTTATTCAGGGAACTAACATCTGGTTACAGTCTGTCCGTAGGCTACTAATAAGAAAGCCTGGGCAATTGATCAACCCAGCTGTCCGTTCCCTCCGGCGTACAAGCACGCTGTGCACAAGTATGTGCCGGAAAATTCAGGAACCGACAAAGAAGAAAAGGAAGGTATTATCCTTAATATGGCATGCAAGACAGCATGTGACAGCTCATTCTCTCCCTTCTCTCACACATAAATCCATCCTTTTATTTCATCATAGCTAAATTAAATCATCCATATCATTTAAACTATAAGTTCATTTTTGAAACAATTCATACATTTGAACTCCTGGCGTCCAGACCTTTAGAACCAGAACAATCTTGGATATATTTTAAACACGTTTAAATTTCAACGTTTCACATTTCGTATGTGAAACAAACCCATTTCACTAGAAAATTATGAAAAAACATTTTTCAATAGAAATATGTGAAACCAACCTATTTCATAGGAACCATTTTTACCCAAATATAAAACTGAAATGTCAAATTGTAAAACTGGTAATTTGAAAATGTGTAACAATTTATTTCAAAAGAGTGAAATATGTTATTTTTAAAAATGTGTAACTGAAATAGATGTGATTTTTGTGAAACGAGCCAGTGCAAAGTGAAATGTAGATTCTGAATTGTAAAATAGTAAATACAGAAAGTGAAATTGCAATGTATCAGTGTGAAACTAACTTTTTGAAAATGTGTAACAATTTGTTTCAAAGGAGTGAAAAAGATTATTTGAAAATGTATAATTGAAATATGTTATTTTTGTGAAACAAAGAGTGAAAAGTGAAATGTAGGTTCTGAATTGTGAACACAAACTAGAATCGAGGCAACTTGCCCCCTCTATTGTATGCATTGTTGAAACTCAGATAGAGGGTTCACGTGTGGAGAGTTTGGTAGGATCACTAGGATATAATAAAAGCTTTGTTGTAAGTAGCTCTGGTAGGACCGTAGGAGTGGTGGACTTGGAATTTTTTGGAATGATGAAATAAAGTTGGAAGTTATTGGTTACTCAAAATATCATATTGATGTGTCTGTAGAGGAGA
The DNA here is from genome assembly GCF_018294505.1 of Triticum aestivum. Taxonomy (NCBI): domain Eukaryota; kingdom Viridiplantae; phylum Streptophyta; class Magnoliopsida; order Poales; family Poaceae; genus Triticum; species Triticum aestivum. The sequence continues at coordinate 753,842,929 of NC_057801.1, forward strand.
TGGCAGAAACACAAACTAGAATCACTTTTGTCAATGGAGAAGCTCAAACAAGTGAGAGGTATAAGACATGGGACATGTTGCGTGGCATTGCCGGGTCAGGGAATCAGCCATGGGTTGTAATAGAAGACTTTAATGAAATTCTCCATGCATATGAACACGATGGAATCGGCAGCCGAAGCCAATATCAGATGGATGCGTTCCGGGATGCTCTAGATATATGTGGATTAACTGATATTGGTTACAAAGGACTGGAATGGACTTTCGAGAGGAAAGTCGCCGGGGGAACGTACACAAGAGTGCGGTTGGACCGGGGTGTGGCAACTGGCAAGCCCTGCATGGTCTCTTGCTTTCCCGATGGCCACACTTGAGCACTTGGCCGCAGCTGGCTCGGATCACGTACCTTTGTTACTTCGTCTACATGAAGTGCATGCATGCATGCAAAAGGGGCCCGTGACCTTTTTTTTGTGGGTGAGGCCGGAGCTAGCAGCATTAAAAAATGAACTGGCGGTGCTATGAGGAGTTCTAGAAAGATCCGGTCCTAGCCGACAGGAAATTAAAATAAGCGACCGGCTCGTGGAACTGTTTCACCGCGAGGAAATACTCTGGAGACAGAGGACGAGAGTTGAATGGTTAATACACAGGGACAAAAACACCTACTTTTTTCATCTTCGAGCAAGTAGGCGCAGGAGGAAGAATCAGATCAAATCGTTACAGAAGCCTGACTGACAAATAACAGATAGTGTTGCTGAGATGGACACAGGGACGGATTCAAGGGGGGGCGAGGGGGGGCGAGACCCCCCCTGACGATCGTGTCGCCGCTTAATATCGATCGGTTGTTCGCTAGTTTTTCTCGCTATATAACTGCAAGTGGCTTGCTTTGCCCCCCCTATTCCTTTCTTAACCAGGGGCCGTGTACTATTCTCTCTTCTTTTTTTGAAAAAAGGGCCCGTGTACTGTTTTACAACGAAAATTGCACGTAAAAGGCCCAAATCCCAGGAGAAGTAAAAAAGGGAAGTAGCCCACCATGGAATCAAAGGGGCCTGGCTAGGAAGCAGTAGGGATATTATTGCTTTAAAAAACGATCTATTCTCCCCTAGCGCCGCCGCTAGGGTTCCAAAATCTCCTCTGGCGTCTCACGCTAGAGTCCACGTAAAATCTCAACGATTGCCGGTTCTTTCTGGCCGCCGGTGGGATCTACCACTACCTCGCCACGCGCATCTACGTGCATGGCGGATTCAACTCAACATGAGATCGGGGGGAAGGGAGATGAGATGGCGGCGAAGTTAGGGTTAGGGGAGACGGGGACGAACAGATCGGAAGTACCGGAGGGATCGGGTGGGAGAGGGAGTAGTATCAACACCAGGGAGGATGAAGGGAAGAACCAAAGGCAGCAGCCGAGGGAGCACAATCCTGAAGGAGCGGAGGAGGAATACGACGACTATCCCGGAGCTTGCCCTGACTTAGAGGATCAATTCGCTGGAATGAGGCTGTATGGGAAAGAGGAGGAGGATCTTGATTTCTCAGCGGAGGTGGAGGATCTGGTAAAGGATGTGTGCTGGCTCGCTCTGTTTCGGGTGCATACGACGAAGCCGTTTAGCCATGCAGCACTTCTAACACAGATGCGTAATGCGTGGTCTGCGGCGCAGGGGGTCACTTTCAATGTCAAGGGGCCTAATCTTTTTCTTGTTCAGTGTCATTGTTTAGGAGATTGGAGGAAGATTATGGATGGAGGTCCATGGTTGTTTCGGAGGGCACCAGTTGTGATTCAGGAGTACGATGGTTTCTCCGATGTTAATGCATATCGGCTCAACAAGGTTCCGGTGTGGGCTCGGATCAAGGGGTTGCCGGACGGCCTCACAAGGAAGAGGGAGCTGGCTGAGAAAGTTGCTGCTAAGGTGGGCGAGCCCCCTTTCACGGTCATTGTAAATGAGGGAAGGATAAACCCGGCGAGCACCTTGCGAGCTAGGGTGTTTGTGGATGTAAATGAGCCTCTGGTTCGGTTTGTTCCTATAACTCTGAAGGAACACAAGAAGTATTGTGTTTTCTATGAAAAACTCCCGGACTTTTGCTTTGCCTGCAGGCGTATGGGTCATCTTGCGGATGAGTGCGGAGATGGGGTTCATGACCCAGTTTCTTTTGGTTGGGGCCAATGGTTGTTGTGGGAGCCAGAGATACCGGTGGCTCAACCGTATGGCGGCAGAGGGCGAGGAGGGAGTTTTGGTATGGGGGGTGGAGGTGATTCTGGCAGAGGAGATAGGGGTAGAGGAGGAAGAGGACAGCCAGGGGGTAGAGGAAGGGGAGCACCTTCAGGTGGCACTATGGGTTCTCAGCATATGGATTTGGATGACCGTAGAGTAGTTGAAGTGGAGGAGGGAGAGAAGGGTGCTTGTAAGAGGTTGGTTGAGGCGGACGGCTCTATAAATATACGAGGACAACAACTTACCAATTTGGCGGGGAAGGTTTCGGGGACAGTACTGTTGCTCATTGAAGGTGCAACAACGTCGGGCTCCAACATCAACACAGTTTCCACTCCGGAGAAGGTGCATGTTGGCAAGAAGAGGAGACAGGAACGAGAGGAAGGGGAAGATGTGGTGCTTATGGAAGAGGCGGCCTCCCTCGAGGAGGGCCGCCAAGCCTGATGAGGACATTATGTTGGAACTGTCGTGGGATAGGCGACCCCACGACAATTCATGAACTCCGCGCTCTCGTGGAGGAATGTGCGTCGTCGGTTCTTTGTATAGTGGAAACGCAAATTGCAAAAAACCGAGTGGAAGGTTTGGCGGCTTCTTTAGGTTTTCATAGTAGTTTTGCAGTAGCTAGTAGTGGGCGGAGTGGAGGTTTATGTATCTTTTGGAAGAATGATGTTACTCTATCAATAAAGAACTTTTCTCAGTACCATATCGATGCTTGGATATCGACCGCAGGTATGGAGCAATGGCGCCTTTCTTGTTTCTACGGGGAGGCGAATAGAAGCTTGCGGCATAACACTTGGGAAACTATGAAGAGACTAAGGGGGGAGAGTACTTTACCCTGGCTTTGCATTGGCGATTTCAACGAGATCTTGCGCCAGGAGGAACAAATGGGGCCAAATCCTCGTGACAGTGCACAAATGGCGGGTTTCAGAGAGGCAGTAGATGTCTGTGGCCTATCGGACCTAGGCTATAAGGGTCTCAATTGGACTTTTGAGAAAAGGGTGGCAGGAGGACAATTTTGCAGGGTTCGGCTGGACCGTGTTCTTGCTACACCGAGCTGGTCCAACCTTTTCCCTTTTGCTACTGTGGAGCACTTGACTGCAGCAAAGAGTGACCATAGTCCGATCCTGCTAAGGACCGAGATGGAAACGGGATGTCAGCAAATGATCGGGAAAAAGCCTTTTCGATATGAATGTGCATGGGAAACTGACCTACGATTCAATAATACAGTCGTAGAGGCCTAGGCTGGTGATGGCCCGGCGCTTTCAGTTGGTGATTTGGCAAATAAGCTGCAGTCTATAGCGGCTTCAATGACACGATGGAGTAGAAGCACCTTTGGCTCTGTTCGACAGGAGATGCGTTTGTTGAGGAGCCAGCTTTCGTCACTACGGGCTGACCCGCAGCGAACTGGCCCAAGTCAGGAAGAGCGAAAGCTTGAAGACCGCATGACCGAGCTCGCGTATAGAGAGGAGATTATGGCAAAACAACGGTCACGTATCATGTGGCTAGCTGAGGGAGATAGCAATACAGAGTTTTTTCAGAGGAAGGCAAGTGCTCGCCAGGCGAAAAACAGGATAGTGCAGTTGAACCGAGATGATGGCACGACATGTACGGAGCCTAGTGAGTTGGCCGGAATGGCAACAGATTTCTATAAAATTCTTTATACTTCGGAGGGCACAATCGGTATGGAGGAAGTCCTGTCGCATATACCGGCTCGGGTGAATGGGAATATGAATGCACGTCTCAATGAGAACTATAGCAATGAAGAGGTGAAACAAGCTCTTTTTCAGATGTTCCCGACCAAGGCCCCAGGCCCAGATGGTTTCCCCGCGCATTTTTTCCAGAAGCATTGGGATTTATGTGGTGATGAGGTTACAAGGATGATCATTCGAGTGCTTGATGGTGTTGATTCTCCGAAGGAAATAAATAATACGTTCATCGTTTTAATTCCCAAGATATCCAGTCCAAAAGTTTTAGGACAGTTCCGGCCTATAAGCCTTTGTAATGTGATCTACAAGATTGCCTCGAAGGTCTTAGCAAACCGGCTGAAATCTATTCTCCCCGAGATCATCTCTGAAGAGCAGTCTGCATTTGTCCCTGGACGTCTCATTACAGACAATTTTATCACGGCTTATGAGTGTCTGCACTACATGAAAACTAGAAGGGTGAAAGGGAACAGATTCTGTGCGCTCAAGCTTGACATGATGAAGGCTTACGATCGGTTGGAGTGGCCCTACCTTCAGGCAGTTATGTTAAAGATGGGATTCAGCCCTAGATTCACAAACATGGTTATGAGGTGTGTGACTTCAGTTTCTTTCTCTGTTTTGTTTAATGGTGGTAGTCTGGATGCTTTTAGGCCTTCTCGGGGGCTACGGCAGGGGGATCCTATATCGCCGTACCTCTTCTTGCTTGCTGCGGAAGGGCTTTCATGTCTTCTGAAGTCTCAACGTGGGGTCAATGGGCTAGCGGTTGCTCCCAACGCCCCCTCGGTAAATCATCTCCTATTTGCCGATGATAGCTTACTCTTTTTTGAGGCCAATGATGCTGCTGCTATGCGTGTGAACGAGTTGCTCATAGATTATTGCAATGCCTCGGGTCAGAAGATTAATGTTGAAAAAAGCTCCATTTTCTTCAGTAAGGGGGTTTCGGATGCCACTAAAGTTTCGATAAAGAATATTCTTGATGTGCACAATGAGTCTTTGACAGAGAAATATTTGGGGCTGCCCTCGGATGTGGGGAGAGCTAAGGAAGGCTCTTTCAAATATTTAAAAGACCGAATCTGGAAACGAGTGCAAGGGTGGATGGAGAAATGTTTGTCAGCGGGAGGAAAAGAGGTCCTTATTAAGTCTGTGGCACAAGCTATTCCGACTTACTCAATGGCATGTTTTAAATTACCCCGTGGATTATGCGAATACATAAACGGTCTGATTCGAAAATTCTGGTGGGGGAGTAAGAATGGCGAGAGAAAGACAGCTTGGGTATCTTGGGAAACCATGTCAAAACCAAAGTTTATGGGGGGCTTAGGGTTTCGAGATATTGAGTTATTCAACCTGGCCTTACTTGCCCGACAAGCTTGGAGATTACTGCAGCAACCGGAGTCCTTGAGTGCTCGAGTTTTAAAAGCCCGATACTTCCCTAACACCGATCTTCTACATGCCAATCTGGGTTCGGCCCCTTCCCAGGTTTGGCGATCTCTTGTCGAAGGAAGGGATATACTACAACTGGGACTTATCAGGAGAACTGGAACAGGTGCAAGCACAGACGTTTGGCAGGATAATTGGATCCCAAGGGACTATAAACTGAGACCCATATGTGCCCGTTTCTCTGACCCCCCGGGTCTAGTCTCGGAGCTTATTAACCCTACTACACGCTCATGGAATGAGCATGCGTTGACTGAACATTTCATTGCGGCTGATATTGAGGCCATTCTTAATATACCACTTAGCACGCGGATGCAAGAGGACTTTTGGGCATGGCACTATGACAGGCGAGGTATTTTTTCAGTAAGATCAGCCTACAGGATGATATGTGCCATCAAAACTCAACGGGAAGACTGGCTAGAGCATCGGCCAAGTCATTCAAATATTGCAGCTAGCAAGAACTCTTGGACAAAGTTGTGGAAGGTGAAGATTCCATCGAAGATTCGAGTCTTTGTTTGGCGGTTGGCACATACATCTATACCGACGGGGCTAGTCCGGCATGAAAGGAAGATGGCCGATTCCCCTGCATGCTCGTTATGTGGGGCGGAGGAGGATACATGGCGTCATTCACTACTCAACTGCCGCATGGCAAGATGTGTGTGGGCGTTGGAAGATGATGATCTGGTCGGGCATGTGATCTCAAACCAAATGGAGGATCCTAAGCTATGGCTGTTCTGGCTTTTTGAAACAACCAACCAGCAGGACCTAGCTCGAGTTTTGGTAACTATGTGGGCAATTTGGTCGGCTTGGAGGAAGGCAATCCATGAGAATGAATACCAGAGCCCGCTGTCAACTATGTGTTTTACCAATAGATTCATGGAGGATCTGGAGATAGCCAATATGCGCACCCCCCAGAAAATCAAGGGAAGTGCGGCTAGACCTCATGCAAAAGTCTGGTTACCACCCCCCGGCGATGTAGCAAAGATTAACTGTGATGGTGGCCTATCAACTTTGGGGGAAAAGGGAGCAGCTGGAGCTGTATGTCGGGATAAAAATGGGAAATACTTAGGTGCGTCGGCGGTGGTGTACGACGGCCTCACTGACCCGGCAAGCTTGGAGGCTCAAGCATGCAGCGAGGCACTAGCCCTCGCACGGGATCTGAACCTACAGGAGCTTGTGATTGCCTCAGACTATGCCGAAGTAATATCTAACATCGGCAACGCAGGGTCGCCATCTTATGCTCCCATTCTGAGGGAAATTCAAACTAGTAGGGCAAACTTTACCTCTGTTTCTTTCCGTTTTGAAAGTAGAGTTAATAATTTTGAGGCCCATTCGCTTGCTAAGGGAGCTGCGTCTCTCGCGGTGGGTCGCCATGTGTGGCTAGGGGTTCTCCGAGATATTGCTTGTATTCCGGATGTTTTGAACTTTGAATAAAAGCCCTAGCTTCCTTCAAAAAAAAGGCTAGGAAGCAGTACGCACGTACGCACAGTTTGCAGTTTAGATCTCCCCTCTAATCGCTTCGTTTCCGACCCGCTCCTGCGATCGAGCCTGCCGCCGGCCACCCGCTAGATCGTGTGTCAGCCGCCTGCTTCAAGAAAGGAAGGGGATATGCAAGCGCGCCGTGTGATCCGCCGCGCGTTCTGTCCGGCCGGCTGCACGGATCAGCGATCAAACGATGAAAAAGGTTAGTTTATATTTAGCATTGGATTAGATTAGTTTGTGTCTTGTAAACAGTATAAGTGTAATTGTAGAACAACTGACATCAACAACTAGCAGTTAGAATTATCGATCTTTGATACTGTATAACAACAGACATCAAGAACTACCAGTTAGAAAATTATCGATCTTTGATACTGTTGTTCGTAAATCAAATTTTGAATTAATAGCTATGTACCTTTTGTTTTTATAGCGGAACAACGGAGACATATATAGACTATCTTAGGGGCCTCTTTGGATCAGAGCCCCAAAGTGCCCGACCAAATATTTGGCGTTGATGAGATTGAAGGCCTCTGTTTGGTTGAGATCAAATTATTTGGCCCGCCCGAATCCCATCACCTTTTCCCTTTTATTGTGTAGACAAAAGTTTTACGAGGCGTTGGCAGCCGTTTCCTCCACCAAAATTTCAGCGTGCCATTGGTTGACAGGGTGACTACAGAGAAAAAACCAAACGGATCCAACATCTTCCAATAGTTACTATGTTATGTGACTATATATCCTATGATTTGATGCTTCCAGTTCTTGCCCCCCCCCCCCCCCCCCCATCTTGATTTTCTGGCTCCGTCCCTGGATGGACAACATGACGACAACTTTTTACAAGGATCTTTATACTTCGGAGGGGGGTGGGGTGTGAGCAACATGGATCAGGTCCTACAGGCGGTTCCATGCAAAGTCACACAGGCCATGAACGAGTCCTTGAATGTACCTTACAGCAGGGAGGAAGTAAAAATAGACCTCTTTCAGATGTTCCCAATTAAAGCTCCTAGTCCTACGAGTTTCCAGCCCATTTCTTTCAGCGTCACTAGGAGGTCTGTGGAGATGAAGTGACCAAAGTGGTGTTAAAAATTGTCTGAGGGGACCGAGTCAGCGGCATGCATTAATGAAACTGATACGACCAGTCCTAGCTCCAGTAGTAATGGCGTTGCACTTGTTCAAGAAATTGTTGTTGTGCATAATGAAATAAGATTTGAATACATGTGTGCTTGTTGTCGCATGTTTGGCATGGACAAGGAGGCGCATGCATATGGTACAAACACATGCACGTACAAGTACTTGTTCAAAGAATTAAGTGGTTCAGTGCTATATACATCAGATTCGGGCCTTGTTTGGAACTCCATTAAAATAGGAGATAAGATGTATTCGTTTGAGTTGCCAAGGCCACCAGAGTTAAATCTTATTTCGGATGGGAAAAGTAAAGAAGGAAATATTTGCTATTGCTTTGGAAGACAACGTACACAAGGAAATATTAGTTATTGCTTTGGAAGGCCACGTCCACCAGATCATGCTGATTCGAAGGAGCACTGCTTTGTTGGAATTAAAAGAAGGAAAAAGTCCATTTTAAACCTTGAACTTGGAGAGGTCCGACGAAATGAACCCTCAAGTCCAAATCCCGGTCGATTGCACCCTGAACTATATAATTCCGGTCTAAATCGAACCCTGACACGTCTGAACCGGGATTCGTCTGGTGGGCCGGCCCGTTAGAGATTTTTTTTCGTTCAAAAATAAAATTTCCAAAGGGCGCACACCGGGAGCTCCTATGTGACACTGCTTGCGTGGAAGAGTCGAGGGTTCGCATAGGCGTACGACAACTGGGCCGGCCCATTTGATTTCACGAGATGTAAAATGCGAAAAAAGAAACACACGAAAGCGATAAAACGCTTTCGCTGGGATTCGAACTAGTCTACACATTGCTACGCGCGCTGGGCTAGCCATAGCAGCCAACAAGCTCTTGAGCTAAAAGTGCAACGCCACACTAAAAGAAACAGACAAGAAGAATAAAACTTAACATTTTCTAAAATATCCCCAAAACTAAAGTTTCACTGAGGGATCAAAACGAGCACCTCCTGATAGGGAACCAGGTCGCTAGCCACTATAATTCCTGGGAATTTCCGTATAAAATTGCAGCCTGGTGCATATGAACTGTAAGCTGCAACCAATGTAAGCATTTTTAAAATTACAAACACGATTTCTTTTGGAAAAAGTTAATATTTTTTGAAACAAGAACATTGTCGAACAATTTATGAATAACGCTAACAGAGTTTGAAAATATGAACATTTTTTGAAAAATTACGAAAAAAAATTGAAACTCCTCCGAAAATGGAAAATAATAAAACACAACGAATTTAAAAAATAAAAATAAATTTAGGAATGATCATTTTTCGAAAATTGTAAACAATTTTTTTAGTGCTCAGATTATTTTAAAGTATATAAAAACCGCCCATTTGGAGCTATTGAATAGCAGGCGCGCAAAAAATATCTGGAAAAGTTCTGCACTTTAGATTTTGTAATATCCATTGAACATTTTATTAATATACGATGAACATTTTAAATTATATACAATGCACATTTTGGAAAAACTATAAATATATGTGTTGAACATTTTTCGAATATGCATTGAACATTTGTAATGTACATTGAACAATTTTCGAATACACATTAAAAAAATTCAAATATACGTTGAACAATTTTTGAATACACAAATTTCAGCAACATAGGGAACAATTTATATTTATTGAGCAATTTCTAATATATGATGAACATTTTATAATTCATGATGAACTTTTTTATAATATACCGTGAACATTCCTAAATATACAATGAACATTTTTGTAACACGCGATGAACTTTGTACAATATAGGGAAAAAGAAACAGTAAAAAATAGTAAAAAAGAAAAAAGAAAAGATGATAAGTATAAATATAAAAATAAAAGAAAAAAACCAGAAAAGAAAAACAAAAAAAAACAAATAACAAACGAAAAAACTGAAGCAACAACGTGCAGCACGCGCTGCCGCGAACTGGGCCGGCCCACCCGCAGGCGCTGCGGGCTTTTCCTCTCCAATCCCGGTCATTCTTTGCCACATCGACAATCCATGTTTGGAAAATGACCCGAAAGTTTGATTTAGACCGGGATTGCAAAGTTCAGGGTTCAATCGACCGGAATTTCGACTTAAGGGTTTGTTTCGCCCGACCTCTACAAGTTCAAGGTTTGAAATAGACTTTTTCGTTAAAAGAATCTTAACCTACTATTATTTCTCACGGTCAAGGCCGCCGGACGAGAATAAGTTATCACGTATCAAGAGGGGTGCACCATGGGACTTTCTGTCCTTGTACGTGTCTGGCTGGGGGCCACCCAATCAAGTCATGTTGTACATGACGCACCAAGTATTTGGGTTAGCTGTGTTCGGTGTTATGAGGCACGTTAAGATCAAACTATCTAGTATTTTTATTTCTGTTATTTCAGCCGTGAGTTAGAGATAGATTAAGAGTTGAGTTTATTCTTGTGAGTCAAGTTAGAAGGATCGGCTTCTACTATAAAGCCAAGCTGTGCGTCATGTAATAGGGAGGTTATTTTGTGATGAATTAGACACGTGTGTGTTTTTCGGCCGCCGGCCATTATCGAGTTTTGAGAAATCTTGTCAAAAGTCTCTACTGGCGTGTGAGTTCCTGCGACGTGACGCGTAGGAGATTATAAGCTGAACCTATACGGTTCGTCCACGTTATTCCCTTGGATCGAGTGGTTGGCGTGTTGTTTTTGCGAGGTTTGTGAACATATTTGTAAACCCGCATATAGTTCTTGTTGCGATGGAGTTTTGTGACGTGAAAGATCGGACCAACAACGGATCGACCTCGAGGTTCGCTCCTCATCAGAAACAGTCCTGGTATTGATACCAAAGGTAAAAAAACCACCCTATTGTCCCAGTTTCGACCCATTAGTTTGTGCAATGTTCTATACAACATTACTTCCAAGGTGATCACAAACCGTCTGACGGTGGTGTTACCTGACATAATTTCGAAGGAGCAACCCGCCTTTGTCCCAGGCAGGTTGGTTACAGATAATATCATTGCCGCATATGAGTGTCTCCATTTTATGAAGAGAAACAAAGCAAAGAAGCACTAATCTTATGCATTGAAGCTTGACATGATGAAAGTTTATGACATGTGGAGTGGTCGTATCTCAGAGCAATTATGTTAAAATTGGGTTTTACTTAGAGGTGGGTAAATATAGTTATGAGCCTTGTCACCACTGTCAAATTCTCTATCATGTTCAATGGGAAGAAATTATAGGAGTTTGAACCCTCACGTGGAATCAGACAGGGGGACCCAATTTCCCCGTACTTGTTCTTGCTAGCGGCAGAGGGCCTGCCGTGCTTGTTAAAATCAAAAAGTGAGTCGTCCAATTTGGGCAGTCTACAAGTGGCACCTTCAGCGCCACCTGTGAATCATCTTTTATTTGCTGATGACAGCCTGCTGTTCTGTAAGACAAATAGTGCGGGAGCTAATGAGGTGAACCAAGTTTTGAACACTTACTGTCAAGCTTCTGGCCAGCGAATCAATTTTGCTAAATCTTCCATCTTCTTCAGTAAATGAGTGCCAGATAGTGCAAGACAGGAGATTAAGGGCTGCTCAATGTTCCTAATGAGACTCTGAGCGAGAAGTACTTGGGCATGCCTTCGGATGTGGCAGTTCGAAGAATGGTGCTTTTAAATATTTGAAAGACCATCTATGGAGTAAAGTGCAGGGATGGATAGAAAATACTCTGTCAATAGCAAGTAAAGAGGTTCTAGTTAAATTGGTTGCCCAGGCCATACTAGTCTACTCCATGTCATACTCCAAGTTGCCTAGAGGTTTGTGCGAACACCTTAATATGCTTATCAGGAAGTTTTGGTGGGGTAGTAAGGATGGAAAAAGGAAACCACATTGGGTTTCATGGAAGTCTATGACCCAACCTTAAGGCATGGGAGGTCTAGGTTTCAAGGATTTTGAACACTTCAACCTTGCAATATTAGCACGCCAGGCGTGGAGCTTGCTCCAAGCCCCGGAATCACTTAGTGCTCGTTTGCTCAAAAGCATATACTACCCTGTGTTGGGGAACATAGTAATTTCAAAAAAATTCCTACGCACACGCAAGATCATGGTGATGCATAGCAACGAGAGGGGAGAGTGTTGTCCACGTACCCTCGTAGACCGAAAGCGGAAGCGTTAGAACAACGCGGTTGATGTAGTCGTACATCTTCACGGCCCGACCGATCAAGTACCGAAACTACGACACCTCCGAGTTTTAGCACACGTTCAGCTCGATGACGATCCCCGTACTCCGATCCAGCAGAATGTCGGGGAAGAGTTCCGTCAGCACGACGGCGTGGTGACGATCTTGATGTTCTACCGTTGCAGGGCTTCGCCTAAGCACCGCTACAATATTATCGAGGAGGACTATGGTGGAGGGGGGCATCGCACACGGCTAAGAGATCAAGAGATCAATTGTTGTTCTGCCTAGAGGTGTCCCCCTGCCCCCGTATATAAAGGAGCAAGGGGGAGGGGGTCGGCCGGCCAGGAGGGGCGCGCCAGGAGGAGTCCTGCTCCCACCGGGAGTAGGACTCCCCCCCTTCCTTGTTGGAGTAGGAGAGAAGGAAAGAGGAGGAGAGGAGGAAGGAAAAGGGGGCTGCGCACCTCCTTCCTTTCGGCCTCTCTCCTCTATTCCCGTATGGCCCAATAAGGCCCATATACTCCCCGGTGAATTCCCGTAACTCTCCGGTACTCCGAAAAATACCCGAATCACTCGGAACCTTTCTGACGTCCGAATATGGTCGTCCAATATATCGATCTTTACGTCTCGACCATTTCGAGACTCCTCATCATGTCCCGATCTCATCCGGGACTACAAACTCCTTCGGTACATCAAAACTCATAAACTCATAATATAACTATCATCAAAATCTTAAGCATGCGAACCCTACGGGATCGAGAACTATGTAGACATGACCGGGACACGTTTCCGGTCAATAACCAATAGCGGAACCTGGATGCTCATATTGGTTCCTACATATTCTACGAAGATCTTTATCGGTCAAACCGCATAACAACATACGTTGTTCACTTTGTCATCGGTATGTTACTTGCCCGAGATTTGATCGTTGGTATCCAATACCTAGTTCAATCTCGTTACCGGCAAGTCTCTTTACTCGTTATGTAATGCATCATCTCGTAACTAACTCATTAGTCACATTGCTTGCAAGGCTTATAGTGATGTGCATTACCGAGAGGGCCCAGAGATACCTCTCCGACAATCGGAGTGACAAATCGTAATCTCGAAATACGCCAACTCAACAAGTACCTTCGGAGACACCTATAGAGCTCCTTTATAATCACCCTGTTACGTTGTGATGTTTGGTAGCACACAAAGTGTTCCTCCGGTAAACGGGAGTTGCATAATCTCATAGTCATAGGAACATGTATAAATCATAAAGAAAGCAATAGCAACATACTAAACGATCAAGTGCTAAGCTAACGGAATGTGTCAAGTCAATCACATCATTCTCCTAATGATGTGTTCCCGTTAATCAAATGACAACTCATGTCTATGGTTAGGAAACATAACCATCTTCGATTAACGAGCTAGTCAAGTAGAGGCATACTAGTGACACTCTGTTTGTCTATGTATTCACACATGTATCATGTTTCCGGTTAATACAATTCTAGCATGAATAATAAACATTTATCATGGTATAAAGAAATAAATAATAACTTTATTATTGCCTCTAGGGCATATTTCCTTCAGTCTCCCACTTGCACTAGAGTCAATAATCTAGGTCACATCACCATGTGATTTAATACAAATATTCACATCTGTATGTGATTATCATCCATAGTTCACATCGTCATGTGACCAACACCCAAAGGGTTTACTAGAGTCAATAATCTAGTTCACATTGCTATGTGATTAACACCCAAAGAGTACTAAGGTATGATCATGTTTTGCTCATGAGAGATGTTTAGTCAACGGGTCTGTCACATTCAGAGCCGTATGTATTTTGCAAATATTCCATGTCTACATTGCTCTGCGCGGAGCTACTCTAGCTACTTGCTCCCACTTTCAATATGTATCCAGATTGAGACTTAGAGTCATCTGGATCAGTGTAAAAGTTTGCATTGATGTAACTTTTACGACGAACTCTTTTATCACCTTCATAATCGAGAAACATCTCTTTATTCCACTAAGGATAATTTGGACCAATGTCCAGTGATCTACTCTTAGATCACTATTGTACTCCCTTGCCAAACCAGGGCAGAGTTTACAATAGGTCTGGTCCATAGCATGGCATACTTTTATAGAACCTATGACTGATGCATAGGGAATGACTTTCATTCTCTTTCTATTCTCTGTTGTGGTCGGGATTTGAGTCTTACTCAATTTCATACCTTTGCAACACAGGCAAGAACTCTTTCTTTGACTGTTCCATTTTGAACTACTTCAAAATCTTGTCAAGGTATGTACTTATTGAAAATCTTATCAAGCGTCTTGATCTATCTCAATAGATCTTGATGCTCAATATGTAAGTAGCTTTACTGAGGTCTTTCTTTTAAAGAACTCCTTTCAAATACTTCTTTATGCTTTCTAGAATTTTTTTACATCATTTCTGATCAACAATATGTCACTCACATATACTTATCAGAAAGGCTGTAGTGCTCCCACTCACTTTATTGTAAATACATACTTCACTGCAAGTCCGTATAAAACTATATGCTTTGATCAACTTATCAAAGTGTATATTCCAACTCTGAGATGCTTGCACCAGTCCATTGATGGATCGCTGGAGCTTGCACATTTTGTTAGAACCTTTAGGATTGACAAAACCTTCTGGTTGCATCATATACAACTCTTCTTTAATAATTTCATTAAGGAATGCAGTTTTGACATCCATTTGCCAGATTTCATAAAATGTGGCAATTGTTAACATGATTCGGACAAACTTAAGCATCGTTACGAGTGAGAAAATCTCATTGCATTCAACACCTTGAACTTGTTGAAAAACTTTTTGCGACAAGTCG